>NC_081405.1:47437783-48037783 GCF_030272615.1 Cryptomeria japonica
GGTATGGAGGGAGAGAAAAAGAGAAAGAGGGATGGAGTATGGAGGAAGGGAGAAGGGGAGAGAGAGAGAGAGAGAGAGAGAGAGAGAGAGAGAGAGAGAGAGAGAGAGAGAGAGAGAGAGAGAGAGAGAGACCTTGTATGCGTTTGAGAGGGAGAGACGATACACTTACATGTGTATATATATGTTTAATATATTATATGTATATAAACATATTATATATACAATATCATATTATACACATATTATATATTACATATATTATATGAATATACACATATTATATATAGAATATCATATTATACAATAGCGTGTACGTGCTGTTTATAGTAAAGATAGCGTGTACGCACTGTTTAAAGGGAAACAAGCGTGTACGTGGTTCTTACACTATAAATACCCCATACGCGCTTTTTACACAATAAGTACCCCATATGTGCTTTTGACTTTTTAGGATTGGAAATAGGCCTGGATGACAAAGCTACAGATTGGAAGTTTGATTTCCCTCCATTTCTCTCACTTTTGATGTGTTTTGTTTTATCAACTTGGTTTACCGACTTCGTCATCATCAAGTTTTCACTTCATAAAGTGGGTATTTCTAAAATTGCCACCATATTTTCACCCATCTTTTGAGCTTTCTAACCATAATTTTTTTTTTCAATTTGAACAACAATAACATATTATTATTGAATTTCTTTAACTAGTGTCTCCATAGTTCTCACAGACATAGGTGCACCATTTTTTGAATAACTTTTGATATATGTATCCAAATTTTAAAAAACTTTATATATTATTGTAGTTCACTTTATTCTTTACAATTTTTTTTAAAAAAATTGTATTTTCAATTTGTTGAGTGCAACTTATGCTTCGCACACAAACAGGTACTGAATTTTCAGGATGTGCTCAATTGGAAAAATCATAAAAAAATAAATACTCAACAAAAAATTACAAAAAAATACACATCTTCTAGTGCTCACTCCTAACTATCTTTTTGTTGAAGGATTTGTCAAAATACTAGATCTAACTATGACTTTTTTGATGCACACGTCAGACACTATGTTATATTTTTCAGAAAAAAATAGGGTTAGTTTTTCATGCGCGAAGGATTTGACCCCCTTAATCTTATCCAATTTTGAAAATGTTTAGTAGTTTGGAAACTAGATTCAGAGTACTACAATATTTGTTCTTTGATTATCTTCATATCTTGAGTGGCTAACTTTCAAATTTTGCCTCTAAGTTCAGGTTCACTTGATTTCAAAAAAAAAGTGTCCACTTATACCCCCCTTTTTGACCACCATCTTTGTGCACTTACCCTCAACACTAGCTGTTATGGTTGGTTATTGATAGACAAGTTTTGGTTACTGGTAGAAGATCTAGTCTTACTGACATAAGAGACTATCTGTTGGACACTTCCGACATGTTTGGATCAGTGGAGTATATTTGATTTTATGTGTTATATGCTCCATGAGCACGTTTTGGTTAGTTTTTATTGGCTTGGTAATTGGATGCTATCATACACTCTGGTAAACCCTTACCGGCACTGGCTTAAGGCTTTACCAACAAATCTTTCATTAAGGAATCGTAACATGATGCATAGTTGGTGTTGGTGCAGCTTCATCATGGATTTTAGGATGGTGAAGATGATCTTTGATCATGCTTCAAACTGGTTGAAGACATTGCTTTGGCATGGTGGACTGAGAATAGGTCAAGTACCTATCTAGGTTATAGACCGGTATCATGCTAATGTGTACTCTACACGTTACCAGGATGTTTCAAGATGATTTATGGATTTTTTATTATTATTTTGGTCTTAAGCCGACATGGCATATCATTGTAATATGGAACTATGTAATGATCTTATTCTAATATCTTTAGGTGGTCGACCTAATCGGTTTAGGCCTTAGGGTTTGTATAAATAAGAGGTAGAAAATATTTGTAAAGTATCATGGTTATTGAAAAGGTCATGGTCAAGGAATATAATGTGTGAATATTATAATATCATTTAGGCAGAGGAGTTGGTCGATCATAAGTGATCGAATTGGATTCAGAAGAGGATTTAGTCCTCCAACACTAAGCTTAATTGGGATTGTAATCAGGCATGGTAGATTCTATTTCTATCAGTTCACTCTATTGGATTGTTGTCCATTTATCTTGAGATGATTGTAGCCTCTTTGTAGTTAGTGAGACTCTTTTGTAATGAGCAGTACGCTCTAGGCAGTGTGCCTTCCTACAAGTGCATGCCCTTCATTGTAACACATACTTTCTAGAGAAGTATCATTTGACTGTGGGTAAGCTTCCCACCGTGGTTTTTCCCTTTCCGGGTTTTCCACATACAAATCATGGTGTTATGTGGTATGGTTTCTTTGCATTGATTATCTGGCTAATTGTTAAGTTGTATTGTTTATCAATATCTTTCCATACCGGAATCTGTATGTGATTTATCGGTACTTGATTTGTTTAAGGTTGTATTGTGGTTCAAAAATTATAATCTATTAACAACTGATTCACCCCCCCTCTTAGTTGTTCTTCGGTTATCCTAACAAAACACACATAACACCAATATTTTTGATGTGGAAAACCTAGTCAATGGAAAAAACATGGTGGGAACCTACCCACAATATTATGATACTCTGTTAGAAGTATATGAAATATTATAATGGGGAATGAACATGCATTCAAGAACACTGCCTAGAGCTCACTGCTCAGAAATAAGAAAGGGCTACAACTCAAGGAAGACTCACTGTCTTACACACATGTTTGGATTACATCCAGAAGATCATGAACTAATAGAATAGAATCTCCTAATGCCTGGTTACAATTCCAATTAAGCACATAACAACTTATTCTCACACTTCTTCTCTGCCTCCAAAATATTAATAAATTATTTGCAGATACACTCATCCATGACATACATACAATTACAAAGATATTATATTTATTTATACAGGACATAAACCTTGGCAATATAAACAAGCCTGTCTCAACAAACAACAACTAATTACAAAAATATAAGCACACACACTACAATATCAGATGCGGACCAAACAATTTCAGCTAATAGATAGCATGGACCCTGATGGTGTGATGAAATAATAAGTATCCGATAGAATACTGAGAGGGGGGGGGTGAATCAGTATATTGAAAAATTGATACAAAGCTCCCAAACTCAAACTCAGTCAAATAAAGTAAACATATCTCAGTCAAGATCAACATTCATAAGAATACTTGACATCAACCAGTTTAATTGTTATGATAACTTTAACAATAAACAACTTCAATCTTGTGAATATCAACAATGCTTAATCATAACTCAACATATTCATATCTCAATGCTTCTACTTAACATGCCTTATAAGAAATTAATCAAATCAACAAATAAGATCATATCCACAAAAACATTCACCACTTGACACAAATATTTATAAGTGGAAAACCCAAATAGGTAAAAACCACGGTGACATGAGACTTACAAGGATAACTATCTAAACTCTTTTGAAGTTTTCCCTACTAGGAGGCAAGCCTGTTAAAGCTTTACACTAAGTCCTGTTAAGAACTAATTTCGGTTAGGAATCACCCGGTTAAGGGATTTACAAATATACCTTGATTAAAAGTACAATACCCTATTAGGAGTAACCTCACTAGAGGATTTAAGAATCCAAGCTAATGGACCACCTTGTTAGAGGATTTAATGAGTAACCAATCTTGTTAGAGATTACCCGGTTAAAGGATTTTAATTCTGTTGTAATTGTTAGAAAATAAAAAGTTTTCTTGATCTGTTTGAGTAGCACTACATTTGCTTGATTGGATCCTTCTATGCTTCAATCTTCCTTCACTCAAAGTGCAGATCTATTCATTGGTTGGGCAACTGTACACTCAACAGGTTTTCTACCAATCTTGCCAACAACCTTTACAACAACTTCATCGCCCTTAAATAGAAATCAATTAGGTCAGTAACACAACAAAAACCTAATTCTCATCATCGATATTATAAACAAGTCGGTAAAATCTTGACCATTAGAAATTATGACAATCTCTTCACATTTTTTAAGAAAATTCCAACTGCTCCATGATCACCACTTCATAGGACTTTGTAACTCATCACATGCTATTTATTAAATGCAACCCACTTTGCTCCTTTCCTAGACAAGAATGAACCTTCCAAAACAATTTGAACATATCCTCATTCAATGATCACACGTGTCTTCATTATTACCGCTCATCAGATAATAAACCAACAAACTTGATCGGTTAGGGTTTAACAATTGATAGGGTTAATCGGTTACAATGCATAGAAAATGTTTAACCCTTTACACCGGTTCACCGATTTATCTCACAAACTTAACATATAGGTTTACAACATCTTCCACAAATCTCTTCTTATCAGTTACTAGCCAATATCAAAAACAACAATATAAGCAATAACATGAATGCCATTACCGGTTAATTTGACATCAATGACAACATATCATTAATGCAATCTCTATGCAAAATACCAACAAACTCAAAATACCAATAATATCCCCCTTTGGAATTGATGGCAATACAAATATCTACGCCTCTGATTGTTGCTAAGATTGGTGAATAGGAATCCTAGTTTACATTACCAAGTATTCACCTTGCTCTGTCCTGTCTTCAGCCTGTCGTTGGTTCACCTAATCAGACACATAATTTTTCCCTCAATCACATAATTCTTAGCCCCCTTTGACAACAATGCCAAAGTGAAAGTAAAACATGTAATTCTTCACTCACTGTGATGTTGATGCTCCCCCTATAGAATACATCCACTTCTTCATCAATCCATGTAAAATTTTGCAAGTAATTCAACGACTTATATAATCAACATCATGCTCAACTAACTTCATGAAGAGGGATAACCCCTAATTGAATTCTAAGATACTCAAAAGTGGTCTTAGGAAGAGGTTTGGTGAAGATATCTGCAAGCTACTCCTTGGTAGAAACATGCTCCAAGATAACATCTTTACTTTGAACTTTTTCCCTCAAGAAGTGATATTTCAATTCAATGTGCTTAGTCCTTGCGTGCAAAACATGGTTTTTTGCAATGTTTATTGCACTTGTGTTACCACACAAAATCTTTATTGGTTATGAGATTTCCATCTTAAAACCTTCCAAAATGTGCCTCATCCACATATCTTATGTGCAATTCATATAAGCTTCTACATACTCAACTTCAGCAGTAGATTGTGAAGTGCAACTTTGCTTTTTACTACTCCAAGAGACTAGCCTTCCTCCTAGAAAGAATGCTCCACTGGTAGTACTCTTCCAGTCATCAGTATTTCCAGCCCAATCAACATCTGTGTATGCTTTCAAATCAAAATTTACACCATATGGATACCATAACCCATAGTCAACAATACCTTTTAGATATCTAAAAATTCTCTTGGTTGCCATCAGATGTACCTCCTTTGGATTCTTCTAAAATCTAGCAAAAATACCAACTGCATGGGCAATATCCGGTTGACTGTGAACAATATAGTGTAATTTGCCAATCATTGACCTGTATTGCTTTTCATCTACAGACTTAGATGCATCTTCCTTGGACAATTTACAACATGTAACCATTGGGGTTCTAGCTGATTTACAATCACTCATACTGAAAGTCTTCAAAACCTCTTTCACATAGTTGGATTGAGTGATGAAAATACCATTCTTCATCTGCTATATCTATAAACCTATAATTTTTTTTATTTCCCCTACTAATACATCTCAAATTCATTATTCATTTCATCTGCAAAGCAATTACTCATGTCATCTTAACTCCAAATATAATGTCATCTACAAATACTTCACTGAATAGTATACCATCTCCTTCAGACTTGAGATAAATGTTGTTGTCATCACTGGTTCTAGTAAAGCCTATCTTCATCAAATGAGTATGAATCCATTCATATCATGCTCCGGGTGCCTGCTTTAATCCATACCAGGCTTTATGCAATTTTCATACCATGTCTTCCTTATTTGTCAATGCATAACCATCAGGTTGCTCTATATAAACCTCTTCTTCCAGTATCCCATTCAAGAATGTAGACTTGACATCCATTTGGTATATCTTAAACTTCTTATGAGCTCCAAATGCAAGTAGTGTTCTGACACCTTCCACTCTTGCTACTGGTGCAAAAGTCTCTCCATAGTCTTCTTCTTCTTCTTCTTCTTCTTCTTCTTGCACATATCCTTTGCATAGTAATCTTGCCTTATTGAGAATTACAACACCATCTTCATTTAGTTTATTTATGAACACCCATTTAGTACCTATAACATTCTTGTTTACCGGTTGAGTAACCAGGGTCCAAGTGTTGTTCTTCTCAATTTGATCCAACTCCTCCTCCATAGATTTCACCCAATGATCATCACCAAATGCTTCCTTAGCACTTCTAGGTTCAAAGTTGGATATCATGCAAGAGTTCTCTCTTATTCTCCTTCTAGTTAGTACTTTAGCATCCTTATCCCCAATTATCTGTTTAGGACTGCGATTCAGTCTCACATACCTAGGAATAACATGATCATTCTCTTCAGGTTCAACTTCTTCATTATCATCTTCCTTTGAATTTATTTGTTTTAGTTGAACAAGTACATCAGTATTTGCTTTACTGGTTTCTGATTTAATAGTTTTAGGTTCCAAAAACAAAATTCAAGGATCTTCATCCTTCTTCTCAGAACTGGTTCCTTCTGAAATTTTAGGACATTCATCTACATGAACATCAACACTCTCAACAATTTTTTGTGTTCAGTTGTTGAAGCATTTATAGGCTTTACTTTTGGTGGAATAGCCAAGAAATATGCCTTTATCACTCTTAGCTTCAAACTTGCTTATGTAATCACTTCTTTTAATAAAACATTTTCTTCCAAATATCTTAAAATAGCTAACATTAGGTGATCTCCCATACCAATACTCATATGGGGTCTTGTCCTTACCTCTTTTAGCTAGAACTCGGTTCATTGTGTACATAGTTGTACTTACAGCTTCTTTCCAAAATGTTTTTGATACACCTCCTTATATCAACATAGTTCTAGCCACTTCAACCACTGATTGATTGTTTCTCTCTACTATACCATTATGTTGTGGTGTCCTTGGTGCAAAAAGCCACCACTTGATACCATTATCAACACAATCTTCAGTGAACTCTGTAGAAGTGAATTCACCACCTTGATCTATTCTGAGAAATTTTATCTTTTTGCCACTCTCTTTCTCAGCTAAGGCTCTGAATGCCTTGAATTTACCAAAAGCTTCATTCTTATCCTTCAAGAATGTGACCCACATCATCCTTGAACAATCATCAGTCAAGATCATGAAGTATCTATCACCTTGAATGATTCTTGTTCTTATTGGTCCACATAGATCTGTATGAACCAAATCTAACAAGTGCTCTACTAAGAAGGACTTTCTCTTAAAAGTTCAAGAAGTCATATTTCCTAGTTGACATTCTTTACAAAGAGCATTAACCAGTTTGTCTAGCTAAGGCAGACCTCTTCCTGCCTTAGACTTGCTTACTTTAACAATATTGTTAAAATTTATATGACAAAATATCCTATGCCAAAGTTGGCTATCATCTATTTTTGCAATCAAATAGTTGCTAACTATAGGATTGAGATGAGATAGATTACCTCTGGTTTATTTTCCGGTTGTAATCAATTCACCTTTGTTGTTAAAGATTTTGTACATTCCATTTCTAAACTCGAGTGGGTATCCTCTATCATTAAGTTGTGCCACACTTAACAAATTGTGCTTTAGGCCTTCAATCCAATAGACATCATCAATACTACTCTTCCCATTAAGAGAAATAACTCCCTTACCTTTAACCAGACAGGGTGAGTCAATACCAAATCTGACAACACCGCCATCAAATTCTTTCAGGGAAAGAAATTTACTTCGATCACTAGTCATGTGATGTGAATAACCACTATCAATGATCCAATCAACAGAGGTATCCATTCTGGATACTAGTGCCTTCTAATCTGATATTTCTTCCTTAATAACTACAAACACAATATTTTCACTAGCATCATCATCAGATTCTTCATCAGTAATACCACTGTCAATAGCTACAAGTCAATCTCTCTTGCCTTTACCCTTATATTTCTTAAATTTGTCTCTCTTGTATTCATTTTCACCATTAGGGAAGTTTGTTGCTATATGACCAATCTTGTTTCATGCAAAACATTTTAAAGGTAGCTTACCTCTATATTTACCAGTGCCTCTAGGCAGTCGTTTTGCCAACAATGCTTCAAGTTCCACTAAGCTGTCTTCATCTTCAACATCTCTGCTGGATCTAGATTCATAGTTATGGCCGGTATCTCTACTTCTTCTCACAGATGGGTTAGACAGAAGCTCAAAATGGAGATTCTAATTTATGTACACTACCATCACAACCATTTAGTTCAAAAGCAGTAAGTTTGCCAATAATAGAGTCAAGAGTTACCTTTGTCTTGTCAATGGATTTCAGCTCCTGAATAGCTGCAACTCGGGTTCTCAGTACCTTACTGATTACTATGGCATCTTCCACTTTCCCTCCTGCACTCTTTATCTCACCAACTATCTCTTTAATCCTTTGACCGTACTGATGGATATTCTCACCTTCAGACATTCTCATGTCGCCAAACTTTCCTCTTAAACTCTCCTCTTTGGCAATCTTAACATGTTCATCACCACTATAATTCTCTTCTAATTTCTTCCATACTTCATATGCAGTTTCAAGACCATGAGCATCTACATATTCAACATCAGACAATGAACTGATAATAGTTTCTAATGCTTGGTGATTTTCTTATTGTACTTTCTTCTAATCATCAGTCAAGGGTCCATTAGGTGTAGTATACTTATTTTCTATATGATCCCAATACTGACTACCAAGACTTAATGTAAATCTTCATTCCATCTCTCCATATTCTATAGTTATCTTTGTTGAACTTCAGACCTTCTTTCTTCATCATGGTCTACAAGATCTTTTCCTCAAGCTGTTAGGCTCTTAGATTAAGATGACCTGAGTTGCTCTGATACTAATTGATGGTGTGATGAAAGAATAAGTATCTGGTAGAATATTGAGAGGGGGAGGGGGGGGTGAGTCAGTATATTGAAAAACTGATACAAAGCTCCCAAACTCAAACTCGGTCAAACAAAGTAAACATGTCTTAGTCAAGATCAATATTCATAAGAATACTTGACATCAACCGATTTAAGTGTTATGACAACTTTAATAGTAAACAACTTAAATCTTGTGAATATCAACAATGCTTAATCATAACTCAACATATTCATCTCTCAATGCTTCTACTTAACATGCCTTATCAGAAATTAATCAAATCAACAAATAAGATCACATCCACAAAAGAATTCACCACTTGACAAAAATGTTTATACGTGGAAAACCCAAATAGGTAAAAACCACGATGAGATGAGACTCACAAGAATAGCTATCTGAACTCTTTCGAAGTTGCCCTGTTAGGAGGAAATCTTGTTAAAGCTTTACAATAAGTCCTGTTAAGAACTAATTCCAATTAGGAATAACCCGGTTAAGGGATTTAGAAATATGCCTTGATTAAAAGCACAATACCTTGTTAGGAGTAACCTCATTGGAGCATTTAAGAATCCAAGATAATGGACCACCTTGTTAGAGGATTTAATGAGTAACCAAGCTTGTTAGAGCTTACCCGGTTAAGGGATTTTACTTCTATTGTAATTGTTAGAAAGTAACAGGTTTTCTTGATTTTTCTGAGTAGCACTACATTTACTTGATCGGATCCTTCTATGCTTCAATCTGCCTTCACTCAAAGTGCAGATCCATTCACTAGTTGGGAAACTACACACTCAACAGGTTTTCTACCAATCTTGCCAACAACCTTTACAACAACTTCATCGACCTTAAATATAAATCAATTAGGTCGGTAACACAACAAAATCCTAATTCTCATAATAGAGATTACAAACAAGTCAGTACAATCTTGACCATTAGAAATCATGAAAATATCTTCACATTCTTCAAGAAAATTCCAATCGCTCCATGATCACCGCTTCATGGGACTTTGTAACTCATCACACACTATGTATTAAATGCAATCCACTTTGCTCCTTTCCTAGACAAGAATAAATGGCCCAAAACAATTTGAACATATCCTCATTTAATGATCACACATGTCTTCATCATTACCGCTCATCAAATAATAAACCAACAAACTTGATCGGTTAGGGTTTAACAGCTGATAGGGTTTACTGGGTACAATGCATAAAAAGGTTTAACCCTTTACACCAGTTCATCGGTTTATCTCACAAACTTAATTTACAGGTTTACAAAATCTTCCACAAAGCTCTTCTTACTGGTTACTAGCCAATATCAAAAACAACAATATCAATAATAACATGAATACCATTACCTGTTCAATTGACATCAATGACAACATATCATTAATGAAATCTCTATGCAAAATACCAACAAACTCAAAATACCAACTGACCCATATCAACCACCTTGAAAATGTTACACCTCCAAGAATTATACATCGAACATCTGCAACACACTACAAGCATTCGGTCGACCACAAATATAAAGAACACAAATACATCGAAGAGAATAATCAATGCAGACTACCAACACAAAGGCCACACGATCCAGAAACATCCATAAGCATCATTAATTATCACTGCAACAACCACAACAATTCAAATTACTAGAATCACATCACCATCATACCAAACTTCAAGAAAAGTTACTATAATGATTGCCAACCTTGAAAAATAACTTGCGAAGCTCCAAACCATGAACCAACTAAATTAAAGATACATATAAATGTCCCAATCACTTCTCTAGATCTGCATATCAAGATATTACAATGTGGAGCAATGCATATCAAAATACTAAACACTCTGGCATCACTGAACATAGAAAAACGAACCACAACACAAATATCGATAACTTACTCAAATCTTCATGTAGGCCTCTGAAAATTATACTGAATCATCTATACACATCCGTCTGAAAACCCTTTAATCCACAAACTCTAATTATCACCATACAAAGCAAACCAGCTCATCGAACTCACTGAATCACTACCACATATAGAGAAATATGTTGAGATCAATGAAAACACATCTCTCAGATATCATTTAAGTACGTATTTGTAACATATTAATAGCAATACCTCCATACATCCAACAATCTCTCCCTTTGGCATTGATGACAACATATGATGTGAAAAACAATCAATGACAAAGCAAAGGAAAATCTCTCTCTCCCTCGAAACTCTTATGGTACTCTTTCTCTCTCTAAACTCTTCACAATTTTTCACATAACTCTCTTCCCCTTTGACATTAATGGAAACAACACATATTTGTATGACAAAATACAACAAATGACTCATAAAACTAACTTACTGACTACTCCCCTTGAGTAGAAGCTTCCACTCATCAATCCAGATCACAAGATATGACTATGAAATGCACTAGACTGATGCATACCAATGTATCTTAGTTTTGATCAAGAGGGGAAATCCACCCTATCTTGTCTCCAAGATACTAAAAAGTATCTTTGGCAAAGGATTCATGAAAATATCTAGAAATGTTTTGTTCCTTTGCAGGCACATACTCCAATTTGACTTCTTTCTCATTTACCTTGTCTCTCAAAAAGTGAAACTTGATAGATATATGCTTAGTCTTTGAATGAAACACCAGATTCTTATAAATGTTAATTGCACTTGAATTGTCACAATAGATAGGAATAGGCTCATCATACATTACTCTGATATCTTTCAAAATTCGCTTCATCCATACCACCTGTGTACAATTGTTAGCAACAACAATATGCTCTGCCTCTATAGTAGATAGAGAAATTGAGTTTTTCTTTTTACTCAACTAAGAAACTAATCTTTTTCCCAAGAAAAATGCACCACCACTAGAACTCTTTCGATCATCAATATCTCCTTCCCAATCAACATCAGTAAAATCACTCAAAGAAAAATCATCATCTGTAGGATACCATAAAGAAAAATCAATAGTTCCTTTCAAGTATCTAAAAATTCTTATTGTGTGTCTAAAATGAGTTTCAATCATTAAAGAACACATACATGAAACAAGTATTAAAATAGGAAGCAATTTAAAAACAAGAAATGTAACTTAGCCTCCTTTATGATATTCCATCATCCTCTAATCTCAAGGACCTTGAAGAATAAGTATAAACTCTATGAGAAATGGGAGATACCCAAAGGTGGGTTTGTACAATACTTTGTAGTTGCTATAGAACAATCAGAGCCCACCACCACCACTAGATGATCTAGGAGGCTCCATACTGCATCACCAAGAAATTTTGATGACACTTCCTCTGCACCAATAGTCCAAACACCTTAAATGGGAGGATGCTACAAAAACCTTGAGGAGCCAAGAAAAAGTAGATGGTGAAGAGGCCACCAAAGATAGTTGTGGAAGAGATATAGGAATAATAAGATATAGAAGTCCACAATGTCAAGGAAGATGAAGAAGAGGTGGAACAACCTCTACAAAGGAAGAAGAGAAAGCGACAAACTATGGAGACCCCTGAAAAATAAGAGCAAGAATATCCAAAATGCCCACAACAAATAATCAATGTATTGATGACCTATAATGCCATCATAACCCATGAGACGCTACCAAAGATCCTAATAATGTGTGAGGGAATGAGAAAGTAGAACAAAGACAAAAATATTCAATCATTGGTTAAATATGTGAATGTTTCTAACAAGAAAATGGATGATGCAATGAAAGTGTTTCTAGAGGAAATTACAGTTTCCATAAGGGTAAAGAGGGCAAAGGCACTTGAAAGAGATTAAATAAGGGAAAAGGAAATTTCAAAATTTATCCCCAATGTTATTGAAGAGAAGAAGCAAGAGTTATTACAATAACAAGCATAAGAGCTTTGCATGAATAAATGAGGTTGTAAACTCATGAAAGATGCTTTAGAGAATGAAGATGAACTCCACAAGGGGACAAAAGAGGTCACTTAGAATCTATATGAAGAGATGCTCAAAACTAATGAACAAGAGAAAGTAGAAGGACCATCACCACTAGAAGATAATCCATCTAGGTTTGTAGAGGATAAAACAAAAGACAAGGCAGAGGACAAGGACAAGAACAAGGATAAGGGAAAGGACACTACTACTGAAGAAACATCCACACTCACATATATTGTCAATGCCATTAGGAACTTCTTGGCATAGACATAATAAATACAGACAATACCATCTCCACAACTCTTACAAGTGCCATTGGTTGGACAATAGGTGGATCTATTTAGCATATCACCGCTACATAAGATTCAATTAGGGTATCTACTTCATAGCACTACAAGATAAGAGCTCTTAAGAGAGAAGGTGTAGAATATGGAAAAACTAGAGGATGTGGTAGCCACATTGCAAAATGCAATCCCTCATCTTCTGTGAGATATTTCTCTTTGCCTACCACAACAAATGAAACAAATGGTGGTAGTTTTATAGGGATATTTGGTCTCCACCATGGACAATATAAAAAAAGAAGCCCAAGAGGAGATTATATAGAAGAAATATAAAAGAATACTGAAAGAAGTGGATAGACTAAATTGGGGAAGGAGACCAAGAAATGAATTGATAGTAGTTCATAGGTAGGCATAATTTACCAGTTCTGTTTATAATAGCCCACCACAACAAAGAGCTTAAAAAATTAGATGTTGAAGCTAGAGGATCAGATGACCTTGTTGGCAATATAGCATTATAACAGACAATGGGAGATTGTTGACAGTTCAATAAGGATATTGAGAAGGTTGTTGATGATTATGGATATAACTGATTAAGGATGTTTACTGTCTTGATATTATTATTTTATCATTGATGTCAAGAAATTGATTTTGTAATTCAGTATGATGTTGCCATATCTTAAGAAGTATGATTTGAAGAATATAAAGATGTCGATAAAAGACACAAGAAAGATTATGATGAATAAGGGGATGAATAAGGTATTCAATGGGCAACTATTACCGAGTCAGACAATGATGAGATCATGATGTTTAGATTGTTTTAACATCATACATATGTTGTAAATTGTAAAGGTTAATACTATACTATGTTATCAAGCAAATAATCTAGTTGGTAAACCCTAAGGATATCGCTATCAGTTAATGAAGGCGGAATGTCTACCGAGTAAAGTTTAGTATTTACCGAGTTGTAACCGAGCTATAATAGAATGCATTAAATGGTTACATGCGTTATTTAATGAAGGAAGCTGATGAGATGGAACTGATTAAATGATTGGTATGTCATAAATATAGTTTGTTAGTGAATCTATGGCAAAGGAAAGATGGCATGAATATCTACAGTTCAGATTGAACCACAATACCCTGGCACAAGTTCCAAGAAATATATGCATGTTCCTAGGAGAGGTAAAATGTTTTCAGATCAAAAGACGCATTGAACCTGGACAAGATTGAAGATCTGATGGCTATGACTGATCATGCGAAATGTGATAAAGGAGATTAAGCAGTTAGCTAATTGTTTATAAATAGGAAACTGTTGATAAACAATGTATGCAGGCAAGTGTATGCACAGGGATGCTACATAGTGATTACCGAGCACAGAAGCTTGAAGACTTGTTTGAATAACAGAGTATAGAAGCCCAAGAGATGGACAAGATTAGTTCTATGTCTAGATTGTATTGAACAAATAAGAATCTGCTTTAACATTTTAGATGTGAAGTTGTAGATAGATTTTATTACTATTTTTTTGTTAAAGTGACAGAAAATCTCTTAACAGAGTGGACTTAACAGTCTTATTTGTAAAACCCTCTAGCAAGGTGACATTCTGATTGAGTGTTTGAAATCCTTTAACAAGGTCACTTCTAACAAGGTGAAGATCCTAACAGATCTGAGGGAAATCCCTTAACCGGGTCACATCTAGCAATGTGTTTGTAATCTTTAACAGGATTTGCTTTTAACCGAGCATACTCTAGAAGAGTATATTTCTTAGTGGGTCCAAAATCCCATAGTGGTTTTTCCCTATTTGGGTTTCCATGTTAAATTTGGTGTTATGAGGTTTATGATGTTTATATGCTTTTGAGTTTGCATGTTTAATAGTTTTGGGTTATATTACTAAAGTATATGTTACCGAGGTTGAATCTGATGTTTTTATGGGAGATTAAGTTTGTATGATTCACCCCCCCTCTCATCTTGTTAGCTATTGGATCTATACTTACATTTAGTATCAGAACTATCAATTGGTATTAGAGCTTTGGACTCTAGAAGAAAAGTTTAAAGGCACTTGAGTTAAAGATCCAAAGATGTATAAGAGGGATGCACTGAAGCTGAACAAGTCAAGTTTCTCTACATGGTAGAAAAGGATGAAGCTGTATCTATCAGGAGTTGGAGAATATGTTGTATACTATCTAGAGAATGATTTTGTTACACCAAGCACCTATCCATTGACTATGGAAGAGATAAAGGCAAAGCAAGAACATATTCAAGCAATGATTGAAATAACATCTGCATTGACCGACTCAGAGTTTAATGATCTAGAAGGCTGCAATGATGCAAAGGCAATGTGGGATAAGCTCATATCTGTGTATGGAGGAGATGAACATGTTCAAAGAGCAAAAGTAGATAGTCTAAGAGGACAACTTGAATCTATGAGGATGAATGAAGGTGAGAACATAACTTAGTATAGTACAAGACTAAAGGAGATTGTCAATCAAATCAAAGGAGCAGGTGGAACTATTGAAGAAAAGGATATAACAAGTAAGTTGTTGAGAACCCTTCTACGGGCTTATGCAATCCGAGTCTCTACAATCAATGAATTGAGGTCTGTACCTAATATGCCAGTTTCTTTAGATACTACTATTGGTAAGCTACATGCATTTGAATTAAGTAACATTGATAACAGTGGATCTTTGATAAATAAAGTTGAATCTGCATTTAGTTCTTTCCATCTTGATGAATCTAATGATTTCAATGAAAGAAAGTATAAGTACTTTGAAGGAGATCATAGTGGAGCATGGTATGAAAGATTTCACTCTTATTTGATTAAGATTGGTTTTATAAGGACAAATGAGAACAACAATATGTACTTGAAGAATGATGAAAATGGAATACTGATCTCAGCCATATTTGTTGATGATATTATATTTTGTGGAAATGACTCTTTATGCAAGAATTTTGGAAATGAAATGAGAAAAGAATTTGAGATGTCATTAATTAGTGAGATAAAGTATTTTATAGGTTTACAAATAATGCAAATGAAAAATGAGATTTTCATAACTCAATCCAAGTACATAAAGGAAATCTTGAAGAAATTTGGAATGGAGGATTCAAAACCAGTAAGTACTCCAATGACTACCAACTGTAAATTATCAAAGAATGATGAATCTACATCTGTTGATGAGACACTTTATCAATTCATGATTGGAAAGCTACAATATGTTGTTCACAACAAACCAGACATAGCACATGCAGTAGGTATAGTTGCAAGATTCTCTGCAGATCCTAAGGACACACACATGACATCAATCAAAAGAATTTTTAGATACTTGAAAGGCACTGAGGATTATGGCTTAGTATATCAGAAAGGAAATGATTTTGATTTAAAAGTTTATATTGATGTTGATTGGGCAGGCAACATTGATGACAAATAAAGAACAAGTGGAGGAGCTTTCTTTTTAGGAGAAAGACTAGTGAGTTGGCTTAGCAAGAAACAAGGATGTGTTTCACAGTCAACAACAGAAGTTGAATACGTTGCTGCAGAATTGAATTGTACCAACATTGCATGGATCAAACAACTATTGGAAGGTATAAATGAGAAAGTTACCGAGCCAGTAACTATATTCTATGACAATACTAGTGCCATTAACATTTCAAAGAATCCTGTCATGCACTCTAAGAAAAAGCACATCTCTATCAAATATCATTATCTTAGAGAAGAAGCTCAAGAGAAGAAAGTGGTGTTGGAGTATGTTAGCACAAAGGAACAAATAGCAGATATCTTCACCAAACCACTACCAAGGGACACTTTTGAATATCTCAGAAGTAAGTTAGGGGTCCTACCCCTATCTTCTACTCACTGACCGAGTTCGGTGAAAGCATCAATACGATGACTCTATTGAATATCTTTTAGGAGTTGATGTTGATTTACACACTTTAGGATGTTTTCTAAAGGTGTACGAGAAATATTACAGGAAACAATACAAGGAACAGGAATTGAAGACAAAATGCTCTGACTGAAACTGAATTGATACTTAATAGCAGGAAATCACTTCATACATGAAGAAATTATGTTTTAGTTCTTTACATTTTGGCATTGTTGTCAAAGGGGGAGAAAACTGAGAAAGGGGAGAAGACTGAAGATTGGAAAGAAGACTGGAAAAAATAGGAGAAGTCTAATGTATGGGGGAGAAAGTCTGATGACAACAAGAGAGCATTTCAGCATTTCAGAATCACAGCAATCTGAATCTTTTAAGGTCAAATCAATTGGTTTTGCCATAAATGCCAAAGGGGGAGATTGTTGGCAATATAGCATTATAACAGATAATGGGATATTGTTGATAGTTCAATAAGGATATTCAAAAGGTTGTTGACGATTATGGATATAACTGATTAAGGATGTTTACTGTCTTGATATTATTATTTTGTCATTGATGTCAAGAAATTGATTTTCTAATTCAGTATGATGTTTCCATATCTTGAGAAGTATGATTTGAAGAATATAAAGATGTCGGTAAAAGACACAAGAAAGATTATGATGAATAAGGGGATGAATAAGGTATTCAATGGGCAACTATTACCAAGTCAGACAATGATGAGATCATGATGTTTAGATTGTTTTAACATCATACATATGTTGTAAATTGTAAAGGTTAATACTATACTATGTTATCAAGCAAATAATCTAGTCAGTAAACCCTAAGGAACCTAGTCAGTAAACCCTAAGGTTATTACTATCAGTTAATGAAGGCAGAATGTCTATCGAGTAAAGTTTAGTATTTATCGAGTTGTAACCGAGCTATAACAGAATGCATTAAATGGTTACATGCATTATTTAATGAAGGAATCTGATGAGATGGAACTGATTAAATGATTGGTATGTCATAAATATAGTTTGTTAGTGAATCTATGGCAAAGGAAAGATGGCATGAATATCTACAGTTCAGATTGAACCACAATACCCTGGCACAAGTTCCAAGAAATATGTGCATGTTCCTAGGAGAGGTAAAATGTTTTCAGATTGAAAGACGCATTGAACCTGGACAGGATTGAAGATCTGATGGCTATGATTGATCATGCGAAATGTGATAAAGGAGATTAAGTAGTTAGCTAATTGTTTATAAATAGGAAACTGTTGATAAACAATGTATGCGGGCAAGTGTATGCACAGGGATGCTACATAGTGATTACCGAGCACAGAAGCTTGAAGACTTGTTTGAATAACAGAGTATAGAAGCCCAAGAGATGGACAAGATTAGTTCTATGTCTAGATTGTATTGAACAAATAAGAATCTGCTTTAACATTTTAGATGTGAAGTTGTAGATAGATTTTATTACTATTTTTTTGTTAAAGTGACAGAAAATCTCTTAACAGAGTGGACTTAACAGTCTTATTTGTAAAACCCTCTAGCAAGGTGACATTCTGATTGAGTGTTTGAAATCCTTTAACAAGGTCACTTCTAACAAGGTGAAGATCCTAACAGATCTGAGGGAAATCCCTTAACCGGGTCACATCTAGCAATGTGTTTGTAATCTTTAACAGGATTTGCTTTTAACCAAGCATACTCTAGAAGAGTATATTTCTTAGTGGGTCCAAAATCCCATAGTGGTTTTTCCCTATTTGGGTTTCCATGTTAAATTTGGTGTTATGAGGTTTATGATGTTTATATGCTTTTGAGTTTGCATGTTTAATAGTTTTGGGTTATATTACTAAAGTATATGTTACCGAGGTTGAATCTGGTGTTTTTATGGAAGATTAAGTTTGTATGATTCACCCCCCCCCCCTCATCTTGTTGGCTATCGGATCTATAGTTACATTTAGTATCAGAACTATCAGACCTAGGTGGCACAAACTTGCGATCCTATCAAAGATATGGATGGAGCAATCATAGCACAAACAAAAGTGGTTAATAGTAAGATCGAATAGATCCACATCCAAAGGGAGCAAATCAAGGGAAAAATCAAGTAGCTTTGGGAGATAGTGAAAAATCATTCTTTATACACCTAATAAGGATACTAGGAGAAGGAAAGGAAAAAACCAAACAAATCTAGATCCCTGCTAGTATGGAAGAAGAAAAAGCAATAATTGTTCAAATATAGGGGCAACTCTCCACAATTCAACAAGAAAAGACACATTGGGAGAAAGCACTAAAATAGTTCAAGGTGACCTTTCAGGGCCTCCTACCCAATTCATTATAATGTCTTGTTTTCAAAACATTATAGAAATAGAGATAACTAGGATACCGTAAATTGTCTATGAAATATAAATAGATAATCAACCAACCATAGGAGTCATGTCCCTTCATGGGATATTGTATATATGTTGATAGCAAATCATATTCTAAAGATAATTGATAGAACTTAATGATAATCAAGATAAAATTGAGATATATGTATGAAAGGAGACTAAAGACCTTCATTTTCATATCAAGTTATAATATAATAGAATATGTTGTTGATTCTATACTTATCCATTGTGATGAAAGGATTTTTCTTTCATTGATGATGATGTATGGATAATTTCCTATCTTAAATCACTTCTGCATATGTTGATTTCTCTTGTTGTGTCCTCTGGGGTATAAAGTGACTACATAAGATAACTTGGGTATAGATATTTGGAATGTACAACCCCATTTCTCTTGCTAACAATCTTGATGATGTTCTTGTTTTATTTTCAAAGTTTTGAAAGTATTGATGATCATCTTCATTCATATCAACCAGAGTCAAAGATGAAGAGGCTTCATATAGAATTATTTGAAGATGATAACTATGAAGTGTTGTGCATAATTATTTGGAAGACACAAATATAAAAAAACAAATCAATTGTAATATCCTTTCATAAATTGTTAATGAAAATCCTTTGAATATTGCCATTAGACACACATTGATAATAAAATTGTGTAAAGAAAATGTTATATCTATCAATGAAAACAATTACTTTCTTCCTGCAAATGCAACTTGCCTTGGGCTTCAACTTGCTTTCCGAGGAGGTCATAAAAAGGTGTTGGCAATTGACACTCAATTTGTTGGTTTCACTATGTTGTCATTGATGGCAATATGGTATCTTGTTCTGGCTTCATGTTTTGGTTCAGTTGTGTACCGACAGACACTTCACAAACACTACACCGACACCAGCGCCAACAAGACAAAAGGATTTCTTTGGTTACCGACAATGCAGACCAACATGGTTTAGAATATGGTTATCGGTATTGGAGGTCGACATCTCTTGGATCCTTCATCGGCATTTTTTTTTGATATTCATGCATTTATGTTATCTAACTGACATGTAATTTGATATTGTAATTATCTTTTTAAGCCGACATAAGGCATGATAAATTATATAGGGGATATAGGTCAGTTGGATTAGATAATTTTGATATAGATGAGAGACATGGTGATGGATATGTGAATGTTATACAATCCAAAATATATAAGAGAGATTATGAATGTGAGGATATTTATTTTGGAAAAGGGTTTAGGGTTTCAGACCGGAAGAGACAAAGCTTAAACTGGATTTGTATTCTGGAATAGAAGATGCTATCTTAGTAGTTCAACACTTCTCTGGATTGTAGTCTAGATTTATATGTATTCAGTGAGGCTCCTTTTGTGATTGAGCAGTGTGCTCTAGGATGTAAGCCTTCCTACAAGTGGAAGCCCCTTATATTTTGTAATATCTCTTCATATGGCTAGTGGATTGATATTGTGGGTCAAAAATCCCACCGTGGTTTTTCCTCTTTGAGGTTTTCCACGTATAATTTTGTGTGTTATGATTCTCATTTATGTGATTGGTTTATTGGTTGCTTCACTTCTTTCAATTCTATGTGTACCGGTATACCGGTTGGTGTATGCATGTTTTAATAATGCTAAAATTGATCATTCTAGTATAACACTGATTCAACCCCCCCACTCTCAGTGTTATTAGATTCCAACAATTGGTATCAGGGCCTTGTGCCTCGAAGGAAGTTTAATAGCTTGAGGAAGATCCTGAATCCAGAACCCATGGATATGGCTTTGGAGAAGAAACCTGAGATGGCACTTGAAGCTTATGATTCTCAAAGGTTGAAGAAATTAAAGCTACAAGATGAATTGAATCCTGCTAATGAATTCATTCTTGTCCTACAAGAGAGGTTATCATCTGTTTAGGCTAGGATGAAGGAAATTTTGCATAGTTGGGATGATGAAGAGAAAGATGCACTTAAGGAATAATGTCAGAAATTGAGTCAGGAGAACATGGTTATGAGAAATGAAATGCAAGTTATAACTATGAGAATGTCTAAGGACATTGAGGACCGAAAGAAAAAGGAATAAAATCTTTTTGTATCCCTGAAGAACAAATTTTAAGAATGTGGTAGGTTGGTTCATAAGAATGATATGTTGAGAAATAATTTAATATAATCCCAAAGTAATGAACATGAGCTTGAGAGACAAATAATAATTATGAGAGAAGATTTAACTACTGCAAGTGAGTATAAAGAAAAAATCAAGATTAGCTCAACATAGCTAGATGAGTTATTGAAGAGACAAAGGAAGACTGGAGATTCCAGTGGACTTAGATTTGAGCAAGGATAGAGTTTTGGTAATGCTAATGAAGATCAAAACCATAAGGCACTGGTAAGGAAATTTAATGCTTATAAATTTAATAATAGATGTTTTGGTTGCAATTGATTTGGTCACATGGCTAGACAATATAGAAATAGAGCAAATCAGAACCCTGATTCTGCTCCCAGTAAATGTTCTAAATGCAATAAGTATGGTTATAAGATAAAATATTGTAGAATGAATGTTAAATTATACGTCAGAAAGCCAAGGGGAAGTCCACTAATGAAGGTTTGCATTAGCCCTTACACATTCCTTCTAGGCCATGAGAGTGCATAAGTATGGACTTTGTGTTGGGTCTGGCTAGAAAAAGGAGGGGATTTGACAATGTATTTTTAGTGGTGGATAGGTTTACTAAAATGGCTCATTTCTTGCCATGTAAGACTTCTTGTGATGCCTCATATATTGCAGGCCTTTTCTTCAAAGAAATAGTCCTGATACATGGATTGCCTCTAAACATTATTTCAAACAGAGATGTGAAGTTCATAGGTCACTTTTGGAGGACCCTTTAGAAGAAGTTGGGAACTAACCTAGCTTTCTCATCAACCTACCATCCTCAAACAGATGGATAAACTGAAGTTGTCAATAATTCATTGGGAAACCTATTAAGGTGTTTGCAAAGGCAACATGGAGAAAACGGGCCAATATATTGTCACAGGTAGAGTTCTCATACAATGAAACTATCAATAGGAGCATAGGGAAGTTTCCTTTCCAAATTGTGTATGGCATCCACCCAAGGGGAGTATTGGAGTTAAGGGATTTGCCCAAGGAAGAGCCCATTAGTGCAGATGGTGAAGATTTTGCATCAGCCATCAAGGAGGTGCATTACCAAGTGAAGTCTCATCTCCAATAGTTTGTAGTGAAGTACAAGGCTTATGCTGATAAGAAAAAGAGGGTTGTGTAGTTTAATGTTGGGGATTTCGTATGGGTACATTTGAAGAAGGAGAGACTCCCAAAGTGTAATCACACCAAACTCATGCAGAGGAAGGTTCGACCATGTCAGATTTTGAAGAAATGTGGACAAAATGCCTATAAAATCCAACTTCCTCCTGATCATGGATTATCACCCATTTTTAATGTGTGAGATCTTACACTTTTGAAAGGTAGTGACAATTAAGTTGAGGAACCAATGCAAGTTGTAGTAGACAATGACATTCCAATGCATGAATCACCTAAGTTGAGAAAAGTGTTACACACTAGAGTCAAAAAGAAGACAAGAAACAAGGAGTAAATTGAGTACTTGGTAGTTTGGTAGGACAAACCAGAGTCTGAGGCAGTTTGGATGACAGATGAAAAAATTTCCAACAATGGAAGAGACTTACAAACCCTGATCTCAAGTGGGCTTGAGATCTCTTCTCCAGAGGAGTATGGTGTAGGGGCACCTCATCAACATTCCAATCATGGCTCTAAGGATGAAGAATAGGATCATTTCAGTGTCTTAGTGTGCCTTGTGTTTATGCAAGTTTTTTTCATGTATTTAGTAAACCCCACCATGTAAGCCCATGTCACCAATTAGGCAATTTGATAAGCCAATTGGGACAATGTGGTCAATAGGGGTAGTAGATGGTTTATTTTTGTGCTTGATAGGTTTTTGAAATGTTTTAGGAGTGTTTGTTTTATCCAAGTGTGTGGATCCCAACCTTAGCAAGTGTGACAACATTTTGTGCAAAATTGCAAAATTGCAACTTTAGGAAAATGCAACTTTTGAGTGCAAAAGTGCAACTTTTTTTTAAATGCAGTTGGGGAAGCCTTTCAATGGCTCCAACCTCCTCCAAATTTGGTTGGAAACCATTGGGGAGTTTTATAAATCTTGTGGAAATGATTCCCAAGGTTTCTGATGTTGTGTTGTGAAGTTGTGAAGCAATAGAACACAAAAATACTGAAGTTTTCCCATAATTTATGTCTTTGCATTGATTGCACGTGCCTATACAGATTGGATTGAAGCACACCATTCATGAATTAGATAGAGGGGCGAAGTAGATTTTTTTTGGTGGTGGTATGAGGTTCTACTTATTTCTGAGTGGAGAGAACCTTGCATTTTTCGGACTGTAACTCAGAGAGTGAAGGTTTGGAGAGGGTTTTGGATAAAAATGGCCTTATCTTGCATTCTAGTCCACTAGAAGACTCTTCCTTTGGTGGAATGTAGGATAGGCCTCTTTAATTTAGGTTTTTCATGGGTTTTTACAGGGGAGACTTGTTTGTGTGGAGAAAGAAGCAAAATTAGGTAGGCATCTTTATGTGACTATCTAGGACAAGATTTAGGACAGTCATCATAAAGCATCATAATGGTGAATTCTAGGCGTGCAACCTTGGAATTGGAGGTTAATCACCATTCCCCACATTCACATAGAGTTTTTTTTCTAGTTAGAGTTCATTGATTGGTATTTTCTTTGTAAAATAGGCCTAATTGGCCCTATTAGGTCTCTAAAGGGTTTAGACCCTGTAAGTATATATCTGATCAAACCATTTTCAGGATAAGTAAAACTTTCAAAAGGGTGTCTGAAATGGTATTTTTTTTTATGGGTGTGTGGAACATTTTGGAGTTAAGATCTATGTTATCGCCAAATAGGGCTACAAGCCTAGGGCGTAGGTTTCTAAAGGAGGTATAAGTAATGGGAGTCTAAACCCAAAACTAATGATTGGCCTAGTCTCTAATGGCCATAAGTGAACCGATTCCAAAGCCTTTAGGAGTAGGATGTCATGGGAAGGTATATGGTAGGTATTGAGGTATTTATTCATCTTGAGTAGGCCCAAGCTTAGTGAATTTGTGAGTAGACTCATCCAAGGTGTTGAGTCCTTCCTTGCAGGGCCCTTGTGATCATTTGAGGGGTCAGAAGTCTAACCTTATTTGGGCTCATCCTTAGGTGTGTGGGTAAGGCTCCACATCAAGTGGTATTAGAGCGAAGGAGTGTTCTTTGGATAGAAGGAGAAGACTAGATGTCAGAAGAAGAGGGATCCCAAAATGTACCTTCAAGAATGACCAATGTTGACTGTAATGTCCTGGGAAGAAGAAGATGGTAGAGAGAAGAGCAGTCAGGGCTAAGAATCAGGCCTTGAGAAATAAGATGGACCAGTTGAAGGATAGAGTGGAGAGGGGAGAGAGAGACTCTGGAGAAGAAGGGGATGAAGAGGAGATCCCTAGGAAAGAAGAACTAGAGGTTCCTGTAGACTAGAGACCCCTGATGAGTGTCCTCAAGTCCATGGAAAGAATTACAATGGATGTGAAGATGGATCTGCCAGTGTTTGCAGGCAAGATGGAGCCTGATACAATGATGGAGTGGATAGATTCCTTGGACAATTTTTTTGAAAGTGAAGACATACTAGAGCACCGGAGGGTGAAGATGGCCCAATCCAAAATGAAAGGGGTTGCACTAACTTGGTGAAATTTCATCCAAGATGAGAGGGTGAAAGAGGGAAAGAGAAGAGTGGCTACATGGAAGAAGATGATGGCTTTGGTGAAAGAAGCCTATGTCCCAATGGACTACAATGTCCAATTGCATAGGAGAAGAAATAACTTGAAGTAGAAGGAGTTGGACATGACTGTCTATACAATGGAGTTCATGAAGTTGTGTCTGAGGACGAAGGTGAAATATAGTGAAGATGAGAAGGTGGCAAGATATCTCAATGGGTTGAGGTTTGCAATCCAAGAAGATTTGATTCTCCACACCCCAGAGATAGTCCAAAAGTGCTTTCAATTGGCACTCAAGGTGGAGGAGAAGTTGAAGAGAAGATCGGAACAAACTGGTAGAGGTAAATGGAGATATCAAAGAGGGGGAAGAGGCCCTTTCAGAGGTAGGGGAAATAATTTTGGATACCAAAGTGACTCTAGCCAAGAAGGCAATAAAGGAGAGAGCAGTTACAACCAAGGAGGGGGCTATAATCCAAGAGGGAACTTTAGGGGTAGAAGACCACCCTCTAGAGGAAGATCCCAAGGTAGAAGATCTCCTAGATGCTATAACTACAACCAAGAAGGGAACATGACATATAGGTGTCCAAAGAAGGCTTCTAGCTCCATGGGAGAAAGGAGAAGCAATTTGGTGCAGGAATCTGATTGTCAAAGTGTGGCAAGTGCAAACACATATCAAAGTGTTAATGCTCCTGATAGCTATGGCTATCCTGAAAGAGGAGAGGCTCTGATGATGAGGAGAGAAGTAACCACCATGAAGGTACCTAAAAAGGAGCCTACACAAAGGAAATCTCTTTTAAAAACCACTTGCAAGGCAGGAGGAAAGGTATGCAAGGCCTTGATAGATTCTGGATCCACTGAAAATTTTGTATCACTTGAAATGGTAGAAAAGCTTAAACTTAGAAAGTTGCCTCATCCTTACCCCTACAAGGTCTCATGGCTCACCCAAGGTCAACAAGACATGGTAGAAGAGAAATTTGGGGTGGAGTTTCAAATTGGATCATACAAGGATAGACTACTATTTGATATAGCCAAGATGCATGCATGTCATCTCTTATTTGGGAGACCATGGTAGTACGAATTGAAAGCTCATCATGATGGGGTGAAAAACACCTATTCAATCAGCAAGGATGGTAAGGTGATAGAACTCTTACCTCTGATAGAGGAAGAGATGTAATCAAAAGGGAAAGATGCCAAAGTTCTGATGGTAGAAGGAAAACAATTCATGAAGGAGATTGCAGAGAAAGGTGTAGTTTGCTATGCCCTCATGCCTAGTCCTAAGGTGACAAGGAAAGAGTAGTTTGCAGAAGAGAAAGAAGGAGGACAGAAGCACATGGAGCCTACAGTCAGACAGTTGCTTGATAAACATCAAAGCATCATCTCAGATGGAATGCCAAGATCCCTACCACTAGTGAGAGACATCAGCCATTGCATAGATCTGATCCTTGGATCTACTCTCTGAAACAAAGCAACCTGCAAACTCACTCCAGACAAAAATGCAAAAATGGAAAGGAAAATTGAAGAGTTGCTTAAATTGGACCTAATTGGCAAGAGCTTAAGCCTATGTGTAGTACCTATTGTCCTTGCACCTAAGAAATAAGGCACTTGGAGGCTTTGCATAGAGTCAAGGGCCATCAACAAGATAGCTGTAAGGTATAGGTTCCCAATCCCTAGGATAGAGGATTTTCTTGATTGCTTGGGGAGTGCTAATTTTTTCACCAAAATGGATCTAAAAAGTGGATACCATTAGATTAGGATAAGCCTAGGGGATGAATGGAAACATATTTTAAAACTAATGAGGGGTTATATGAGTGGAAAGTCATGCCATTTGGGTTGTCCAATGCCCCTAGTAACTTTATGAGGTTGATGAATGAGGTCTTGGTGGAATTTATAGGCAAGTTTGTCATAGTATACCTAGATGATATCTTGATCTTCAGTCACATAAGGGAAGAGCACCTAAGACATATAGATATAGTTCTCAAGAGGTTACATGAAGAGAAAATAATGATCAATTTGGATAAGTTTTTGTTCATGCAGGAGGAGATCATCTACTTGAGCTTTGTAATCTCATAAGGTGAGTTGAAAATGGACCAAGAGAAGGTAAGTGCTATAATATCTTGGCTGACACCTAAGACTATGAATAATGTCTGGAGCTTCCATGGTTTAGAAAATTTTTATAGGAAGTTCATAAGAGCATTTAGTCATGTTTGTGCACCCATGCTTGACACCATAAATGGAGGAAAAAACTGCAGGTTCAATTAGACCAAGGAGGTAGATGATTCATTTGAAACATTGAAGAAAAAGGTTGCAAAATAACTAGTCCTTGCCTTACTAGACTTCAGCAAGATCTTTCAGGAGGAATGTGATGCAAGCCACATGGCTATTGGGGTAGTGCTCAGTCAAGAAGGAAGTCCTATTGCTTTTTTTAGTGAAAAGCTAAATGATGCCAATAAGAGATACTCATCATATGACTTGGAGATGTATTCTTTGGTTCAGTCCTTGAAGAACTGGAGGCACTATTTATTGCCTAGGGAGTTCATAGTTTTTACTGATAATTAGGCACTTAGTTCCATAAATAGCCAAGAGAAGCTAAACCATCAGAACATGAAGTGGTTAGAGACCCTACAAGCCTTCAACTTCACTCTCAAACACAAGAAGGGGGTCAAGAACAAAGTTGTAGATGATTTGAGCAAGAGGGTCTTAACTGTCAACTGGATCAAGATGGAGAGTGTTGGTATTGATTCCTTGAAGAGTATGTATGATGTCGATGAAGACTTTGGAGAGATATACAAGGTATGTGAAACCTTTGGTGAGGTATCGTATTGAGTTTTCTGAATTTATGATACAAGATGGATTTTTATTTAAAGGCAGACAATTGTGTATTCCTAAGTGTTCCATGAGGTTAAATATCATTAGGGAGAAACATTGTGGAGCTATGGTAGGTCATTTTGGCCTTGACAAGACCCTAGACCTTACGAAGAGAAATTATTACTGGCCTAAGTTGCAAACATATGTAAGGAAGTTTGTGGAGACATGTGTAATATGTCAGAAAGCCAAGGGGAAGTCCACTAATGTAGGTTTATATCAGCCCTTACCCATTCCTTCTAGGCCATGGGAGAGCATAAGTATGGACTTTGTTTTGGGTCTACCTAGGACAAGGAGGGGATTTGATAGTTTCTTTGTAGTGGTGGACATGTTTAGTAAAATGGCTCATTTCTTGCCATGTAAGACTTCTTGTGATGCCTCATATATTGCAGACCTATTCTTGAAAGAAATAGTTTGGATACATGGATTGCCTCTAAACATTATTTTAGATAGTGATGCGAAGTTCATAGGTCACTTTTGGAGGACCCTTGGGAACTAACCTAGCTTTCTCATTAGCCTACCATCCTCAAACAGATGGGCAAACTGAAGTTGTTAATAGGTCATTGGGAAACCTATTAAGGTGTTTGAGAAGGCAACATGGAGAAAAATGGAACAATATACTATCACAGACACAGTTCTCATACAATGACACTATCAATAGGAGCACAGGAAAGTCTCCTTTCCAAATTGTATATGGCATCCACCCAAGGGGAGTATTGGAGTTAAGGGATTTTCCCAAGGAAGAGCCCATTAGTTTAGATGATGAAGCTTTTGCATCAGCCATCAAGGAGGTGAATGACCAAGTGAAGTCTCATCTCCAACAGTCTGTCGTGAAGTACAAGGCTTATGTTGATAAGAAAAAGAGGGATGTGTAGTTTAATGTTGGGGATTTGGTATGGGTACATTCGAAGAAGGAGAGACTCCCAAAGCGTAATCACACCAAACTCATGCAGAGGAAGGTTCGACCATGTCAGATTTTAAAGAAATGTGGACAAAAAGCCTATGAAATCCAACTTCCTCCTGATCTTGGATTATCACCCATTTTTAAAGTGTGGGATCTTACAATTTTCAAAGGTAGTGACAATGAAGTGGAGGAACCAATGCAAGTTGAAGCAAACAATGACATTCCAAGGCATGAATAACCTAAGCTGAGAAAAGTGTTACACACTAGAGTCACAAAGAAGACAAGGAGAAAGAATTACATTGAGTACTTGGTGGTTTGGTAGGACAAACCAGACTCTAAGGCAATTTGGATGACAGATGAATAAATTTCCAACCATGGAGCAAACTTACAAACTCTGATCTCAAGTGGGCTTGAGATCTCTTCTCTCAGGGAGTATGGTACAGGGGCACCCCATAAACATTCCAATAATGGCTCTAAGGATGAATAATAGTATCATTGTAGTGTCTTACTATGTCTTATTCTTATGCAAGTTTGTTTCATATATTCAATAAACCTCACCATGTAAGCCCATGTCACCAATTAGGCAATTTGATAAGCCAATTGGGACAATGTGGTCAATAGGGGTAGTAGATGGTTTAGTTTTGTGTTTGATAGATTTTTTGATATGTTTTAGGAGTATTTGGTTGATCCACATGTGTGGATCCCAACCTTAGCAAGTGTGACAACATTTTGTGCAAAATTGCAAAATTGCAACTTTAGGAAAATGCAACTTTTGAGTGCAAAAGTGCAACTTTTTTTGAAATGCAGTTGGGAAAGCCTTTCAATGGCTCCAAACTCCTTCAAATTCGGTTGGAAATAGTTGGGAAGTTGTATAAACCTTGTGGAAATGATTCCCAAGGTTTCTGATTTTGTGTTGTGAAGTTGTGAAGCAATAGAACACAAAAATACTGAAGTTTTCCCATAATTTCTGTATTTGCATTGATTAAATGTGCCTATACAGATTGGATTGAAGAACACAATTTATGGATTAGATAGAGGGGTTAAGTAGATTTTTTTTGGTGGTGGTATAAGGTTCTAATTTTTTTTGAGTGGAGAGAACCCTCCATTTTTCTGACTATAACCCGAAGAGTGAGGGTTTGGAGAGGGTTTTGGATAAAAATGGCCTTATCTTGCATTCTAGTCCACTAGAAGACTCTTCCTTTGGTGGAATGTAGGATAGGCCTCTATAATTTAGCTTTTTCATGGGTTTTTTCAAGGGATACTTTTTTGTGTGGAGAAAGAAGCAAAATTAGGTAGGCATCTCTATGTGACTACCTAGGACAAGATTTAGGACAGTCATCATAAAACATCATAACATTGGATACCAGGTGTGAAACCATGGAATTGGAGGTTAATCACCATTCCCCATAGGCCCATAGAGTTGGTTTTCTATTTTGAGTTCATTGATTGGTATTTTCTTTGTAAAATAGGCCTAATTGCCCCTATTAGGTCTCTTGGTCTCTAAAGGGTTCAAACCCTAGAAGTATAGATATGATCAAACAATTTTGGGGATAAGTACAAATTCCAAAAGGGTGTCTGAAATGGTAATTTTTTTGTATTGGTGTGTGGAACATTTTGGAGTTAAGATCCATTTTATCGCCAAAAGGGCTAGAAGCCTAGGGTTCAAGTTTGTAAAGGGGGTATAAGGAATTGGAGTCTAAACCCAAAACCAATGATTGGAATAGTCTCTAATGGCCATAAGTGAACCAAATCAAAAGCCTTTAGGAGTAGGATGTCATGGGAAGGTGTATGGTAGGTATTGAGGCATTTACTCATCTTGAGTAGGCCCAAGCCTAGTGAATTTGTGAGTAGACTCATCCAAGGTGTGGAGTCCTTCCTTGCAGGACCCTTGTGATCATTTGAGGGGTCAGAAGTCTAACCTTTTTTGGGCTTTTCCTTAGGTGTGTGGTTAGGGCTCTACATCAATGTATCTACCCTGAAAGATTCAGTTGGATCATTTTCCCGTGTTCCAGAGGGGAGTTGTCTATGTTGAATATGTTAGGGCATACATACACTATAACATTGAGGACTTAGGAACATCTGAAATAAAGGCCATGTACACGAGTGAGCTAAGGGGAGAATCTGGAAAGATCAAACCGACATACAAGCGCATTGAATAGTTAGGGTTTACCGACATTCTGGACACTCGAAATTCAGAGATGAGATAATTAGGTATGTTCTGAGTAGAGTACATGGAGAGTTTATCTGGTTAGATAGACCTTACAAGATCACTAAGGAATTCATCAGGGAAATCATTGGTTTACCATCGGTTGGGCAACATCCAAATAAGAAGATTTCAAATGATTATGCCAACAAAATCACCTGCGTGACATCTGATAGGAGATCTATGAGAATAAGCACTATTATAGACACAAACATCAGATTCGGTAGCATGATCATCGAATATAAGGTAACTTGGTCAAATTGACTGAATTCTATTTTCAGTTCCTATATTTTTGCTACATACAAAATGATGAGAGAAAATGTGAAATTGGATCTATGCAGTTAGATGTTAGATGAGTTATTAATAAACCTAGGAAAGATTAAGGGAGAAAAGAAGGGAACCTTCCGATATGGCAACTTAATAGTCTTCTTAATGTTATTTCTCATGAATGATACACCCAGTTTTGGTAAAAGGAAATGGGCATTTGACATCCCGGTAGGGAGACAATTGAAACAATAAATTACTACTTTAGGCAATCAGAGATATGATAAAATATGGGGATATTTCAAGGGGTTTCAAAAATCTATGAAGTCCAGGGAAAGGCTTCCTAAGCATATTGTTGAAAATTATTCAATTGAAATATGCTTCATGGTGAAGAAGGATGAAACACTTATGGAAGTAGTTAAGCCCCAAAATATTTGGATTGAGGAAATATGATATGAGGTAGATGCAAATATTCTTGAGGCTTATGAAAAAATATTGATTGATGCACTTATTGATGAGGCAAAGAAGCCCTATGGTACTGCAAAACAAAAATCACAAGAGGTTGAAATGGAGTTCAACTGGAAGAAGAGAGAGAAGCAGGAAGGAAAAGAAAGTAGATTTGTTGAGAAGGTCTCACAGGACATTAAAGCATTAATTGATGCTATCCTGGAGAAAGGCATGAAGAGGAAGAATCTAGAAGTACACATTGAGCCTGTTATAGTAGAGTCTCAATCTGAGGATGACACACCCTTGGCATTCAAGAGGGTTGCAAGGAAGAAAACAAAGGTAGAAGCTAAAAAGAAACCGGTTAAGAAGGTTACATTAAAAATACCAGCACATAAGCAAGTACCAAAAATAACCACTTTAGTTGCATCTAGTATTGTAAATAGGAAGAAGAAGAATGACACCAATATCTATTCAATCTGGTAATGTGACTATCATTCCACCTAAAACTTGTGCAAAGTTAGTAGATGAAATCACTAAGGATGGCATGTTAAAGAATGTTCAACTTTATTATGAACACTTAGAGGATGATGAACAAAGAGAGATAGAGGAAGCAATCTTATTATACTTGGATATTTATAAGAAAGCCTTAATAGAAATTCAAAATCAAATACCGACATAATTGTATAATATGTTAGATGCTAGAAGACTGTCAGCAATGCAAGAGGATAAACATATCAAACTTCAAGAGTTATTATCTATTTGTGTTACTATTACTCCATAGAAAATGGAAAGGACACTTGAGGTGGCAGATAGAAAAGTATTTAATAGCAAACATAGAATAACCAGTCCGATGCTAGGAAGGGTAAATGAGATAATAAAGGAGACTCAAAAGGCATGGGTTAAGTTCTTTGGAGAGAACATAGGATTCTTTACTTCACCAGAATCAAAGACAGACACTATAGACACCTCGGTTAAAGGAAAAGGGAAGGGGATTATGAGTACTTCACCCTTTATTTTGAATAACATTAAGATAGCGGAAATCCAGGTCCCGATAAATACAAATGTACAGATAGTGTTGAGATATCGGCTAATACAGAGACTGAAAAAGTTAATGATGTATAGGATACTAATTTTGAGGATAAAAATCCTCTAAATACAAATGTACTAGTTGAAGTTATAGTTCCTTCAAAGGAACTGACATTTATAGAGACTACACCAATTGGTGAAGCCACCAGTGCAAGTGAGGAAGCCATAAAGGATAAATCATTAGAGGAGAAGAAAGGGGAAACCGACAGAGAACTGGTAGTTGGTCCATCATTGTTGTCAATTGAAACCTCATAGGTTGTAAAGAAAAACTAAACCAAGATGAGTCCTACTAAACTCATGATGATGGCAACACAAAAACTAATGAAGGAGGGATCTATAGATAAAGGGATTATTGATCAGTCAATCACTGTTTTACATAGACTAGTCGCAGAGTGCAAGATTGACAATGAAGCGATCCCATCCGGAAAGCTTAAGACAATTATTGAGCATATTTTAAAGTATTTTCAATCCTTACAACACATTTCAAATTGGAAAGCACTGGAGAGGTTCACTCAGGCTAAGAGAGTTGCATTTGATCTAGGGATTGAATCTGAGAAGAAGATTGATGAAAAGCTGAAACTGATAGATAATTATTTGAAGCAGTGTACACATATTTATAGGGTATGTTGTAACACTAATATACTTACAGTCAATGTGGATAAGAAGATTAAATAACTTCAGGAGAAAATTGCAAATACATCTAATTATTTTGATGGATTGTCTTCACTGACTACATCCATTGATAGTCAAATTTTGATTTTGGAAGCCCAAATTTATGTTCTTGAGAAGGAAAAGACAAAATTATAAGAAGAGCAAGAAGTTTGAGATGCTTGGTGAGTCCCTGGTTGGATTCACTTAGTGTGCATAAGAAAGAATGTATGTATATGGTTGGAAATCCCACACCAGAAGAGGTAAATGAGAAAGAGTCATTTGCACATATATTAAGTGGACTTGTATCAATTTTTAGCACTTTCAAAACTGGTTGGGATACTTATCTTGAGCTCTTGGAGAAGGCTAGTGATACAAAGGAATCCTTACACCTAAGGAAAAGTCCAAAAGGTTAGGATCTGACCCTTCAAATTTCAAAAAATGACCCTACAAGAAAGGGCTCCACATCTTAAGGTTTAGAACTACTCTTCACTACTCAAACCTAACACTTAGTCAAGATGAGTAAAAGGCTTCAACTTCTCAAACATTCCTTACTGGTGAATCTTCTCTTAAGGATTTTGAATTTGGAAAATGCATGACATCTAGGAACTATTTCAAACACTGGTTTTCAACTTAGGCATCAATTCCTTATACCTCCTTTGGAAACCTACCCCTTAGGCTAGTAGCCCTCCTATACCGGTATTTTGCCTTTAACTCCAAAATATTCCACACACTCTAACAAAATACACACCATTCCAAACACCCTTTTGGGAGTTACATTCATCCCCAAAATGGATTGGGAAGATCTACAACCTAAAGGTCTGATCCCCTTAGAAGCCTAGAGACCTAATTAGGGCGATTAGGCCTAATTTACAAATCAACCCCCTTTACTGGTATCCCAATTGCAAAACCAACTTTACAAGCATGTGGGTAATGGTGAATAACTTCTAATTCTAGGGTTATATGCCTGGAATCCACCACTATCAGATTTTAGGATGACTATCCTAATTTTGCTTAAGGTAGTCACATGGAGATGCCTACCTAGATTCACTTCAAGAGCCTCACAACAAAGTATTTCCTAAAAAAACCTTGAAAATATTAATGTAAACTAACCAATATTGCATTCCACCAAAGGAAACAACTTCTAGAGGTAGGAGATGCAAGATATGACCATTATTTGGCGAAACCCTAGCCAAACCCTGGTTTCCCGGGTTACATTAAAAAAAATAAAGGTTTCTCACTACACAGAAACAATTAAAGCCTCAGACCACCACAAAATCAAAGCTAGTTCATTTCTCCATCTACTCCATAAATTGTGTTGTCGGATTCAAACCTGTCAAGGACGTACAATCTCTGCACACACAAAATTTCTAGGAAAACTTCAGTATTTCGGTGTTTTATTGCTTCATCACTTCAAACTACAATAACAACCACCTTGGGAATAATGTCCACAAGGTTTATATAGCTCCACAATGGTTTCAAACAAAATTTGGAGGAGGTTGGAGCCATTTAAAGGCTTCCCCAATCGTATTTCAAAAAGTTACATTTTTGTACTCAGAAGTTGCATTTTCCAAAAGTTGCAATTTTGCACAAAATGTTGTCACACTTGCTAAGGTTGGGATCCACACCTTGGATCAACCAAAAAACCCTAAAAAATGTCGAAAATCTATCAAACACAAAAATAAACTATCTACTACCCATATTGACCACATTGTCCCAATTGGCTTATCAAATTGCCTAATTGGTGACATGGGCTTACATGGTGGGTTTTATTGAATACATGAAACAAACTTGCATAAAAAAAGGACATACTAAGACACTACAATGATCCTAGTATTCATCCTTAGAGCCATGATTGGAATGTTGAAGAGGTGATCCTGTACCATACTACTTGGGAGAAGAGATCTCAAGCCCACTTGAGATCCGAGTTTGTAAATCTGCACCATGGTTGGAAATTGTTTCATTTGTCATCCAAACTGTGTGTGTGAAAAGTGGACAAAGGATCTGTATCTGCAAGACACAACACTTCAATCAAGTCATTACATGCATGGTTAGACAGATATAATCAATGAATAATAAACCATAACAAAACAACCCATTTCCTTCTAAAAGATGCGAATATATGATTGCTCTCATATTATAAGCAATACCAGTGACTAGACAACATCAAGACGAAGGATTTTAATCTATATGAGCATGATGAATGCTAGATGGATGCAAGATTAATCTAACAAGATTTAAGCAATAAATGAGATAAATGATCTAAATATATATGCAATATATCAATGAACCTAGAGCAAAAACAGTATAATAACAATATATTCTCCAACCTCTTTTGAATGAGAGATGAGCCTGAATTTATAGAAAATTCAGAAAGAAACCAATGGCTAAGATCAAATGATGATGAGTGGTCAAGATTTTCCAAGAGGAAGCACAATCTAGGTGAATTGATGTGATTGGATGCTTTTCTCAGTTTTAAAGGAATTTGAACTAAAATTAAGTTTAAATCAGAAAAAAACTGATTTCTTCTCTATTTCATTCAATTTTAAGATTTAATTGTTTTAATTGCTTTCTTTGAGATTATCCATCAATTTTTAATTTGTTTTTCTCAAGATTATCTCCAATTGATTTCTTTTCTCAAATTTTAATTCTTTTTTGGTCAATTAATTCCTTTTTTGATTTATTTCCTTTTTGAAGATTTGTGCTCAATTGATTTATTTAATTAAATTAATTCCTCTTTCTTGATTTGTTTTCTTTTTTTGAAGATTTATGGCAAATTAATTTATTTAATTAAATATGCAAAAGATATTTAATTAAAATAAATAAGATAATTATTTAAGATCATTTACTTGGAATGATTTAATTAATTAAATAAATATTGAATTAATATTGAATGATTTATTTTGCCATGTGACATTTGATGATTTTAGAATTAATTGTGTGCTCAAGATTCATTTAATTGCCTTTGGTTAGGTCCTTGGTGATGTTGTCAAGCTTATGGGCTCATGGTTTAGATGACCATTTTTAGGGTATTACATTTGCCCCTCTTTGAATTAATATGCGAGCAACGCGTTGGTTCAAAGAATAGTTGATGTCTAAGAGATGCCAGTTCCAAACTTGATTGATCACGAACTAGATGAAAAGCGAGGTGTTTATCTTGATTCGAAGTGACAAAGCTGAATGAAGTCTGATTAAAGCGATATTGTTCCTGAACTTGATTGAACTAGGAACGATAGAAAACAAAGATACTGAACTTGAACTTGATTGATCAAGAAGTGGATCTTACTAATCTATAACTTGATTGATCTAGACATAGTGAGTGATGATAAAAATTGATCTTGAACTTGATTGATCAAGATAGGATGAAGATAAACTGTTCAACTTGATCAAGAAACAAATGAAACTAAACACCTGCTTAGATTGAGTGTGATTAAAGATACTCTTTAAAACCTTGATTGAGTTTAAATGAATAATCAGCTTGATGAAAAGCGATGAAACTCATTAACATTAAGAGATTCATTTAGATAAAAGACAAATATCAGTTTGATATGAAGCGATGAAACTGATATGCCCCTAGAAATTGATTTGATTTAGATGATCAAGAGATCTCAATTTGATATAAAGCGATGAAGTTGAGATGCCCCTAACGATGAGGTCTTATTTGATTGATTTTCTTTAGTTAAAAAATATGTTTTGCTCAACTTTCGATGAAAATTTGAAAATTATCTCGACATTTGAAGATGTGAGGTCATAGGGTCACAAGTATGCCCCCTCGGGAGCAAAATCGAAAGACAACGAGAGTTCATGATGATAGGCAATTTTTGAGAGATGATAAGGTGCTTGAGCATGAATTGATTTAGAGGAATTTTTGAAAATTTAGCGAGAAGTTGAGTGCTAAGTTGATTTGTAGAAATTAAATTGAGATTCAGTGTTGATTCATGAGAAATTGAGCACAAATTGAAGAAAGTATGAGCATTTGATGAAAAGAGCGCTAAGTGGTCCAAATTCTGAAATTGACTAGCAAAATGATCTCAATTTTCAATTTCGATCCTAAAAATGGAATTAGGACGATCAAATTAGATAAGGGTACAATTTTTGTGTCCATCGGAGCAAGTTGAAAAATTAGGTTTTGGCTATATATGGGACAAAAGTGTCACTTTCAATTTATTTTAACCCTCCAAGTTTGAAAATTCAAAAAACCTTTTGCGAAGAAAATGGTGGTCCCTACTCGTCAGCATCGTTTCGAGTGCCAAAGAAGACATAATCAATCTCGAAACTATGAGCCAGCAATAAGTGATCGATTGTAAGCCTGTTTGTGTTTACAATTTTGAATTTTTTTATGCATTTTTCAAGTTTTCCATGTGTTTGGGGTTAGGCATCCCAGTTTATCATGCGAGACAGGATCCTGTCTCGTATGAGAAATTGGTAAATTTTCTTTTGTCATTTAAAGCCATTAGTTTTGTCATTCTAGGGTCACCCATGTCTCGTACGGGAGGTCTGCAAAAAGGCTCTTTTGTTGTGCAAGGTCTGATAAATTGTCGTTTTAGCCTATTTTGTCGTATTGCAACTATTCCTAGCTCGTACGAGATGCTGCTTTTCTATGTTTGGTCGTACGATAGACAGTGAGCATTTTTTAGGGTGTAAATGTGAACTTTTGATTTTGCAATTGACTTAGTTGGATTTGCGTGATGTTTTACTTCTCTTGTAGGCTCATTTGGAATGTTTTCTGATGCTTCGTTATTGGATTTTTGCAGGTTCGATTACCTCCTATTTTGTTTAGATGCGTATATCCTCCTACTATGGCCTTAATATGAGATTTATCTAAGGTTGAACAGGCTCATGTTGACTTGTGTGGCTTGACTCATCTTTTGAGATTACTTGATATCTGTGTGAACCACGGGATGCTCATGGTGTTGGTAGAGCGGTTTCATTCAGAGCATAACACATTTCATCTGGCAGTGGGGGTGTTGACCATTACTCCTGAGATGTATACAGGATCCTCCGTATCCCTTTTGCTGGGGATAAGGTGGATTATGATTCAGGGCACCTTATAGGATTGCAGGCAGTTAGGCATGTCTTTGGGGATTTGGATATTTTGACTCGGTCCATGAGTTGGGATATCCTTATGAGTAGGTATAGTGAGGAGTATCCTTTGGCATGCATGTTAGTAGGATTCATAGGTTGTTTTCTTATGCCAGACAGAGGGCAACAGGGTTTCTAGTGCATATGGGGCCAAATGTTGGAGAGGTTGATAGAGACCTCTCAGAGGCTTGGTTGGGGCTCTTGTTTATTGTCCCACATGTATTGAGAGATGCATGAGATCGTATATAGAGAGGGATGCAACATGGCTACTGGTGTGTATATTTTGTAGGTGTGGGCTTGGGAACAACTTCCCGTGTGTCGGCTGATAGTAGCTGATAGCAGAGAGCTTGGGAAACCGATCATTTATAGGTATGCTAGATATATTACATAGCCCCATTTGGGAAAGACAGACTTCTGGAGACGACAACTTGATGACCTGATAGTCATCGTATGGAGGCCATACAAAGGTTTGGATCCATGGGATGACTGGGGGCTAGTTCGTAGGGACCTGTTTGTTACATGCCCACTGATTGGGAGATCACAGACCATTGTGGAGCGATTCATCATTTCTCGGGTGATGAGGCAGTATGGCCGGCCTCAGGGGAACTCACAAGAGTATACAACTTATGCTCGATATGCTAACGAGGAGAGATAGGGATGGTCACTACAGTTGTCATATGCTTTGGCAATGCAGGAGTTGACAGGGTTAAACCACCTAAGGTGGGATTATTTGGACGATGTGGCGGACGCAGGGGTATTGCCCTAGTATAGAGATTATTTTCAGCAGTATCCATTCCCATGTTTTACAGATCCAGGCGAGCAGGCTCCTCATATCGAGGATGTTGAGGATGATGCCCCTGCACCAACACAAGGACAGGGCCAAAGATAGGGCCAGAGGTAGGGTCAGGCATAAAGAGCTGAGGCTCTGCGATGGGGTAGTGGTGATCTAGGTGCTAGCAGTAGTAGGGTGCCAGTTGAGGGAGGACAACAGAGGGGTGAGGGTGGATCCCTTGGAGGAGTGGGTGTGAGATTGGGTGGGATGAAGGAGGAGCGAGTAGCACCTAGGCAGGTTCAGCAGTGGAGGGAGGAGTAGGGTGGATCTAGAGGTGGAGGTGGAGATGGGGGTGGAGATGGGGGGTTTGTGAGAGACCAAGGGACAGACGCTGGATAGTCGATGAGGGCACGTCTTGCAGAGCTGAAGTTATAGTTATTAGTGTCTTAGACTCAGCTGGTGGAGCGAGACCGATAGCTGGCCGAGATGAGGATTGAGTGTGACTGCTAGATCACCGAGGTGAGGACTGAGCATGATTGTTAGATTGCAGCACTGAGAGCGGAGATGAGAGCAGAGATAGAGCCCCTGTGATAGGAGATCCTTCACCAGTCTAGTAGGGAATCTTACTATGTGGCCGCATATACTATCATAGTTCCTATTGCTCAGTAGGTGATGCCCTACTCATAGTACATGGCACGGTCAGAGGGAGCGCGAACACCTCGTCAGGATCCCGGACATCAGGCTTCCCCTCCACCACTAGGCGATGAAGGAGAGGGAGCGAGCTAGATGATTTCTTTTTTTGTAGCTCGGATATTTTTTGTAAACACTCCCATTTTTTGTAGCCTATACGATTCTTTCTTTGATGGGAGTTTGTATATGTCATTTGACATCATTTTGTACTTGTAGACTTGACATGATATATATATATATATATGAGATCCGATTTGACTTCATTGTACCTGTGTTGATTTGCTTATGAGATGTTTTTTGTATGCTTTATTCTATATGTATGCATTTCATTTTTCTATGCAATAATATGAATGATAGGGAATGATGCAATGTTTTCATTTTTCTATGCAATAATATGAATTCAAATGAATGATAGCGAATGTATGAATCTATATTAGATGCTTATGTATGTAGCTAACATCACAAAACACAAGTACTCGATCGAATAAATGATGAAAAGAGACCACTTAGCTAAGAAATGATGATGTTTCCGACTCATTCAGAAAATAAAGATTATACCGAAATCACTCTAAATTCACAAAATGCAGGATGAAATGCAAAATGATATGCAATCCTAAACCTAGTAACTGGACTTTGAAAAGCTTAATTGTCATCATTGAGCATTTTACAATTATAGCAAGCAGAGTAGAGTTCCTTTCTTTTCATGTACAGTATTAATGATCTTGTCTGCAATGACCTTTTTTACATTCATATCCTTGGACAGATTTTGCAGGGACTCGGATTGCATGATAAAGAAATTCCCTCAAAATGAACAAAGGAATGATGGGAACCTCTTTGTAGCATTCAAATAAGTGGAGTCAAGGTATGTGAGGCGATTCCACTTTGATGTGAAGGCTCTTATCACAGACACCCAACTAATTTAGATGTTTCCAGATCATTGGGATCATTCCTACAAGCAGAAAACAAAGAAAATATTATGCCCCCAATCCTTGCTCCTCTTAGTCACAATAGACTTCCTTGAGTTACTCAGAGGGATAATAATTGAAAACTAATATAAAAGACAACACACAAAGAAAATTTTGATGCATATCTCAAATAGTTTAGTGATTGTTTTCCGTTATGTTGTTTTGTTTGTTAACTCGGTGATAAAACTCTTCAGTAGTCAAGAGATAGGTAACTGACCTGGAGTGGACTACCAGGTTTCACTGATGTAAGGTTGACTTGGTTAACACTTCTTAGGACATGTAATGTGTTCTTGTTGATTAACCTAAGACTATGACAATGATCAGTTTCAAGCCATGAGGGTTCCAGCGAGCTAGGATGTCACAAAAGTGATTGAAATATGTACAAGTGAAAGCAAAGATGCAGGAAAGCGGGAATTCCAACGTTGCGTTGATAGATGGAGCGCTTGAGTACAAGAGGCACCTATTTGCCAGGTTTTCACCTGCTTGGCAAAGATTCATTTTTTTCTTTACCAAGGTGCCTGTTTACCAGGTTTTCACCAGGGCATTTTCTCTCTTTTTTCCTTTTCTTTTTTTGAATTTCTTCAGGACTTTTTCTGACTTTTAGGATTTTTTCAGGACTTTTTCTGATTTTTAGGATTTTTTCAGGACTTTTTCTGATTTTTATGATTTTTTCAGGACTTTTTCTAATTTTTAGGATTTTTTTCAAGACTTTTTCTGATTTTTATTATTTTTTAATGTTTTCCCCTAGTGTATAGCAAGGCAAAAGGGATTTTAAGAAAGTGAATGGATAAGTGAATGATGGTGGATGCTTTCAAGAACTATCTCACACTATTAATCCAAGCACAAGAACCAGATATAGCAATGTAAAGCAAGGATTTTAGCAATGTAAAGCAAGGATATAGCCCAACAAAGCCATAAGGTCCAAAGAAGTGGCCATGTCAAGAGGTTTGTGGAAAACATGTTTTTGCATTTTGTCCATAGTGTTGATCAAGATCAAGGGATAGATTTGGATATGAGGTAGATATGATAAGCAAGATCAAAATTGGTAATCAAGGATGTAAGCAAGCAATGGATATGAGCCAAAGGGGTCTGGATCAAGTGTAATAGATAGGACACATGAAGCATGTGAAGATCCTTAACCTTGTGAAGATCAAAGGTGGAAAAAGGGATATGAATGTAGATAGAGCGAATGAGGGATAATGAAGGATGAAGGATAACAGAGGAAGAAGGATAATAGATGGATGTACATGGATAGAGCTTGCCCCTAGTGTAAAGTGAAAAAGGATAATGGATTATGCATGATGCCTGTTTGCCAAGTTTTCATCATGGTACTTGCCCAAGGCGCCACAAGAAGTTGTTTTCACTCGTGGACGAAATTATTTCTCTTTACTTTTTTTTCTGATTCTTTTTTTCATTTTTCATCATTTTTTTTCCTTTTGGAAGATAATGGAGGCATGATAGGGGATGGAAGAAGGACCCCAACATCTCTCTACTTTGGATGGTACCGTTAGAATATTAGTTGCAATAGACCATGGCTACGAAAGTATGCTCAAAGATGTTGGCAGGATAATGAAATGAAACTGGGGCAAGGATTTATGCAAAGGATTGGATAAGAGGGATGGGAGGGTGAAAAAGAGGTGTTGGACAATGGATGGGATGTTGGAAGAATTGTGTATGGCTAGATGGAAATGCTGAAAAGATCAACATTGGCACATGCCTTGAGGGATGGTGGACATATCAAGGAGAAGTAAATCTTAGATTTTGAGATTTGGATGGAGGAAAGGTTACATATTTTGGGGCATAAGAACCCAAAATGGATGAAGGAGGTGATGAAGGAATAGACTCAGAAGGTTTGGATGGAGGAACAACAATTTTGGATGCCAATTTTGATTTTTCTTCAGACTTTTGTGCTTCAAGTAGCCGCTTAGGGATCCACATGGTTTTTGATTTTTCATGGTTTTTTAGTTCCTTAGAGCGCATTTCTTGTACAAGTGCCTTAGGAACCCATATAACTTTTGACTTTTCTTCTTTCTTTGTGGGCTTTTGTGGAATTTTGTATTTTTCTTTTCCTTTTTGGATCATATTTTTCTTTGTTTTGACATGTCGATTAGATGGGGCATGTTGATCCTTGAATACATGTGGATTGCTTGACTTATGACTTTTATGCTTGGCATCCAAATTGCTTGGAGGGAGATGTGTGGATAGATAGGAATGATATGGAGGTCTTTTAGATGGATGGAAGGTACTCGAAGACATGTGCCTTTGTTAGTCCCACATAAGGGATGGAGGGATATAGGGACCTAGAATGGATGGAAGCGATGATGGAGAAAGCATATATTTTGATTTAACTGGAGAAATATAGGATTTATGAGAGATACCAACATCTTGAGAAATGTCCTTGAGGCCATGAAATTTAACATTTTCTTTAATATGGAGGGGTTCTTGCTTGTGGAGATCTACCCCTTTGCCTTTATACATATTTTGACTTGTAGGATACACTTTGCTTTGGAAAGAAAGCACGAGCCCATTATGAGATGGTGGTGGAATGTAGGGAATGATAGGATCATGAGAGGTATTTGTAGGCATGATGGATACTTGAGCTGAACATGGAGTATTATGACAAGGAGATGAAGGGATACTTTGATCTTAACATGGAAGAGGACCATCGGATAGAGTAGGAAGGGTGTTTGACTCTTCATTTTGAATAGCACCATTTGAAAATGTGGAAGAGGCATCATGATCTTGCTAAGGAAGTGGATTAGGAATGAGATTTGGAAGGATTCTTTGTTCTTGAGATGGAAGGGGGTCATCTTGGAAGAAATGGAAAGGTATAAGGGGATCATCATGGGATTCTAGGGAAATAAGATCTTCTTCAATCATTGGATGGGATTGGAGAGTTTTGGTGTCTTGATCTTCATTTATGATAGGACTTGTTCTTTCATTTTCAAGATTATCCTCTTGACATGCAGTCACTTCTAAGGAATGGGTAGGATTGTGCATAGGCATGGGGGATTCTTGGAAGGTCTCCATATTTTGGCATGATAGGGAAGCATTTTGAGTGGGACTCTCTGGAGTGGGTACATTTGGAATTGAAGTGTATGATGGAATATGATCTAAGATTTTTAAATCTTTAGAGGAACTTGTATTAGTATTGGGGTTAACTTGGATTTCCATAGGAGATAGCCCTTCAAGGTAAACATGAGAAGTTTCATTGTTTAAAGGAGATGGTATGGATTGTTGCTGAGAAGTTTTTGGAGATGAAGGCATCATGGAAGGGATGGAGGCTACATATGGAGCCTTGCTAGACATAGGTTCATGATTTTTGTCATGCTTAGAAGTAGTTCCTTCTTTTTCTTTAGGTGAGTCATTAGGATCTTTAATTTCAATGACACCATCATCAAGGAGATCTTGAATCTTATGTTTTAATTCCATACATATTGAAGTCTTATGTTTGTTATGCCTATGATATGCACAATAACTACTCAAAACGACACATCCCCATGTGGTCTTTTTAGGCAATATGATAAGATTGTTCTTAAGAAGCTCTTCCAAAGCTGACTCAATAGATTTCCCCAAAGGTGTAAATTGTCTATCTAGGGAATAGATGTCTTTTTGTCTTGGTGAAGGTGTTTTGTGATCTTGTTTGAGATTTGGCTTTTGATCATCAATTATTTGTTGGTATTTGATTGTTAAATCATATAACTATTTTAGCATTCCTTGAAGTTTCTCAGTCTTGATATAATGCATTTGTTTTTCAAATGGAGTCATTGATTTATTTCGTTGGATTTCCATGTCATATATTTATTTCTTGATATCTTGAAATATTTGAGCAAAGGTAGCCATGGGAATTGGAGCTAAGGTATCCATGAGATTCTTACTTTTGTCAAAAAAAATAGAAGAGCTTTTGGTTTTAACAGGCATTTACAATCGACAGGACCGAGAGCGAGATGTGTTGCAGAAGTCAAGATCAAATTGTAGCTAGTAGTTCATTTAATGTAGTGATTGAGAGAAGTAACTTAAGATCTAGTCTAGTTTTAGGAATGATCTATCCTATGTAAGATGTTATCTAAGTTAACTTAGGTTTGATAAGATGTTTGTTTGAACTAGCTTAAAGATGATCGACAAAATCATGCAACACAATGATAGAGGTACACTATCAAGGTTGTTTATGCTCAGGAGGATGATAACTAGTTTTAGGGTTGTTGTAGACTGTTTTGGACAAGTTTGACTGTTCTAGATTGGCAAAATCAGAATTCATACAATAGAGGATTGGACAGAGACGAGATTATGACTGATGACTACTAGTTTTTGATAAGGACTAATGTTTCAATGACTGACAGAGACCAGTTTAGACACAAACTGAGTTTATCACTGATTTTGTTTGTTGTTTTCTCTAGTTTTGGTATTCCAGTTTTAGTTTTAGGGATGAAAACACAAAAAACACGCAAGATAAATAGTAACTCAATCACAACACCCTAACCCTATGGAAGTTGGCTTAGAGAAGAAAACCTTTGCTTGCTGACTTAGGTACACACCCAATAGCTAATCAGAATATGGTCCCTGAGTCTCATACAATGGATTCTCAATGTCGTATTAGCCGACTCCAAATGCTAATGGGGGCATGATATGGCAAGTGTCTTGGGAGAGTTACTATCTCTCTTGCACAAAGATTATCCCCCTTTCGGAGGTGAACCAGGTAGCTTCTATCTTATAGTTCTTAGTTAGGAATTTCGTTTGAAATTACCCCTTGAAGTCACACAAGAATGATTGAGGCCTATAGCCCAACAAGGTACCGAAACAAGTTGTAGTCATGTAAACGTGATTGAGACTCTGAGACCCTACAAAATGCTCGATATGAGAGATCTCAAAGAGAAAACTCAAATAATCCCATCCTCTAAGACTTTAATCACCAGAGGCCTATTTATTATAGTGAGTTGGAATGCTTAGGTCCAGCTGTACTCACTTGGGTCATTCTGACAAGGTGATTACTTTTTCCCACTATGAAAGGCCCGCTAAAGGTACACAAATCTCAAAACTTAGAAAAAAGCTTCGAGGGTCTAGATTTCTGATTGTCTATAAAAGACAAGAGCATACTCTCCTACCTCTTAGATTTTTCTGAAAACATGAAAGACAAATTTTCTCTTTAACCAGATAGCAATTTAAGTGCCTAAGAAAATACTAAATTAATACACAATGTTTAGTCGATTCTCCTTAGGCAACTTGCAAAACCAATATGTCAGTAGTCATTTTCTTCTTGATTCTTTGGCAGGCATATGTTTGATTGATAGATTATTTGACAAGCATCTTGCAAACATTAAAATCCCAAAATTAGTTTCCAAAATAACAGAAAAAAAACTTCTATCATGCAAACTGTAAATTAAACTAATCTAACAAGAATTTCCATTTTTTATGACTATCCTAGTTATGACAGTTTTGATAGTACTGCACTCTGTCATTTATAACTTTTGAACCATAAATAATTTGAAAACTCTCTTTGGTGGAAATGTGGAAAACTTGGTTTTACAAAACATATTAAAATTTGGGTTAGATCCAATGGTTCAATAAAAAGTTATGCCCTCTGAACTGAGACCATTGTTTACTGTCACAGAAGAATAAGTAAAATGATAGTCCTGCACTCTATCAATCATAACTTTCAAACACAAAATATTTAGGAAAATCCCTTTGGTGAAACTATAGAAAACTAGATTTTAAACAAAATATAGAAAAATTGGTTGAGATCCAATGGTTTAATAAAAAGTTATGCTCCCCAAACCGAGACAATATTTGACTATCATAGAAGAACAATAAAAAAGAAAGATTTTTATTTACAATTTTAACACATGTTTATTAGTTATAAAAACCAAACATTAAATTTGTTCAAGAAACATTAAAAATATTGTAGTTGTGGGTTTGAGCCCCACGGTGGGCACCAGAAATGTGTGTGTGAAAAGTGGACAAAGGATCTGTATCTGCAAGACACAACACTTCAATCAAGTCATTACATGCATGGTTAGATAGATATAATCAATGAATAATAAACCATAACAAATCGACCCATTTCCTTCTAAAAGATGCGAATATATGATTGCTCTCATATTATAAGCAATACCAGTGACTAGACAACATCAAGACGAAGGATTTTAATCTATATGAGCATGATGAATGCTAGATGGATGCAAGATTAATCTAACAAGATTTAAGCAATAAATGAGATAAATGATCTAAATATATATGCAATATATCAATGAACCTAGAGCAAAAACAGTATAATAACAATATATTCTCCAGCCTCTTTTGAATGAGAGATGAGCCTGAATTTATAGAAAATTTAGAAAGAAACCAATGGCTAAGATCAAATGATGATGAGTGGTCAAGATTTTCCAAGAGGAAGCACAATCCAGGTGAATTGATGTGATTGGATGCTTTTCTCAGTTTTAAAGGAATTTGAACTAAAATTAAGATTAAATCAGAAAAAAACTAATTTCTTCTCTATTTCATTCAATTTTAAGATTTAATTGTTTTAATTGCTTTCTTTGAGATTATCCATCAATTTTTAATTTGTTTTTCTCAAGATTATCTCCAATTGATTTCTTTTCTCAAATTTTAATTCTTTTTTGGTCAATTAATTCCTTTTTTGATTTATTTCCTTTTTTGAAGATTTGTGCTCAATTGATTTATTTAATTAAATTAATTCCTCTTTCTTGATTTGTTTTCTTTTTTTGAAGATTTATGGCAAATTAATTTATTTAATTAAATATGCAAAAGATATTTAATTAAAATAAATAAGATAATTATTTAAGATCATTTACTTGGAATGATTTAATTAATTAAATAAATATTGAATTAATATTGAATGATTTATTTTGCCATGTGACATTTGATGATTTTAGAATTAATTGTTTGCTCAAGATTTATTTAATTGCCTTTGGTTAGGACCTTGGTGATGTTGTCCAAATTAGGGGCTCATGGTTTAGATGACCATTTTTAGGGTATTACACAAACTGCCTCAGAGTCTGGTTTGTCCTACCAATCCACCAAGTACTCAATGTACTCCTTGTTCCTTGTCTTCTTTGTGACTCTAGTGTCTAACACTTTGCTCAACTTAAGTGATTCATCCCTTGGCATGTCATTATCTGCTGCAACCTACATTGCTTCCTCCCCTTCATTATCACTACCTTTGAAAAGTCTAAGACCACACACATTAAAAATGGGTGACAATCCAAGATCAAGAGGAAGTTGGATTTAATAAGATTTATGTTCACATTTATTCAAAATATGACATGGTCAAATCTTCCTCTGCATTAGCTTGGTGCATTTTCCTTTTGGGAGTCTCTCCTTCTTCAAATGTGTCTATACTAAATCCCCAACACTAAACTGTACATCTCTCTTTTAGTTATCAGCATGAGCCTTGTACTTTTCTACAGATTGTTGGAGATGAGACCTTACTTGATCATGTACCTCCTTTGTGGATGATGCAAAACCTTCACCATCTGCACTAATAGGCTCTTCCTTAGGTAACTCCCTCAACTCCAATACACCTCTTGGGTGGATGCCATATACAATCTGGAAAGGAGACTTCCCAGTACTCCTATTTATGGTGTCATTGTATGAGAATTCTGCCCGTGACAAAATGTTGTCCCATTTCTCTCCATGTTGTCTTGTCAAACACCTTAATAGGTTCCCCAAGGACCTATTGACAACTTCAGTCTACCCATCCATTTGGGGACGGTAGGCTGACGAGAAGCTAGGTTAGTTCCCGAATTCTTCCAAAGAGTCCTCCAAAAGTGACCTATGAACTTCACATCTTTGTCTGAAACTATGTTTATTGGCAATCCATGTATCTAGACTATTTCTTTGAAGAATAAGTCTGCAACATATGAGGCATCATAAGAAGTCTTGCTTGGCAAAAAATGAGCCATTTTACTAAACCTCTCCACCACTACAAAAACACTATCAAAACCTCTCCTTTTCCTAGGAAGACCCTATATAAAATCCATGCTTATGCTCTCCCATGGCCTAGAAGGAATGGGTAAGGGTTGGTACAAGCCTACATTGGTGGATTTCCCCTTGTCTTTTTGATAGATTACACATGTCTCCACAAACTTCCTTAAATCTGACTGCAACTTAGGCTAGTAGTAATGTCTTTTCACAAGGTCAAGGGTCTTGTCAAGACCAAAATGACCTGCCATTGTTCCATAATGTCTCTCCCTAATGATATTTAGTCTCATCGAACACTTAGGTATACATAATTGTCCACCTTTGAATATAAATCCATCTTGTATCAAAAATTCAAAAAATTCAACATGATATCGGTCACCAAAAGTTTCACATACCTTGTAGATCTCTCCAAATTCTCCACCAACATCATACATGTTCTTCGAGGAGTCAATGCTAACACTCTCCATCTTGATTTGGTTGACATTTAAGGCCCTCCTACTCAAAGCATCTGCAACTTTGTTCTTGACCCCCTTCTTGTGTTTGAGTGTGAAGGTGAAGGCTTGTAGGGTGTCTACCCACTTCATGTGCCGATGGTTTAGCTTCTCTTGGCTATTTATGAAATTGAGTGTCTGATTATCAGTAAAAACTATGAACTCTTTAGGCAATAAATAGTGCCTCCACTTCTTCAAAGATTGAACCAAAGCATACATCTCCAAGTCATAGGATGAGTATCTCTTCTTGGCATCATTTAACTTTTCACTGAAAAAAGAAATAGGCCTTCTTGACTGACTGAGCACTGCCCCAATAGCCATGTGTCTTGCATCACACTCTACCTGAAATATTTTGTTGAAGTCTGGTAGGGCAAGGACCAGTTGTTCTGCAGCTTTCTTCTTCAAAGTTTCAAATGAGTCATCTGTCTCCTTGGTCCAATTGAACCTGCACTTTTGTCCTCAATTTATGGTGTCAAGCATAGGTGCACAAACATGACTAAATTCTCTTATGAACTTCCTATAAAAAGTTGCTAAACCATGGAAGCTCCGGACATCATTCATAGTCTTAGGTGTTGGCCAAGATAGTATGGCACTTACCTTCTCTTGGTCCATTTTCAACTCACCTTGTGAGATTACGAAGCCCAAGTAGATGATCTCCTCCTGCATGAACAAATACTTATCCAGATTTATCATTAGCTTCTATTCATGTAACCTTTTGAGAACCACATCTATGTGTTTAAGATGCTCTTCCCTTAAATAGATAAAGATCAAGATATCATCTATGTATACTATGACAAAATTTCCTATTAACTCCACTAAGACCTCATTCATCAACTTCATAAAGGTACTAGGGGTGTTGGACAATGCAAATGGCATGAATTTCCGTTCATATAACCCTTCATTGGTTTTAAAAGTCATTTTCCATTCATCTCCTGGCCTTATTCTAATCTGATGGTATCCACTTTTTAGATCCATTTTTTTGAAATACTTAGCACTCCCTAAGCAATCAAGAAAGTCCTCTACCCCAGGGATTGGGAACCTATACCTTATAGTTATCTTATTGATGGCCTTTGAGTCTATAGATATCCTCCAAGTGCCTTCTTTCTTGGGTCCAAGGACTATCGGTACTGCACATGGGATTAGAATTTTTCCAATTAGTCCTTATTCTAGAAACTCCTCAATTTGTCTTTCCATCTCTACATCCTGATCTAGAATAAGTTTGTATGCTGCCTTATTTGGCAAGGTAGATCTAGGGATCAGATCTATGCAATGACTTATGTCTCTAATCGGTGGTAGGGATCTTGGCATTCCATTTGAGATGATGCCTTTGTACTTGTCAATTAACTGTCTAACCACATAGTCTATGTGATTTTGTCCTCCTTCATTCTCTTCTGCAAATTTCTCCTTCTTTGTCATCTTCGACTTAGTAATGAGGGCATAGCAAACTGCATCCTTCTCTGCAATCTCCTTCATGAACTGCTTTCCTTCTACCAACAACACTTTGGCATCCTTTCCCTTCTGTTCTATCTCACTCTCCATCAGGGGTAAGATCTCTATCACCTTGGTGATTGAATAGGTGTTTCTAACCCCATCATGGTAAGCGTTCAAATCAACCAGCCATGGTCTCCCAAATAAGAGATGACATGCATCCATCTTGGCTATATCAAATAGCAATCTATCCTTGTATGATCCAATATGAAACTCTACCCATTCCTCCTCTTCCACCACTGCTTGCTGACCTTGGGTGAGCCATGAGACCTTATAGGGGTAAGGATGTGGAAACCTTCTCAACTTAAGCTTCTCCACCATTTCAAGTGACACAAAATTTTTAGTAGACCTGAAGTCTATCAAGACCTTGCATACTTTTCCTTTTTCCTTCCAGGTAGTTTTGAAAAGAGACTTTCAGTTTGGGGGCTCCTTATCAGGGACCTTCATGGTGGTTACTTCTCTCCTCATCATTAGAGCCTCTCCTATTTTAGGGTAACCATAGCTATCAGGAGAATTAACACTTTGATAGGTGTTTGCACTTGCCACACTTTGGCAATTAGATTCCTACACCAAGTTTCTCCTCCTTTCTCCCATTGAGCTTGTGCCTTCTCTGGACACCTATTGGCCATGTATCCTTCTTTGTTGCAGCTGTAGCATCTAGGAGATCCTCTAACTTGGGATCTTCCTCTAGAGAATGGTCTTTTGCCCCTAAAATTCCCTCTTTTATTGTAGCCTTCTCCTTGGTTGTAACTGCTCTCTCCTCCGGTGCCTTCCTAATTAGACTCACCTTGGTATCCGAAACCATTTCCTTTACCTCTAAAAGGGCCTCTTCCCCCTCTTTGCTATCTCCTTTTGCCTCTTCTATTTTGTTCCTTCCTTCTCTTTTGTCTCTCCTCCACCTTAAGTGCTAACTGGAAACATTTTTGGACTGTCTCCAGGGTTTGGAGGTTCAAATCTTCTTAGATGGAAAATCTTAGTCCATTGAGATATCTTGCCACCTTCTCATCTTCACTCTCCTTTACCTTGGTTTTCACACACAACTTCATGAACTCCTCTGTATAGGAACTCACATCCATCTCCTTTTGCTTCAAGTTTTGTCTTCTCTTATGCAATTGGACATTATAGTCCACTAGAGCATAGGCTTCCTTCACCAAAGCCATCTTCTTCTTCCAAGTAGAAACTTTTTTTCCCCCTCTTTCACCCTCTCATCTTGGATGAAAGTCCACCAAGTCAATGCAACCCCTTTCCTTTTGGATTGGGCTATCTTCACCCTTTGGTGCTCTCATATGTCTTCACTCTGAAAGAAATTATCTAAGGAGTCTATCCACTCCATCACTATATCTGGTTGCATCTTACCAACAAACACTAGAAGATCCAACTTTACAACCATTGTTCTTCTTTCCATGGACTTGAGGACACTCATCAGGGGTCTCTAGTCTATAGGAACCTCTAGTTCTTCCTGCCTAGGGATCTCCTCTTCATCCCCTTCTTCAACACTTTCAGAGTCTCTCTCTCCCCTCTACACTTTGTCCTTCAACTGGTCCATTTCACCTCTCAAGGCCTGATTCTCAGCCCTGACTGCTCTATTCTCTGCTATCTACTTCTTTACCAAGATAACTAGCTCAACATTGGTCATCCTTGATGGGATTTCTTGGGATCCCTCTTCCTCTAACATCTTGTCATCTTCTTCGGTCCAAAGTACACTCCTATGTACTTTGATACCACTTGATACAGAGGCTTCCTTACACCTAAGGACAAGTCCAAAATGTTAGGGTTTGACCCTTCAAATGTCAAAAAATGACCCTACAAGAAAGGGCTCCACATCTTAAGGTTTACAACTACTCTTCACTACTCAAACCTAACACTTACTCAAGACGAGTAAAAGGCTTCAACTTCTCAAACATGCCTTACTAGTGACTCCTGCTCTTAGGGATTTTGAATTTGGCCAAGACATGACATCTAGGAACTATTCTAAGCACTAGTTTTGGACTTAGGCATCAATTCCTTATATCTCCTTTTGAAACCTACCCCTTAGGCTAGTAGCCCTCCTATACCGGTATTTTGCCTATACTAATATTTTGCATTTAACTCCAAAATATTCCACACACTCTGAAAAAATACTCACCATTCTAGACACCCTTTTAGGAGTTACATTCATCACCAAAATGGATTGGCAAGATCTGCAACGTAAAGGTTTGATCCCCTTAGAAGCCTAGAGACCTAATTAGCGCGATTAGGCTTAATTTACAAAGCAACCTCCTTTACCGGTATCCCAATTGCAAAATTTTTTTTATGAGAATGTGGGGAATGGTGAATAAATTCTATTTCTAGGGTTACACACCTGGAATCCACTTCTATCATATTTTAGGATGATTGTCCTAATTTTGCTTAAGGTAGTCACATGGAGATGCCTACATAGATTCACTTCATGCACCGCACAACCAAGTCTTCCTTGAAAAATACCATGAAAATATTAATGTACACTGGCCAATATTGTATTACACCAAAGTGAAGACCTTCTAGAGGTAGGAGATGCAAGATATGACCATTATTTGGTGAAACCCTAGTCGAACCCTGGTTTCCTGGGTTACAGACAAAAAAATAAAGGTTTCTCACTACACAGAAAAAATAAAAGCCTCTGACCACCACCAAATCAAAGCTATTTCATTTATTCATCTACTCCATAAATGGTGTTGTCATATTCAAACTGGTCAAGGACGTTCAATTTCAGCAAACTCAGAATTTCTGGGAAAACTTCAGTATTTCAGTGTTTTATTGCTTCATCACTTCAAACTACAACAAAACCCACCTTGGTAATTGTGTCCACAAGGTTTATACAACTCTCCAATGGTTTCTAACTAAATTTTGAGGAGGTTAGAGCCATTGAAAGGCTTCCCCAACCACATTTCAAAAAGTTGCACTTTTGGACTCAGAAGTTACATTTTCCAAAAGTTGCAATTTTGCATTTTTGTACAAAATGTTGTCACACTTGCTAAGGTTTGGATCCACACACTTGGATCAAACAAACACTCCTAAAACATGTCAAAAACCTATCAAACACAAAACTAAACCATCTACTACCCCTATTCATTGTCCCAATTGGCTTATCAAATTGCCAAATTGGTGACATGGGCTTACATGGTGGGGTTTATTGAATACATAAAAGAAACTTGCATAAACACAAGACACACTAAGAAAATAAAATGATCCTAGTCTTCATCCTTAGAGCCATAATTGGAATGTTGATGAGGTTGCCCTACACCATCAAGCTTATCCAGAAATTTTGAAATTTGTTAAGCTCTGGTAATATATTTTTTTGGGATATTCATTGTACAAATTTTTTTTTATCTTTGACATTATTTTTATGTTTTTTGATGGAATTGATGTCAAAGGGGGAGTGATATAGATGTGAAAAAGAATAGAATAAGTTGTATAAATTAGGGGGAGATATGGAGATATGGAGATGTGGAGTATTTTTCATTAATGAATATTCAGCTCAGGGGGAGCAGGTAGGATGGAACTGACAGATGAAACCTTGACCATTTTTCACATGAGTGTTGCCATCAATGCCAAAGGGGGATATTGTTGGCAATTGGCACTCAATTGGCTAGTTTCACTATGTTGTCATTGATGGAAACATGCTATCTTGTTTTGACTTCATGTTTTGGTTTAGTTGTGTATCGATGGGCACTTCACAGACACTACACCGACACCTACAACGGCATCGACAAGACAAAAGGATTTCTTTGGTTACTGACAATGTAGGCCGACATGGTTTAGAATATGGTTATTAGTATTGGAGGTCGTCATCTCTTGGATCTGGCATCAACAATTGTTTTAAATATTCATGCATTTATGTTATCTAGCCGACATGTTATTTGATATTGTAATTATCTTTGTAAGCCGACATAAGGCATGATAAATTATATAGGGTATATAGGTTAGTTGGATTAGATAATTTTGATATAGATGAGAGGCATGGCGATGGATATGTGAATGTAATACAATGCAAAATATATCAGAGAGATTAAATATGTGAGGATATTTATTCCAGCAAAGGGTTTAGGGTTTCAAACCGGAAAAGACAAAGCTTAAACTAGAACTATATTCTAGCATAGAAGATTCTATCTTCGTATCTCAACACTTCTTTCGATTATAGTCTAGACTTAGATGTAGTCAGTGAGGCTCTTTTTGTGATTGAGCAGTGTTCTCTAGGATGTAATCCTTCCTACAAGTGCAGGCCCCTTATATTTTGTAATATTTTTCATATGGCCAGTGGATTGAAATTATGGGTCACAAATCCCACAGTGGTTTTTCCTCTTTGAGGTTTTCCATGTATAATTTTGTGTGTTATGATTCTCATTTATGTGATTGGCTTATTGGTTTCTTTACTTCTTTCAATTCTATATGTACCGGTATATTGGTTGGTGTATGCATGTTTTAATAAGGCTAAAATTGATCATTCTGGTATAACACTAATTCACCTCCCCTTCTCAGTGTTATTAGATTCCAACAAAAGTTATGGCTTGAAAGTGACTCCGTGAATATTATTAATTTTTTTGATTAAACATACAACTTTGAGCTGGACAATTAAACACATAATTCAAGGCTACCTCGATATGATTACAAAGATGGATGAAGCTCGAATAACGCATGTTTTTTGGGAAGGTAATCAACTTGCAGACTATGTGGAAAACCAAGGTGTGGTTTAAGAGAAAATCAAATGGTGGAGGGAAGGGGAAACTTTCCCGATACAATTGTGTGAACTAACATGAAAGGATGCTGATGATCTGATGTATTCTCAATCGACAATTATTAAGGATGTTGTCTTATCACATGCATAAATCCATTCTTTGCAATAATTGGATTCACGAAAACATTCGGGCTTCTAGATTGTTCTTGGTTTTCTGGTTTTGTGTCTTCTGGTTTTGGTCTGGTTATGAGACTATGAATCTCAGAATTGGCAAGGGCAACCTAAACATGGGGGGGAGGAGGGTAAAAATAGGATGGAGTCATCCTCATATCAAAAGTGGGAGAAAATATTACAAATGATGGTCTTGTCCCATACATTAAAAACTGCATGGTCATGACCCTAGGGCGACAAAAGGGTCTGTGAATGGCTGGAATAATGACATTCTTAGTGTCTATGGTGCAAAGTTTAGAATTGATGAGGAGATTATTATGGGTATTAGTGGGTTGTAGATGGAGGGGAAGAAGTTATATAGAGAATGCAAGGCGACGAAGGAAGCCCTCTCTGTTGTTTTTGACAAGAAGAGAGAAAGAGACAAAGTGAGGAAAATGGCTGATGGGGTCTACAACAGAAAGGAACTGATGAGACTTTGGGTTGATTTTGTGGAGGTGATTGTGAGGTAAATTACCTTGGATGGCCATTTTGTAAGTATTTTTCTTATCATTTTATTATTTTGAGTCATTTCAGACATTATAGGAAAATATCTCTGCCATTTTTTTTCTCTCCTCTTTGGAGAATAGCCTTTCCAATAATGCTAAAATTAGTGAAAATCCTATTTTACATGAGGGCCTCATCCTTTTGATTATGGAATATACTAAAAGAAATCAAGTTAAACCCTCGCCGACCCAAAAAATTGAAAGTAATCCTAATGTGCATGTTGTGTCAGATACTGAAATAGAGGATGAGTGGATGTTGGGTGAGATGGCTATGGACTGGCATGATCTTCAAGGGCCTTGTAATGAAGAGCCCCCCCCCAAAGGTCACTCCTAGCACCAACAATAGTAGAAAGTGTAAACCCTCCACTATAAATGTAGCCAAAAAGAATAAAACCCCTCTTTCCCAGGAGAGGGGTAGTGATAGTCCTAAAAAGAACTTGGTAGGGAAGTCTATGGATCCAAATGATAAAGGGAATAAGGAGATTAAGCTGGATATTCCCCTCAACCTAGACCAGGTGGACCCAGATAACTGTAAGGAAAGCACAGTGCGGAAAAACACTTCCCTAATGTCAATTTGTAGGGGAAACAAGACTAGTGTGCTTTATAACTTTACAGAATACTAAGATTAACATATACAAAATAGAGACAATGTAAAAATTAAAACATACACAGAGATAAACACCATGAATTTACATGGGAAACCCTTTCGAGAAAAAACTCACCACTGACAACAAGATCACTTTATTCTTAGTAAAGAAACTTTACAATAAAGTCGTTATCACAACATAGATGTTCACTCTAATCACTTCGGTTACACCCCATAGTATACGACTTATCATCAAAACAACAACCATGTTCGAGTCTCCTCTTGGCTTCATATACATTTTCATGTCGACTATTCAACTGTCAGTTTGTACCAATTGGTTAGACACCTAATTGTCTGCATCGGTCTTCATTCGTGAAAAAACAATTATATCACATGCATCTAGGAATCGAACCGGTTTGTATTCAAAAACCCTGGCTCAAACAAGTCAACTCCATCGGGTATCGGGAAGACAAACAATCAGCTATCCTGAACGTCCGATCTTTCTCTTTGCACTCTGCCACATGACTCCCCCTGATTGGTTCTGTGTCCCTACTCTGACATATTAGCACGACCTCACTATCCACCCAAAATTCTTCTTTATCGCTGGGTTGCGATGGAAAGTCTCACGAGCAATTTCCCATCGTGACCTGGCAACCACCGTCAGATTTTTTGCGGTCACCATCTGATCATTTCAATATGCTTGGCCTTTAATTTGCCTTAGTTGCTCTCCTGTTAGGCCCCACTTGGTCACCATATCATGATAAATATACTAACAAGTAGTTTCCCATCATGACATAACGACCACCATTGGATCAACCTGGATTGTCATTCGATCATTCCCGATCTGCACGACCCTTATCTCGCCTGGACCTCTCACTTATTTCAGGCCCCACCATGGTCGCCAAGTCGCAGGAAATAACATATGTGCATCTTTCCATTGTGGTAAAGCAATGACTGTTGGATCAGGATCTAAACTACAAGTCTTTTATCCTTTCATCCATCTGATAACTGATGCTACCCCGATGAACGAAGATGACTTCGTCAGGTCATTGGGATGACTTCAAACCTACTGCTCCGAGCTCCAATATGTTGAGTTCAATGGCAAAGGATATACCGACAGAGTTCACAGATTTACTTCACGTTGTTTCATCGGCCAGAGTTAACCCGATCAGTATTAACAAAGGTCAAGTGAATTAGAGGCATAATTCCAATGAACTCCCACTTGATGAGGAATTCACTAGACTACTTGGGCACTTTCTGAACATTATAGAGAGGGATGGGTACTGAGACCCCTCGAGTTAGAACCTAAACTTGTGAGTGCTCACCAGTTTTGTTAACGTGTCCGCAACATTTTCCTGAGTGTCTACCTTGTTCAGATTAACCTTTCCATCTTCTACCATGTCATGCACAAAATGGAATTGCACATCTATATGTTTAGACCTAGCATGGTATGTAGGATTATTCGCTAAACATATAGCACTTTAACTGTCACTTCACACTTCAACATATAGCACTTTGACTGTCACTTCACACTTCAACCTACCTTGCATCAAAACCAATATCTATACTCAAATGCCTGAGCCAAACAACTTCTTTACAAGCATGTGTGGCTGCCATGTATTCTGCCTCTGTAGTGGACAAAACGACTATAGACTATTGCTCTCTCATCCAACTTATTGCTCCACCATTCAAAACAAAAACGTATCCACTGGTGGATCTTCTGATGTCAATGTCCCTTGCCCAATCAGAATCTACATAACCACAAATGCTGAGAGTTCTCTTTGAATCATTCATATTACCATGATAACACAATGCAAAGTCTGAAGTACCCTTTAGATATTTGAAAACTCTCTTTACAACATCCCAATGCGGTCTTCCTGGGTTTGACATAAATCTGCTTAATGCTCCCACTGGTTGGGCAATGTTTGGCCTTGTACAAACCATTGCATACATCAATCTGCCAATAGCACTTGCATAAGGTATACTCTTCATGTCATCTATCTCCTCTGGAGATTTCAGATTGTCATGCACAGACATTTTGGATCCCTACAAAATAGGAATAACCTATTGTTTACAATCAAATACATTAAACTTATCAAGAGCACTAGTAATGTACTTTCTCTGGTTGAGCTAGAGTTTTCTCTTAGACCTGTCCCTCTTGATTTCCATTCCCAGAATGTAGTTTACTGACCCCAAATCTTTCATTTCAAACTTCAAGGATAATTGGGACTTCAAGTCTGAGATCATACCTTTATTATTTTCAAGGAACAACATGTCGTCAACATACAAAGCAATAATAAGGATCTTATCATCTTCAACCTTGTAGTACACACAATGATCAACTTTCGATCTCACAAATCCCAAGGAAAACACAAATGTATCTTATTTTTTATAGTACATTCTGGGAGACTCTTTCAAACCATAAAGAGACTTCTTTAGTTTACATACCAAATGTTCTTTACCCTTTTTCACAAAGTTCTCAGGCTAGGACATATAGATTTCTTCTTCAAGGTCCCCATGAGGAAATGTTGTTTTCACATCCATTTGCTCGATTTCCCAATCATATGCAGCTGCAAGTGACAAAAGAAATCTAATAGATGTCATCTTAGCTATAGGAGAGAAAATTTCTCCATAGTCAATACCTTCCTTTTGAGAATACCCCTTCGCGATCAATCTGGCCTTGTACTTGTCAATGCTGCCATCTGGACCTTACTTCCTTTTGCAAACCCATTTACAACCCACCAACTTTCTGCCTTTAGGCAAGGATACTAGATTCCATGTTCCATTCTTGTCCAGATATTTCATTTCATCATTCATGGCTTCCAACCAAGAATCTGAATCTGACATATCCATGACTTCTTTTACAGTCCTACGCTCATCAGTATTAGCAAGTAAAGAATAGGCACAATTTACATTCAATATTGAAAAATTATACCTATCTGGGGTAAACCTATCAGGTTATTGCCTTTCTCGTGTGGATCTTCTTAACACTTGTGGTGAGGCTTCATTTTGTTTTTCTTCTGAACTTTTAGATAAACAAATGTCCTCGAATAATCATCAACAAAGGATACATAGTACTTTGATTTAGACAAAGAAGGCACATCCACTGGACCAAACACATCAGAATGCACATAGTCCAGAATGTCAGAAGATTTATGAGGACTTGAATAAAATTGAACACGGTTTTGTTTTCCGTATATGCAATGTTCACATAAATCAAACTCAAGGTTATAATCAGTAAGTCCTTCTACTATATTTTTACTCTTTAAATTTTTCAAACATTTTTCACCAATGTGACCAAGCCTATAATGCCAGAGCATTGTCTTTTTTGCAGGAAGTTTAGCTTCCATAGAATTTACATCATATTTTAACTCGGTAGTTCTATCATATTTCTTAGGGACTATATTACAACACATAGGTTCAACATTTAACTTGTACAATGTACCAACGCATTCACTCTTAGCCAAACTAATAGACCCTCTAGTCATCTTACAACCACCAGACACAAAAGTTACCTAGACTCCAAACCTGGTATGTGCAGAACTCCATTGATTCCCTTTATTATCCCATCAAGAAATTGGATTTTAATTCTTCCTCTCCCAACAATCTCCAATGTTGAGTCACTTTCTGAGTACACCTTCCCACTAGTATACGGTTCATACTCCTTGTGAGATGTCATACGGAAAGATGCCCCTGAGTCAACCAACCACACATTGTCAGAAGCAGACACTGCCAAAGCTACTACAAAGGCGTTTGCATTACTGTGAGAAGATTCATTATAAGAAGAGTTATTTCTCTTCTCCTCTTTGCAGTATTTTTGAATATGACCCTTTTGTCCACAATTCTAGCATTTCACCTTAGACTTCTTTCCAGGAGACTTGGACCTCTCTTGAGACTTGGACTTGCACTTCTTCCCTTTCTTCTTGTCTTTGTCCTTTGGTCTACCTCGAACAGAGAGTACATCTTTTGTCATCTCAAAAGACTTCTTTCTCATTTCTTCTAACAAAAGAGTATTGACCACATTATCCATCTTGAACTAGGTCGTAGTACTACCAATGGCCATCACCAAATGTTCCCAAGAATCCAACAATGAGCATAGTAGTAACATGCAACATTATTCTTCTTGAATAGCCACACCGACAAATGTCAATTGAGCGAGAACAATGTTAAACGCATTCAAATGATCTGCCAAGGGTGTTCTTGCATCCATTTTCAGAGAATATAACTTCTTCCTAAGGAAGAGTTTATTCACCAAAGTTTGGCCCTAATAAATGTCTCCTAACTTCTTCCACAAATCACTTGTAGTCTTCTCCTCATGTACTTTCAATAGAACTAAGTCTGCAAGGCTTAGTATTATGAGTCCTCTGGCTTTGTGATCTGCTAAATCCCAATATTCTTGCCTCATGCTTGAAGGTTATTGTCCACTGACTACAATCCAAAAATCTCAGTCAATCGGCAGGTCCTCAATTTTAAGTTTCCATAACTCAAAATTGGAGCCATTGAAATTCTCAATATCCATTCTTCTAGAAGTGCTTGCCATCTTAATCTGTAAACAAGTAGACACACTAATAGACTCCCACTGAAACAAATTAACACAAAAAACCAACCCTACCCACAAGGATAACACAACTAGCCAGGCTCTAATACCACTTGTAAGGAAAGGACAATGCGGAAAAACGCTTCCCTAATGTCAATTTGCAGGGGAAACAAGACTAGTGTGTTTTATAACTTTACAAAATACTAAGATTAGCATATACAAAATAGAGACAATGCCAGAATTCAAACATACACATAGATAAACACCATGAATTTACGTCAGAAACCCTTTCAGGAAAAAACCCACCACCGACAACAAGATCACTTTATTCTCAACAAAGAAACTTTACAATACATTATGTTATCATAGCACAGATGTTCACTCTAATTACTTCGGTTACACCCCACAGTATATGGCTTATCATCAGAACAACAACCATGTTCGAGTCTCCTCTTGGCTTCATATACATTTTCATGTCGACCGTTCGACTGTCAGTTTGCACCAATTGGTTACACACCTAACTGTCTGCATCGGTCTGCATTCATGAGAAAACAATTATCCCACATGCATCTAGGAATTGAACCAGTTCATGTTCAAAAACCCCGACTCAAACAAGTCGACTCCATCGGGTATCGGGAAGCCAAACAATCAGCTATCCTGAACGTCTGATCTTTTTCTCTGCGCTCCACCACATGGCACCCCTGATTGGTTCAGGGTCCCTTCTCTGACATCTTAGCATGACCTCACTATCTGCCCTGGAATTATTCTTTGTCGTTGGGTCATGATGGAAAGTCTCACGAGCAATTTTGCATCGTGACTTGGCAACCACTGTTGCATCTTCTGCGGTCATCGTCTGATCATTTCAATCTGCTTGGCCTTTAATTTGCCTTAGCCGCTCTCCTGTTGGGTCCCACCATTTGGTCACCATGTCATGAGGAATATACTAACGAGTAATTTCCCATCATGACATAATGACCACCATTGGATCAACCTTGATCATCGTTCGATCATCTCCGATCTACACGACCCTTATCTCGCCTAGACCGCTCACTTATGTCGGGCCCCACCATGGTTGCCAAGTCGCAGGAAATAATATAAGTGCATCTTTCCATAGCGGTCAAGCGATGGCCATTGGATCAGGATCTAAACTGCAAGTCTTTTATCCATTCATCCATCCGATAATCGATGCTGCCCCGATGATCGAAGACGACTTCGTCGGGTCATCAGGCTAACTTCAAACCTGCTACTCCGAGCTTTGATATGTCGAGTTCATCAGTAAAGGATATACTGATAGAGTTCACAGATTTTCTTCACACTCTTTCATTGGCTAGAGTTAACTCGATCAGTATGAACAAAGGTCAAGTGAATTAGAGGCATAATTCCAACAATAATAGTAAAAGTGATGAGGTAGATTTTGACCTACTATTGACTAACTCCACCTCTAGTCATGAGAAGTGCTATCATTGGGTGATTAATGAAATCCTCATCATCAAACAAGGGATTAATGAGATTATTAATACCTTCCCCCTGACCCTAATGCCTAAAAAAACCAATAAGCTTCTTAATATGACCCATAAATTGACTGAAGATTTTAAAGTAATGAAAATAAAGAATGAATCTATAATTGCCAGTTTGGAGAAAGATATGGAACACCTTAAGGGAAGTCTCTGGAATTTAGTTGAGATTAGGAAAAAAGATATGATTAACAATGTTGAAGGCCTTAAAAATCTGAATGAGAAAATCATAATCCATAAAGCTCAACCGATCAACAACATTTCAACATCTAATACTAAATCTAAAAGGAAAAATTTGGATTCTATTCCAAAGGGATCGAAGGTACAGGTTTCTACATGCTCGTCTACTAGGACCATGAGAAGGAATCAAGAGAAAATTACCACGAGGAGCATCATAGAGGAGATGAAAGATATTAACAAGGAAGTTATTCAGAAAAATGCTAAGATCTTAGGTGCTTTTGTTTAGATTTTTCCTTGTTTTCCTAGGTTTTAGCATTTTTTTTAGTTGGGCTCTATGGGGGTTTTCCCTTGATTCTTTTGATATTTGGCTATTGGTTTTGGACTTCTACACTATTATTTTGATTTGTTTTTACTTGGATTTGGGTTTCGGGTCCCTATAAAACCCATTTTATCTTAATAAAAAATAACTACTTTCTTCCTTAACACCTTGTTTACAATGCATCGAATCAGTCAAAGTAATTTGTGGACCAATACTATTTTGAAAGTTGAATTGTGATGAGCAAAGAATTGGTTATTCAATTGATACTTTTCAACCATTGGTTGATGGATTCATTCAATACTTTCAAATTAGAAATCCAACCTTTCTTAAGGAATGAGGGAATAGTTTTTTATTTAATCATATTAGAAATCAATACACAAAGTGGAATTTTTTTTACACGACTATGGGGATCATCTTGTTTACTGTATTTCTCTAAATGAGGAACCTTGTTGTGCTGTCAAAGAGGAGTATGAAGGCTATCAATTAAAAGTGGGCTAGTGGTAGAATATGTGGGGATAGTGGATTTTGATAGTGTTATGGTAGTTAAATGTTTTTGTAAAGATGAGACATTTTGAATCAAGTGATTTATGATAGCTTCAGTGGATGAATTGAATTGAGAAAGGTTGGATTGTGATGGGCGATTTGAAGTGGTAGTATGATAGGTGTGTGGAACATTGTGCTAGGTAGGTAGAGGAGATGGTTACCAAGCAAATGGAAGATTGGTTCAAGATGGAATGTATGAATATTGATAGGATTCTCCCCACTACTACCATGTAGCATTAACATTTTGTATAGAGATGAACATGATGGAAGATGTATATATACGCACATTAGGTAGAGATGTAAGAATATGCATGAAAATATCAACTTGGGTTGGAGGAGCAGAATATCCAAGAACTTCAGTACAACTAGCCAATTTTATAGTGTTTTCACCCAATATGTCAGCTATACCATGTAACACTTCCACAACATGTTTATCATTTTGAATCAACATCCTTAAAACTTCAATCAAGGGATTTGGATCCCCACCCAAGTGTTCTTGACTAACAAATCATTGAAGACCTTCCAATTTATTGCCAATGTTTCCCAATTGTTCATTAGACACTTGAGTTAAAGAGTCATCCTCCTAATGAGAAGCATGAAGGGAAGGATTCTCAATAATGTTAGGTATACTAGGCATTGGATTAAGAGAAGATGATTCCTGCAAGATCCTAGGGGATAAGTTAACCAACTCAATTTCAACACCCTTAGTGTTTAAACCTTGGAAAGTAATAAGTCAATAACTTCTTTGTGTGCTGAGATATTGGATTCAAGACAACGAGTAATGAAATTCATACACAAGGAAGGAAAAGCGAAGATAATTGGTTTCTACTCTCAATACCTTTTATACAATTGTAAATGATATTGCAAGTAATCAACTATTGATATGTAACTACAACAATGAAATAAGTGATTAAACAATGCATTATAGCAATATAATAATCAATTAGCCACTTAGTTAAGCAAAATGAACTATATAAATGATATATTTCAACAATTAATGTCTCTAAATTATTTGAGAATGATATGCAATTAAACTCAATTCTATACATCGAAATCAAATATTATGAAAGAAATGTCATGTTCTCCAAAATGTAATGTGTGGATATGGGGTTCACTAGTCTAAACATGCAAAGTTTGAAGAGAAATCCAGAAATAGGAATTAGAAAGGAATCTGTGTTTGCAATTTGAGCCTAAAAGTGTCAGTCAATGTGGCTAAGTGCCATTGACTTGAAGGTGTTTGATGTAAATATCATAAACAAATTCCAGATTAGGATGTCACAGATTATCTCCCTCAAATTTTGTCAAAAGTCTCAGTCAGTGGCAACAATTTCCATTGAGAAAGGTTTTTAGCTTTTTCAAAGTTTGGATCTGTTTGTCTCAGTCTAGAGTTTATGAATTTGTAATCCTTCTTTGTTAGATTTGAATTCTACACATAGAAAATAGAGAAAATGGTATTGGGATGTATAGGGGTTTCCTTGGTCAAACCCCAAGTTGGAATTGACTCTGCAACAATGATGATGTAAAAGAGAGCTTACCCTTGCAAGGAAGAGGCTAAAAACCTTAAAAAAATACAAAATTGAAATGTTATACCTTTTTTATGAATTTCCTTGCCTTGAAGTTTCATTTCAAAAGGTTGTTGTTGTTAGGTGGGAGATCATGCATGCCTTGACATAAACTTGATCATGGATGTCATCTTGAATACTTGAATATCTAAATGATTGACCTCTCTTTCACTATCTTGAAAATGCATGATTGGTTACTCAATTGGAATTGAATTGAAAACTTGCAAAGAGATGTTCCAAATGAGGGTAAGATTTGATTTTATACGAGATCAAATCATGAATTGCATGATGAATTTATGACAATAAGTTTGACTAGATTTATAAATGAGATCTAGATCCTTGAATTCTTGATCCCAAGCGAAACATTTATTAAGTTCAAATTCCAAAACAATTCATTAACAAAAATATTACATATCTCAAATAGACATCAATGTATTACATATTCTTCATTCTAAACCTACATTTCCACTCATAAATAAAATTACCACATCTATCACATTTACTTTCCTAAAATATTTATCAATCCCAACTGCAATTAACTCATCTAAACTAATTTATGCACATTTTCCTGATTAGCCAAGGTTAACTATTAGGGAAACCTCTCTTTTCCTTTTACTTCCAAACACATTTTTCCACCAAAAACGCACTAACGTATTATGGAAAGTAGCATAACACACAGTTACGGGTGCATTACAAACCATTGATCACGAAAACGATGGTTGTAATTTTTTAAGGATATCAATAACACGAACGATTTTGATTTTGAAGCATGCCTATGAGTTGTCACTTGCCATCAGAATGATCAAACCAAACTCATGCCTACGAGGCATCCAAGCTACGCCGATGCAGCCATTAAAACTCGGCAACGTCTATCCACCACCCAAAATTTACCATTGACTATATTTAATAATTAGTTGGAAAAAAAAACTCCTTTGCATTTTAATTTTTAATTATTTAAAAACATGATAAATGGTAAATCTCGGTGCTGGATAGACAATGAATTAAAACTCCTCCACAACTCAAATCAAATTGGACAACTACTTACATTAATTTCAGTTGAAGCATTTAAAGAAGTTTGAACGAGAACTAGTCGTCAATTAAAACACTTACAGCAATCCATGGTCCTCAAAGCGAAGTACAGTGTGATCAACCAGTAGCAAACAAAAGTCTAATTTAATACAACAAAAGAAAGTTGGTGATTGAATAAAGACAAATATTAAATTACTTAGGGTAGAGTCAATAGCAGGTGCCAGAGCCCATCCACTCGTTAAAATAGTATTCGATCTTTCTGACCCATAGCATTTGGGAGATAATGGGGATTCATCCACAATTTTGGGCATTTGCAGTGGCCGTCACAATTCTCATCTGTGCTTTGCAAGCGACTGAGACGGCAGCCCAGTTGAAACTAGGAAAGGAGAGTAAGCAATTTGCAGTTTTATTTCCATGACAGAGTTTCGGGACAAGGCGTGACGGCCGTGGAGGTACACTCGCCGTGGTGGGTCACAACGTCGTGTTTAAGGAGGTTAGAGAGATGGCAATTTTGGGAGGAAGCGGGAAATTCAGGTTGGCTCGAGGGTATTGTCTCGCCCACACTCACTCCTTCGATCTCCACTCTGGCAATGCAGTCGTTCATTACAATGTTACTGTAATTCATTACTAGGATTAGTTAATTACCCTCTGCCAAAGGGATTAATCTGGTTCGTTTCATTTTGTAAGACTGTGAAGATTAGAAATATGCCTACATCCACACTCAAAGCAGGGAATAACTTCTATTAATCAACTCAAATACATGGGCTGCACACAGCCATTATATAATCATATTCAGATATGAAATGAACAGTTGGGAGAACATGAAGGGTCGTGTCACCGTTAGACTTCACATTCCCAACAATCTCCCCCGTGAAGGCCAACTGGCACAGCCATGCACTGGCATCCCTGCTTCCATTTTCGAAATTCACATTAAAACCAGCCTGGTAGATTTTAGCTTCATGAATTCTTGTTCACATACGCTTCGAATCAGCCTTTTCCAAATCAAAGCAAAGTTAAAAACTCTATCAAGCACAAACTCACCCATTATGCCGAAAACCGAAACACCACTTTATCCCAATTTAAAATACATTTCTTCATCACCATCACCTAAACTCCCCCGTAACAGAATATCTACCGATTCACAATTACTGGATTCTAATATCCAACCATAAAACTCAGACCTTACAAGGAACAAAGCAGTGGCATTATTTTCATCATCAAACAACTCCATCAGATTGTTATCACGAGTTTGAGTTCTCTCACCCTCAGGTTGTTCATTATCGATGTTGGCACTATCATCCACATCCATCCAATCAGGTTGGTGAATGTCAATGCATTCTGGTCGAGATAAAACATCTCCTCCTCCATTAGAATAAGCATTAACAGATTCAATAACATTTTCATTCACTCTATGTGACACCTGAAACTGCTTGGAGCGATGCCCATTGTCCGCTGCTCCTATCAATGGTCGCTTTCGCTTCAAACTAGAAAACGTTTATCATTTACTATGTTATCTAAATCCATAGGCTCATAGGCTTCTATGAAATTATCTACACAAAGGTTGTCATCATTATGGGAGTGCCTCTTTATTTTCGTCAAGGCCATGCCATCGCAGAGCTCTCCGGAGCCAAAATTTCTCCCAGGCCTCCTTGCCCTGCTACCTCACTCCAATCTGCACCCTCCTCGTCCTGGGAGTCAACAACAGATTCAGCTTGGGTTTCCAATGGCATACACTCTTCCTCCCACAATCTCTTGAGTTCATCCTCTTCAACAACAACCACTTTTTCAACATCTTTCAGCTTAGAAATTCCAGCGTCTATATAGGGACTATCATGGTGTTCAACCTTCACCACATGAATGCCAACAACTTCCCGGCCATTAACAGTTTGGCCAATAAGTGCCAAGGTTGGCTCAAGGGGAGAGAAAATAAGAATCCCAACATCCTTTTCTTTTGCTAGATTATCCTCTTCAACTGAGTTCCCCTCTTCCTTCCAGCCATCCCACCAATGTACGCGGTGCTTGAAACATAGTTTTACATGGAACATAAAACTGCCATAGAAGTTATAAATTTTACCTACTCCTTCTTCCTCCATCTCTGCTCAGGCCAACATGGCTCTGATACCAATTGTAAAGATTAGAAAGAGCAGAGAAAACAATAATAGAAGCAGAAAAGCAATAAGAAGAGACAACGCATGATTTATCGTGGTTCGAGAAATATTCCTACATCCACACTCAAAGCAAGGAATAACTTCTATTAATCAACTCAAATACATGGGCTGCACACAACCACTATATAATCATATTCAGATATGAAATGAACAGTTGGGAGAACGTGAAGGGTCATGTGACTGTTGGACTTCACATTCCCAACAAAGACAAGCAAGTTGGAGATTGCATTCCTATGTTTCATAATTTTATTGTGACAAGACTATAGACATATCACTGGTTATTGTATTCACTGTATGATGGGCACCTTAATTGGAATATATAAATAAATGTAAATAACAGGGTATTATGATGCATCAATTATGGATTCAATTGTGTAAGATAAGTTTTTGCATCAATATTTTGGTGATCCATCATCTTGTTATTGGATCACAAATTGTAATCCAAATGTTCATACAAAAATTCATCGTATACCAGAAGTAATATGGTAGTTAATTTAAATATAATGTAAAAAAATCTATTTAAATTGTATGACAATTCAAATATATTTTTTTTATATATAATAAGAAGTATTAATATTTTAGAGTTTTATTTGTAATATTGCACATAGTCAATCTTCTTTTTATCTTCTAAGGGTCATATATGAATTTTAGCTCTTGTTGAAGTTTAATTACATCAAATGAGTTGGGTTAATGAAAACAAGTAATATTGAAATTGGAGAAATAAATATGAGAAATCAATTAAAAAACATAAAATAAGAAATAAAAAAGAACTAGAAGATTAAACTCATGTGCTCACTAACCTAGATGTTAGCATACTACAATGCTATATTGTCACCTAGTCTATGTAATGCAGTACAATGTACACACTATCTTTTGTGCAAGGAAGAAAAATCCAATTCTTTTCCAAAAAATATTCATTTGATAGGCAAAGAGGCCAAAGCATGTATCATAATATTATAGAAAGCTAAAATGTTTTGGAAATTAATTTTAAGTAATTTAAATAAAATATGGAAATGAAAAGGAAGTAGAAGTGAGGACAAAAAACCGCCATGAATTTGAATATCTTGAGAAGGTGTAGTTAGGACATGAAAATTGTTTGGGACTACTCGGGAGCTTGCCAAGAATGATCAAGACCCTAGTTTGATCTTTGAAATCCATGGGTAGTCAAAATAAGAAGATAAAATTAAAGAGTGTGTGTGCTTAACCTATGCATGTCTATGAATAATAATGACAAAGAAATCTATTAGTATTAATGACTATAGTTAAAAGGATGATTATCTTATCTTTGAAATCCATGGGTAGTCAAAATAAGAAGATAAAATTAAAGAGTGTGTGTGCTTAACCTATGCATGTCTATGAATAATAATGACAAAGAAATCTATTAGTATTAATGACTATAGTTAAAAGGATGATTATCTTATCATGTGTAAGGATGCAAGTGTAGTTGAAAGTCTCTAAGTGCAAGAATAAATCTAAACACAATAAGAACTCATCTTAACAACAAAGATAATAGAAATAAATAGAGTTTCAAGAAATGCCACCTCAAACATTGGAGTGAATATGAAATTTGTTAGAATCATATATAAATACCCTCAATATAAAGTAGAACCAATGCTAGAAATTTAATAGTTTTATCAAGAAATTCAAAGTAATAAAAGTGTTTTACAAAAAAAAATTAAAATCTTGAAGACAAAATGTAACATTTAAGATAGTATAATAGATTGTATTGGAAGGTGAAGATGTATACTTACAAAATAGTTCACTCTCACCTTAAATTTTCTTCCTTGTCCTACATATACAAGTTCATTGTATATTCTTCATACATTTTATATGATAGTTTGTAGAAGTAATTTGGATATTGCATTCATCTTATTGCTACTTCAACATGGCATTACAACCATGGATTACGTACCATCTCATTTGTTTATTGAATTTCATGCTAAGCTTTATCACAATCATGTCATAAAGTCAAACAAACACCACTATTGAGTCTCAAATACCTTTGAGCTAGGAATACCTTTCAATTATTAATTGTTGACACAAGAAAATTTTGTATATTTTTTGGAGGCAACACCTATAATTGTACAGAACTTACACCTCATCATTAATTGTAACCTTGTACAATTTAAACTTTTTTTTGTACCCTTTCCTCAGTGTATCCCATTTTACTTCTCATCCAAGCCTATTTTTGGCCTTTTACTCCAAATCTATGTCATCTATCAATATGGTGGTATATAACCCTTTCTAGAGATGTGTGCACCCCTCCCTTAGCCTATTCACCTTGTTTTGGGTGAGAAAGGACATTTGGGGTACCCTTTTCCTAAACAAGGGCATCATTGACATTCCTATCCCCCAAAATCAGTCAAAATGGTGTCTTCCTTCTGCCAGTTGGCTCTTGATCACGATGCCTCAATTTGACCATTGGAGGTTGACCTAATTTTTGAAATACCTTGAGAAACCTATATAAGACCATTATTCTAATTAATTTTGGCATCCACCTTCAAGTATTGACATCCATCATCAAGCATTTATATTTAGAATCAAGGGGAGATTTCATCCCACCATATTCTTCAAACATTCTTCAAGATTTAGACATCAAGGAGTAGAAAATTATATCAATCTTCATGCAATCATGTGTTTGTGATTAGGTCATTTCTGTAGTTTCATTTTATGGGCCATGTTATTGCATCAACACTTGTGATCACATTAAAAGAACATCATGTTGGTGTTTCCAGCTGATCGCCCGAGGATTTCCTATGGATTAGCCATATTCAATCAATAGATCCTCAAATCAGTGGCCAACAAACAAGATTTCAACCAAAGGTTGAAATATCTCCTACACTTTAGGCTCTGCAAGACCTAGGAGGTGACCCTTTGTAATATACACTAGATTTGAACCAATATTAACTAATATTGCTAAAATGCATATTGCTCTCAACGAATATTGACTAGATTTTCCTAAATTTAACCTTGAATTGGCTAGATCCATGATTATTTATCACTATTTGGCACAATTAAGAGTGACAACTAAATCTACACCTACTCCTAAAAACAAAAAAGGAAAAGAGATCAATATAATTCCAAATGGTGTAAGAAACTCTCTCAAATTTCTAAAGATTAGTGCTTTTCCTAAGTAACAAAGTTATAATTGTGATGAATCTAAACACATTCATTTAGAATTGCAATGAATCTAAACACATTCATGAAATTTGCAAGACTCAACTACTGGTTCTTGGGCATTTGTGCATGGCACAAATTTGTGAGATTATAAATCAACACAAATTTTTCTTACAAATCACTATTGCACCTCCCAATTCATTGAAATATATCCATAACATTTAGTTCCTTCCTTGAAGCAAACATGTAAACATTTTTCACATCTACAACCCAAATTGCAAAGAAAAATGATCTTATCCTTAAGAGAAACAATTCATATGAAATGAGAAGCTACAAATAGGAGACGCTTTGAAGTACTCTTCATTGATCTTTGAAATAAATTGGTACATTCCATGAAAGCTCTCAGATATTACAAAAGATTGACATTATCTTACGATATTGCAAAATAGTGACATTATATTACTTAGATCATAACTTTCTATCTACCTACCCAATTAATTTTTTTGGAATTTCAGAACCCCTTGCAAATGAACTTGAATTTAATTTTATAGAAAATGAAGGGAGCTCATACTAAAAAGCTTAAGGTCATTTTCTGATGTGGTAAATCTAATTTGCCTATACAAGAATATTCTAGGGTTCTTTTTCAATTTTAAATAGGACAAAATATATTTGCATTCATGAAGAGGGAAATACAAATATAACCATTTCTTCTCAAAATTGCCACTTCATTTGCTTGTTAGTATGATATGTTGATGTGTGATGTGTATTGGTTGCTTCATTAGAAACAAAAAATGTTCATGTTGACTTGTTGATGTCATAGGAGTTTCATTGACTAGGCAATATTATATCACATGCATTCATATTAGGGGGTTTAATATCCCAAAAGTGAGGGTACAATATATTTCCTATTGGTGAAAATAGGTTTTTTTAATTCAAGCTATGAAAAATGCAATATTTGGTGAAAATAGGGGGGCTTTTAATTTAGCCTGTGTATCGGGAGGGGATGATAAAAAAGGATTTTAGGGCAATATTTTTTGAAAATAGGAGGATTCCTAATTAGTATTTTATGAACTCGCGTACTATAACCCAAGTCCAATAAGTAAATCCCCCATGGCTGATGTGGATGCTTTCTTATTTATCCTTTAAGAGAATCTTGTTGCAACCTTTCACATGTTCATTGTAAGATGGCTTGGCAAAAATAGTGACTTTCTTGTAAAGAAGGTAAAGACTATATTCTATCATGTACAGTCCATCCAACTTCTTGCATAATTTTCCTATATTTTATCAGCATCCATCCTAACACTATTCATTACATTATTAAGGAAGTCCTTTCCAAGATCTCTTTTCCATTCAGCTTCAGTTTTATCTTCTCCCGTGTCTTTGACAAATGGGGGTGGTTGGGCACCTTGCAGCTTGTTAAATTTTTTCATGACATTCCTGACATTCTCATGATACTTATGGAACTCATTTAACAGGGAGGCCACCTCTATCAACAGACCATCTATCTCATTACTTATAGACACCAATTTCTCTTTGGTGCTTTCATCAAAATAATTCCCATGATGCTTGAAAACCTATAACAATTCCTATTTTTTTCAAACACTTCTGGGTTATCTTCAACCCTAGTTGGATCTTCCTCTTCCTCTTCACAATATCAACAACGACTATATACCTATTCCAAATTAGTTGCAAATGGGGTAGTAATTGTGAAAACTAAGTTTCAATCATCTTATGGGCCATGGTAAGTTTATTTTGTTGTAACTCCTTGTTAAGTTTCTCATTCTTTACTTGTAACTTGGCCAATTTACTCTCTACTTCAACTCTCTTTTTATTTTCTATGGCCAAATCTATCTTTAGTTTAGAAATTTAATACACTGTAGATAGTAAATGGCCTTATTGGGATGCGATTCTTAATCTTGCATTCAACTCAATATTATTCCTTTCTAGCTCCTCATTTCTAGGTGTTAACCTCTCAACTGCAACCCTTGTAAATAATACAATGTACACATTCAACTTTGCTGCCTCCATTACACTTGTGTCCTCCAGCCTACAAATAATTAAATTGCCTAATATTTTTTGTGGATCAGCTATAGTAATGAGTCTCCTTCTTGGTGGAAAAAAAGGCTTGTTATAGCTAAGCTCCTAACATTTACTGAGAATCCAAAACCTTGACACAACTTTGATAACTCAATGATGAGCGAATAGTACCAAAATGGTACTAAGAGGGGTGGGGGGGGTGAATCAGTACAGACAAAAAAAAAATACAGTCCTAAACCGGTTTGACAACAGACACTCCAAATGGCTGGCAAACAACGACACTGGTTTGAAACAGAGTGCAACTGGTAAAGAAAAGAATGTCTGAGACAAGCATTAACCAGTTACTCACTTATCTTTCCATTCAACTCAAGGCTATACTACCATTTAACCCTTATGCATAAACATGTAATCTATCGTCAGATCATAATAACAGCTAGTTCAACATGTTTTATTGACAGGTATAAAACACAAAACCATCATATGCTTGACAGACAATAGCAAAGCATCACAAGATAAAAGCATCACACATGGCACACATATTTTTCACGTGGAAACCCAACTGGGAAAAAACATAGTGGGGATGAATACCCACAAGCTATTTTTGAACTCTTTAGAAGTCCGCTCTATTAGAAGCCTTGTCCTATTAGAGACATTACAATAGGTTCTGCTAGGAACCGATCCTATTAGAGATCACCTAGTTAAGGGATGGTTACAATACTCGGTTAAGGGTTAAACCCTGTTAAAGGTTACCTTGTTAGAGGATTTGAAGAATTCAATAGCTAAAGGATTCCAAACTTAGTAGCTTTGAATTACCCTATTAAAGGATTTTCAGCAAGCTGGTTAAGGCCACCCTGTTAAGGGATTTTCCAACTGTTGAGGTGGTTAGAGATCAACAGGTATTACAATGATCTGATAACAACACTCAATGCCAATGTAGATCCACTTAACCTCCTCTTCACCTTCTACACTTACACTCTGCAGGTATCACTTCTCTCCTTTTAGTCTGGCAAGAATCACGTATCCCTTCTCTTTGATACACACACACAACTTTTGCTAACAACCTCAGAAAGAGACACAACATCGAACTTATAGGAAAATAGATAGGTCCATAGCATAAACCCTAAACCCTAAACCTGTTCAGTTAAGGAATTCAAATGGTTCAATCCTGACCATTGAGTACACTGCATTAAATGCAACAGATCTTGATCCAAACTCAAGACATTCTCCATCGTCCATTTCCACCGGTTTTATGGCGGCTGATAACCCATCACACATTATCACCATTTTACAGACTCCGCACATTCCCGAGGTAGATAGGAACAATCTCCGTCATGCAAGATCCTTCACACACACAGGCTTACATGGAAACATGATCTATTCTTCTTTACAATGCTAACTCATCACACAATGTCACTGGTTGAGCCACATAGGCGTGAAACACATCAACCAGAAACCCTAAAGTTGAGACTACCAACCGGTAGTCATACAATACTTCCATATGCCGGTTCCCATAACTATATTTCGGTTCATCATGAACAAGCACACCTCTTCACTTTGGCACAAATGTCGGTTCACAGTGTTATACCAATTCTCACATAATCCGATTCACACCTCTTCAACATATTGACATCAATGACAACATACAATGTCATTATGTCCACATACCGGTTCACATAATGCCAACAATCTTCCCCTTTGGCATTGATGGCAATATACAAAGATATCTCTCCGCTTCACATCTTCTCCCCCAATGTCTACAAATATCTTCTCCGCTTCACATCTTCTCCCCCTTTGACAACAATGCCAAAGTGGAGGCACAAGTTTCCCTGTTCCATTATGCTGCTCCTCCTGAGGAGTAGCATCCTTCCCACATCAATTGGAAGAAAGATTTGGCTATGAAATACATGACTGATGTGGAGCATATACCTTTAGTTCACCTCCAGAAGGGGCAGTACCCCTAATTCACCTCTTAAGTATACAAATGTAGTCTTTGGGAGAGGCTTGGTGAATATGTCTGCTAACTGCTCCTTACGGGAAACATGCTCCAGTGCAATCTCTTTGTTCTGAACCTTTTCCCTTAAGAAATGATACTTAAGCTCAAAGTGCTTGGTTCTAGAATGTAAAACCGGATTCTTGGAGATATTAATTGCACTAGTATTGTCACAAAATATACTTACCGGTTCAGATACAGGAACTTTGAAGCCATTCAATACATGCTTCATCCAAATTGTCTGAGTACAGTTCATGAAAGCTGCAACATACTCTGCTTCCACTGTAGATTGAGAGATACAACTCTACTTTTTACTCATCCATGAGACCACTCTACCAGCAAGGAAGAATGCACCACCGGTTGTGCTCTTCCGGTCATCTACATTACCAGCCCAATCAGCATCTGTGAACACTTTCAGGTTAAAATCATTATTGTATGGATACCATAACCCATAGTCATTAGTTCCTTTCAGATACCTAAGAATCTGCTTGACCGCAACCAAGTGGGATTCTCTTGGACTTTTCTGGAACCTTGCAGTAATGCCAATTGCATGTGCAATATCCAGTCTACTATGCACTACATAATGCAACTTACCAATCATTAATCAGTATTCCTTCTCATCAACCAATGCAGAGTCATCCTCTTTGGATAGTTTACAAGCAGTCACCATTGGTGTACCAACCAGTTTGCTATCTTCCATGCCAAAGGTCTTCAACACCTCTTTGACATACTTGGACTGAGTGATAAAGATTCCATCTTTCATTTGCTGGATCTGCAGTCCAATGAAGAACTTAATCTCCCCTATGAGTGACATCTCAAACTCTTTCTTCATCTCATCTGCAAATTCATGACTCATCTTGTCATCTCCGCCAAAGATAATGTCATCAACAAATACCTCACAGATCAAGGTTTGATCTCCTTCAAACTTCAAGTAGATATTGCTATCTTCACTTGTTCTCTCAAATCCAATCTTCACAAGATGGGAATGCAGACGCTCATACCATGCTCTAGGTGCATGCTTTAGCCCTTATAAGGCTTTATGTAGCCTACATACCATGTCACTATCTTCAGATAGGGAAAACCCATCTGGTTGCTCAATATACACCTCTTCTTCAAGTACACCATTTAGGAATGCAGTTTTACATCCATTTGATATACTTTGAAGCCTTTAAAAGCTACATATGCAAGAAGCATACAAACTCCTTCCAATCTAGCTACCGGAGCAAAGGTTTCTCCATAGTCTTCTCCTTCTTCTTGGGCATATCCTTTGCACACCAATCTGGCTTTGTTTCTAATCACTGTGCCATCCTTATTTAGCTTATTTCTGAAGACCCATTTGGTACCAATAACATTTTTGTGCTCCGGTCTAGGTATGTACCAGGGACCATGTACCATTTTTCTCTATCTGGTCAAGTTCCTCTTCCATTGCCTTGATCCAATCTTCATCCTTATGTGCCTCTTTGAATGTTCTAGGCTCGAATTCAGAGATCATACATGAGTTTTCTCTGACTTTTCTTCTTGTAAGGATTCCTGCATCCTTATCTCCTATGATCTGCTTAGGATCATGATTCAACTTGACATGCCGAGGAATGGTCTTGATAGATTCCTCTTTCTTTTCTTCTTCATCCTCATCTCCATCAGTATTAGCATCTACATTTGCCGGTGTAGGAACACTGTTACTGGTACTCGGTTAACTGACAACCGGTTCCCAGAAGGTTGCAACCGGTTCACTTACCGCTTGCTCACTACTGATTTCCTCAGTTTTCTCAAAGGTTTCATCAACTCTTACATTGATGCTTTCCATAATTCTCTGAGTCCTATTGTTAAAACACTCAAGAGCTTTGCTCTTGGTGGAATATCCTAGGAATATTCCCTCATCACATTTCACATCAAATTTGCTCTAGTGTTCACTCCTCTTGATGTAACATTTGCTACCAAACACTCTAAAGTAGCTAACCATAGGTGTCTTACTAGTCCAATACTCATAAGGAGTTTTATCCTTACCTTTCTTGATGAGTACCCGGTTCATTGTGTAGACTACGGTGCTCACCGCTTCTCTCCAAAAGGTGTGAGCTACCTTTCCTTGAATCAACATGGTTCTAGCTACTTCAACCATAGTCTGATTATTCCTCTCTGCTAGGCCATTCTGTTGTAGAGTCTGAGGGGCAGAAAATTGCCTCTTGATGCCATGTTCTTCACAATATTTGTTGAATTCACTACAAGTGAATTCCCCACCTTGATTAGTTCTTAGGCACTTGATCCTTTTACCGCTTTCCTTCTTGACTAATGCTCTGAAAGCTTTTAACTTTACAAAGGCTTCAGACTTTTCCTTCAAGAATGTAACCCACATCATTCTTGAGCAGTCATCAGTGAGAATCATAAAGTACCTATCACCCTGCACACTTCTAGTTTTCATAGGACCACACAAATTAGTATGCACAAGATCAAGCAAGTTGTCAGCAGTGAAATATTTACCTTTAAGGTTGAGGAAGACATTTTCCCCAATTGACACTCTCTGCACAAGGTATTATCCGGTTTGCTTAGCACCAACAACCCTCTAACTGCCTTGATCTTACTAGCCTTCACAATGTTATCAAAGTTTACATGGCAGAGTCTCCTATGCCATATCCTGCTATCATCAAATCTAGCCATAAGACATGTACTTATATTTGCATTCATATGAAATAGGTTACCTTTGTTTTGCATGCTGATGGCCACCAATTCACCATTCTTTCCTTTGATTATGCGAACTCCATTCTCAAATTTCAGAGTGAGGCCACTGTCATTCAGCTAGGCAACACTCAGAAGGTTGTGTCTGAGACCATCAACCCAATACACATTGTCAGCACTACTCTTTCCATTCAGAGAGATGGACCCTCTGCCTTTGACCATGCATGGTGCATCATTGCCAAAGCGAACTACACCACCATCATACTCCTCCAAGGATAGAAACTTGCTTTGGTCACTAGTCATATGGTGAGAACAACCACTGTCAATGATCCACTCATTAGAATTATCAAATCGGGAGACAAGAGTCTTCTTGTCTGACACATCTTCTTTGACAACAACAAACACAATATCTTCATTTTCTTCATCCTCTAATTCTTCATCTGTGACACCTTCATCAACTGCCACAAAACAGTTTCTCCGGTTTCCTCCTTTGAATTTCTTGAACCTTTCCGGTTTGTCCTTGTTGTAGCCATTAGGACAGTTTACAACAATATGTCCTATCCGGTTACAAGAAAAGCATTTCAAAGGTAGCTTGCCTTTGTATTTGTCGGTTCCTTTAGGAAGCTTCCTGGCAAGGAGAGATTCAAATGCCATCAAAATCTCCTCATCATCCATTTCTCTGCTCTATCTTGGTTCACCACTAGTGCTAGCTTCTTTTCCTTTTCTGGATGGTACAACAGAAGCTTTAAAGCTGATTCAGTCTTTTGAATACTACCATCAAAACTATTTAGCTCATAGGCTGTTAACTTTGCTATGATGGGGTCCAGGGATACCTTAGTCTTGTCTATTGATCTTAGCTCCTGAATAGTGGCAACCCTTATCGCATAGATCAGCAATAGGGATCTCAGGACTTTGCTTACCACAGTGGAATCTTCTATTTTACCACCTGCACTCTTGATATCTCCAACAATAATTTTGATTCTTATTCCATACTATTGAATGGTCTCACCTTCAACCATCTGCATATATTCAAACTTCCCTCTCAGGCTTTCTTCCTTAGCCTGTTTTACATGCTCATCACCGCCATAGACATTTTCAAGAGTATCCCATACCTCTTTGGGATTTACCTTATCCTGAACATCAATAAACTCAATGTCAGATAAACTACTAATTAGGGCTTCCATGACTTGCCCATTCTCCTGTATCTCTCTCTTTTGGTCATCGGTAAGGGTACCGATAGGAGCAACATAGGCAATCTCAACATAGCTCTAGTGTTGAGCACCCATGCTTCTAATGAATATCTTCATTATGTCTTTCCATATACTAAAATTTTCCCTGTTCAACTTTGGGCCTTCCCTCTTCATCATTTTACTGGGATCTTTACCTCAAGCAGTTAAGCTTAAAACATAGAGGACCTAGAGGACGCTCTGATACCAATTGATAACTCAATGATGAGCGAATAGTACCAAACTGGTACTGAGAGGGGGGGTGAATCAGTACAGACAAAAAAAATATAGTCCTAAACTGGTTTGACAACAGACACTCCAAATGACAGGCAAACAACGACACTGATTTGAAACAGAGTGCAACTAGTAAAGCTAAGAACGTCTGAGATAAGCATTAACCAGTTACTCACTTAGCTTTCCACTCAACTCAAGACTATACTACCATTTCACCCTTATGCATAAATAGGTAATCTATCATCAGATCATAATAACAGCTAGTTCAACATCTTTTATTGATAGGCATAAAACACAAAACCATCATATGCTTGACAGACAATAGCAAAGCATCACAAGATAAAAGCATCACACATGACATACATATTTTTTGCGTGGAAACCCAATTGGGAAAAACCACGGTGGGGATGAATACCCACAAGCTGTTTTTGAACTCTTTAGAAGTCCGCTCTATTAGAAGTCTTGTTCTGTTAGAGACATTACAACAGGTTCTGCTAGGAACCGATCTTGTTAGAGATCACCCAGTTAAGGGATGGCTACAATACCCGGTTAAGGGTTAAACCTTGTTAAAGGTTACCTCGTTAGAGGATTTCAAGAATTCAATAGCTAAAGGATTCCGAACTCAGTAGCTTTGAATTACCCTATTAAAGGATTTTCAGCAAGCCGGTTAAGGCTACCCTATTAAGGGATTTTCCAACTGTTGAGGTGGTTAGTGATCTACAGGTATTACAATGATCTGGTAACAACACTCAATGCCAATGCAGATCCACTTAAGCTCCTCTTCACCTTCTGCACTTACACTCTGCAGGTATCACTTCTCTCCTTTTGGTCTGGCAAGAATCATGTATCCCTTCTCTTGGATACACAAACACAACTTTTGCCAACAACCTCAGAAAGAGACACAACATCGACCTTATAGGAAAACAGATAGGTCAGTAGCATAAACCATAAACCCTAAACCTATTCGGTTAAGGAATTCAAATGGTTCAATCTTGATCGTTGAGCACACTGCATTAAATGTAGCAGATCTTGATCCAAACTCAAGACATTCTCCATCATCCATTTCCACCGATTTTATGGCGGCTGATAACCCATCACACGTTATCACCATTTTACAGACTTTGCACATTCTCGAGGTAGATAGGAACAATCTCCCTCATGTAAGATCCGTCACGCACACAGGCTTACATGGCAACACAATCTGTTCTTCTTTACAATGCTAACTCATCACACAATGTCACTGGTTGAGCCACATAGGCTTGAAGGACATCAGCCAGAAACCCTAAAGTTGAGACTACCAGCCAGTAGTCATACAATACTTCCATATGCTGGTTCCCATAACTATATGCTGGTTCATCAGGAACAAGTACACCACTTCACTTTGGCATAAATGTCGGTTCACAGTGTTATACCGGTTCTCACACATGCCACTTCACATCTCTTCAACATATTGACATCAATGACAACGCACTATGTCATTATGTCCACATACCAGTTCACATAATGCCAACAATCTTATTTATCCCATCCTCTGTCAATTTCAACTCAATGCCCTCATTGCTAGATAGCTTAGATAACTAGTGGACAACTAAGAGAGGGGGTGAATAAATTGTCAACAAGGTAAGTGACTTTAAATAATTAAAACCTTTTACCAGGATAACATATATAAAAATCAAGCATAGACACAAATCAAAGAATATTTACCAACCATCCACAACACATAACACTAAGATTTTTATGTGGAAAACCCGGTAAAGGGAAAAACCATGGTGGGAGGCCTACCCACAGTTAGATGGTACTTCTACAGTAAGTATGTGATTACAAAGAGAGGGGCCTGCACATGCAAGAAGGCCAACAACCTAGAGAGCACTGCTCATCGCAAAAGGAGCCTCACTTACTATAAAAGAAATCCAGACTACAAACTGGAAAGAAGAGTGAATTGCAAAGATAACATCTCCTATTCCAAAGTACAATTTTGATTAAGCTCAATACCTGAGGTCTTAGACCTCTTACACAAACCTAATTCGATCAACTATGATCGACCAAAACCTTTGCATAGGATTTCAACTTTATTCACACACATATAATCTCATAATCATAATTCCATCCCACATCTAGAAAGAGATCCTACATCATATATATAACAACATGGGACCTAAACAATTAGGTTGGCCACCTTAAAGATCATACAATAAATTCATTACACAAACCGACAAACCAATGATAATCTAAGTCAACCTGAGACCGAAACAACATAATTCAATCGATAAATCCAATCGGTAATGCATCAGGATCAATTAGCAACACGTTACATAAACCAAACCATAACCTAGATAACACCAGACCCAAAATAGGTTTCCATAAGCCAATTGTAACAACACCAATCAACGGGAACATGAACAAGATAATCAACGACATCTTGCGAACCATCTAGAAGACACACCAACACCACTTATCAACTGCATCAAAAAATCTTTAACAAAGATTTGCCAGTAGAACCCTTATCGGTAACCAAAAGACTTACTAGAATAAATAATATCTTTTGAATCATCAAGTCCAAAACCAAAAGACCGTGAAACACATCAAGAACAAATGAATGACCAATCCAAACCAATTCTACAAACCATAGCATACCGAAGATGATCTCCAAATAAATATCATAAACTAACCATTCTACCAGAACTCAATAGATAACCGATGTTGCCATCAACGAAAAAAATCAATGGAACACATAATCAATTCCTCTAAAATGCCAACAATCTCCCATTTTGGCATTGATGGCAACACTAGATGTGAAAAACATCCAAGTTCTAAGAAATGCCAAACAAGTCTCCCCCAAATGAAGACAACCAACAATCTCCCCAAAAATGATACACCAATGAAGTTTTGAACCAATCAACCAATCAAAAACAAACTCCCCCGAAATATAATATCCCTATTTAAGTTATGATCTCTCCCCTTTGACTGATATTTCTATTAAGCTCTATTTTTCACATGTATACCTCTCCCTTTTTGACATCAATGCCATAAATCTGACATAAAAATCAAAGAAAAATTATGAATCCTCTGAAACACACAACTGACTACCCCCCTAAGTAGTAGCACCATTACATCAATCCATAATAAATAGTAGCTCTGATAATACATGCCGGATTGATGCCAATATGCATCACTCAAGTCTCTACCAGAGGGGCATAAACTCCCAATCTATCTAAAGTACTCAAATGATTCTTTGGGAAAAGGTTTAGTGAAAATATCTGCAATCTGCTCTTTAGTGTTTACATAAACTAGTTTGACTTCATTTGCTTCCACCTTCTCCTTCAAAAAGCTATACTTGATAGAAATATGCTTCATCTTAGAATAAAATACCAGACTCTTTGACATGTCAATAGAAATAGAGTTATCATAATGAATAACTACTAGTTCATTATAGTCTACTCTTATATCCTTCAACATTTGCTTCATCCATAGGACTTAAGTACAGTTAGTAGCAACAACAACATACTTAGCTTCTGCAGTTAATAAAGAAGTACATGACTGTTTCTTGTTGATCCATGAAACAAGTTTCTTTGCAAGAAAGAAAGCTCCACCAGATGTGCTCTTTTGTTCATCAACATCTCAAGCCCAATCTACATCTGTATATGCACATAGTGTAAAGTCATCACCTTTAAGATACCATAAACCATACTCAATTTTTCCTTACAAATACTTGAAAATCCTTTTCACCGCACTCTCATGATTCTCTCTAGAATCACTTTTAAATCTTGACACAATACAAACTGCATTCATTATATCCAATCTAGTCTGAGTCAAATATAACAAACCTCCAATCATAGATTTATACCTTGTAGGACTTACCAGATTTGATAAATCTTTCTTTGTCAATTTCTCACTTGTAACCATAGGAGTACCAACTGGTTTAGAATTTTCCATACCAAATTTCTTTAACAAATCTCTATCATACTTAGTTTGATAGATGAAAATACCTTTATCAGTCTAAGTAATTTGCAAACCTAGGAAAAAGCTCATTTCCCCAATCATAGACATTTCAAATTTATTCTTCATATTGTTAGAGAATTCCATACAAAACTTATCTTCACCTCCAAAAATGATATCGTCAACAAAGACCCGAATAATCAATATGTCATTATTAGTGATCTTATAATATAAGTTATTATCAACATTACCTTTAGTGAAACCATACTTCAAAAGATATTTATCCAATCTTGCATACCAAGCTCTAGGAGCTTGTTTCAATCCATATAAAGCTTTTCTTAACATGCAAACCATGTTTTTGTTATTTGAAAGTGAAAATCCATCAGACTTCTCAATATAGACTTCCCCTTCAAGATCTCCATTCAAAAATGCACACTTAACATCTATCTGATAAACCTTGTAGTTCTTATGTGCAACATAAAAAAGAAACAATCTCACAACTTCAATCCTAGATACCGGAGCAAAAGTTTCATCATATTCAATTCCTTCCTTTTGAGAATTACCTTTACAAACCAATCTAGCTTTATTTCTCACAACTTGTCCATCTTCATTAAATTTATTCTTGAAAACACATTTAGTTTCAATAACATTTTTATTTTTAGTTTGGGGAACTAAAGCCCATGTATTATTCTTTTCTATCTGATCTAATTCCTCTTCCATAGCTTTCATCCAACATTCATCTTTATATGATTCAATTATTGATGTCGATTCAACTTGAGAAATTAAACATACCTTATTAGGTGCCAACCTTCTTCTTGTCATCACTCCTTTGTTCTTGTCTCCAATTATCTAATATTCTGAATGATTCAGTCTTACATACTTAGGAGTCTTCAGATTTTTGTTCCTCATCTCTAATATTTAGTTACTGTTGAATTTTTTGATGTTATCGGAGTTACTGGTTCAACATTATGTTTTGGTGTAGGTTCTACCAGATCAGCTATGATCATTTCCACTTCCGGTTCATTCTCATAAGTTCCTAATTTGACCTTTGTTATGCTCATACACCTTGACATTAGTACTCTCCACAATTCTCTCCAATATTTTGTTATAACATCTATATGCTTTTGTTTCATTAGAATAGCCAAGAAATATTCCTTCACCACATCTAGGATACATTTTTCTAATGGAATCATCTCTTTTGATATAGAATTTACTACCAAAGATTATGAAATACTTAACTGTAGGTGTATGACCAAACCATAACTCATAAGGTGTCCTATCGGTATCTCCTTTGATATGAACTCGATTAAATGTGTATATACCATTGTACAAACAACTTCTCTCCAATAGATATGAGGCAAATTAGCTTCCATCATCATATTTCTAGCCGCATCCAAGATGGTTTTGTTCTTCCTTTCCACAACTCCATTCTGCTAGGGTGTCTGGGGTGCAGACAGTTGTCTCTTTATGCCATGATTCTCACAATAACTATTAAATTCATCGGATGTGAATTCACCACCTTGATCTGACCTTAAGCATTTAATCTTCAATCCTATCTTTGTCTCAACTTTAGCTTTAAAATTTTTAAAATTTCAAAATTCTTTAGATTTATCCCTTAGAAAAGTAACCCATATCATTTTAGAATAGTCATCAATATTTAGCATAAAATATCTATCACCTTGAAAACTTCTAGTTCTAGCAGGACCACACAAATCAGTATGAATAAGATCAATAATATCATTAGACTTGTGTATACTCTTAAAAGAAGTTCTGACTTGTTTACCCATTTGACATTCCTTGCATATCGGATTATAGGGCTTCACAATTTTAGGTATATCTCTAACAACCTTAGTTGAACTGATCTTTACAATGCAATAAAAATTTACATGACACAACCTCTTATGCCATATAAAACTCTCATCAATATGTGCAATTAAACATGTCTCCTCACCAGAGTTCAAATGAAATATGTTACCTTTAGTTTGAGTACTGGTTGCAATCTCCAATCCAGATCTATTAATGATTTTGCATTTTCCATCCTTGAACTGTAATTGAAAACCCTTATCCACCAACTGTCCTACACTCAAAAGATTATGCCTTAAACCTTCAATATAATAAATATTATCAATTTTATGCTTACCATCCAATGAAATGGTTCCTCTTCCCTTGATCATGCATGCTTTTTCATCTCCAAATCTAACTAGACCACCATCAAATTCTTCCACAGATGGAAACTTTCTTTTATCTCCAGTTATATGATGTGAGCATCCACTATCGATTACCCATTCATCCTTGTCTTCAACTTTAGTAGCAAGGTCCTTCTCTTTAGGTATCAGAGCATCTTCCTTGATAGCTAAGAATACCTATTCCTTTCCTTTGCCAGAATCATTAGCTAATTCTTGTGTCGATTCATCATCAGAATCAGTCACACCTTCCTCATTTGCATAGTAGCATGATTTTTCTTTGTTTCTCATGTACTTATGCTTGTTATAATATTCATGGTTAGGCCTAAAAGATATTCTAACTTTCTTCTCAAATCGTGAATTCCTCTCAGGACATCTAGATGCAAAATGACCTATCTTATTACATGCAAAACATTTGAAAGGTGATTTACCTTCATACGTACTTCTTGTTGGACCTTTAGGTACTCTTCTAGCAAATAAGGCTTCAAGTTTCTCAAATTCTTCATCTTCTTTCTCCATCTTCTCTAGTTCCTTTGCACATAAAAATTTCAGTCCTTCTTGTCAGTTGATGACGTAGATACATGAAAATCAAGTTCAGTCTTTGTAATTCCAGTAGGTCCAAATTCCTCAAGCTCAAAAGCAAATAACTTTCCAACCAAAATGTCCCTATTAACAAAACTATTAAATATTGTTATCAACTTATTAATTGCAGTAGCCTTCATCTTGTAAGTCGGTGGCAAAGCTCTCAATACTTTAGAAATAATATCATCTTCTCTTAGAGATCCACCACAACATTGAATTTCCGTGACAATTTCATTTACTCTTTCCATAAAGACAATAATCCTTTCATCTTCCTCCATTTTTCAGGTTCTCATATCTCACCCGGTAACCATCAATTTTAGCAATTTTAACATTAGGGTCACCTTCATTTAGAGTCTCCAACTTATCCCATATAGCTTTTGTAGATGATTTGTCAGTTACTCTCATTATTTGTTGATCTGAAAGGGCACATAAAAGGGCTTCTCTAGCTCTACAATCATTTTCAATGTCCTTATCCAAATTTTTTGGAGGAGGATTTCCAGATGTCAAATCATGAAGAGTATATCCTTTCTCAGGGACCTCCCAAATCTCTTTCCTAAGACATCTCAGAGGAGTCTACATTTGAATCTTCCATACTTTGTAATTTGTTCCATCAAGCCTATGAATTTCTCTTTGGAAAACAACTGTAGATGAATTTCAATTGTTAGATGCCATATGATATTTCTAAAGTGGTGAAGATTCTTCAAAGAGGACCAAGCTCTGATACCAATTGTTAGATAGATCAGATAACTACTGGACAACTAAGAGGGGAGGGGGTGAATTAGTTGTCAACAAATTAAATAATTTTTAACACTTAAAACCTTTTACTGGAATAACATATATATCAATTAAGTATAGACATAAATCAAAGAACATTTACCAACCATCCATAACACATAACACAAAAATTTGTATGTGGAAAACCTGGAAAGGGAAAAACCATAGTGGAAAACCTACCCATAGTTAGATAATACTTCTGCAGTAAGTATGTGATTACAAAGAGAGGGGCCTGCACATGAAAGAAGGCCAAGAACCTAGAGCACACTAATCATCACAAAAGGAGCCTCACTGACTACATAATAAATCCAGACTAAAATCCAGAAGAAAAGAGTGAACTACAAAGATAACATCTTCTATGTTTGAGTACGGTTCCAGTTAAGCTCAATATCGAAGGTCTTAGACCTCTTACACAAACCTAATTTGATCACCTATGATCAACCAAAACCTCTTCATATGATTATAACATTATTCACATATCTAGATAATCCCATAATCATAATTCCATCCCATGATCTACAAAGATGATGCAACCATAACCAGTAAAAACCTTCAAAGGAGTCAACCTGGTTATGGAGCTAGAGCCACTCCATGAAATCTACAAGAAAACACAACAAATTCACATAAACATATCATAATAAAGCCTTAGAACTTCCAACAATCATCTGATAATCATCATATTATTATCAAAGAAAATCTGGTAATAAATTGGTTACATGCAGGCTTCAAGCCAAATACAATCCAATTGGGACTCTAAGAATCAACCGAAACACAATTTGTGAATCTCAATCCTTATTCTTAGTTCTACTTCCTCTATCCCTACAAATGATTACATAACATCCTAGTTATACCCACTGGAACATATCTGGGTCAGCCTCATAAGATTACATTCACCAATGCAGGAAAACAAAACATGTAATTAGGTCAGCCCTAAGATTTAAGAAATCTTTCGAGAAAATAACAACCAAGTGATGCGATTCAACAGGAAGGTTAGCCACATGCCAAAGAACATCGGACAAGATCCAAGATGAATCCACATGCCAAGAATCGCATTGATAATAAAGTAAAACCAACTGGTAAGCACAAGAGCTATCTCAGAACCTAGAAATAGACAACTAGAAGTGATAAATCACTGGAAAAGAACCCAGATAAACTAGAAATATGGAATCAAGCACATGAAACTGTCTGGAAACCACAAATAAGATGTACCACAAAGAACAAGTAACTATTAGTATGAACACAAAAAAATGCACAAAGAACTAAATAAAAATTGAAAGGGAATATTTTTGGTTGATGCAAGATTTCTCATTGACCACAGATTCTCTTGCACCAGACAACCCAGGTAGAAAAAGATGTTCCATGAGAGGCAACTCATGAATGTCTAAATGTTGGCCATTTTGTGGAATTGATTATGTGTTGCATTGATGTTTTGTCATTGATGCTAATACTAGTTGTTTGGATGCTTTATCGGTACCCTTATGGTCCCGGTAGGTTGAGTGGTTTCTAGTTGATTTGGATCCGATATGATCCAGTAGGCTCTGGTTTGATTTGGTTATGGAATTGGCTTGCTCATGATACTCATTCTCATATTCGGTCAGTTGGTTTTTTTCTAGTGATTGGATGCTATCCCGCTTTCTTAGAAGCTTAGTTTCTGGTTCTAGTGAGGGTTTCTCTGGCAGAGCTTTTGATCAAGATCTTTGATGAATTGCATAAGTGGTGTTGGTGCAGCTTTTGGTGGAGTTTTGGGATACTATTAGTGATCATGTTTGAGACTTGGCAGATGGATATCATTGCTATAGCATGTAGACCTATACTAGGTCTCGATTGATCTAGGTTATGGACTGACTTTAATGTAACATGTGGATAGGACCTCTCGATGTGTCTCTGAGATGTCTTATGTGTTGGATATTATTTGTTTGGTCTAAGGATGACATGGTTTGTAATTATGTAATTGGTTTATTATCTGGTGGCCGACCTAATTGTTTATGGTCGAGGGTTTGTATATATAGATATAAGATCTCATTGTAGATCATCATGGTTATGTTAGAGGTCATGGTCAAGGAATGTAATGTGTGAATAATGTAATATCATTCAGGCAGATGATTTGGTCGATCATTGGAGATCGAACTGGGTTTATGTAAGAGGATTCAGTCCTCTGGTATTGAGCTTAACTAGAACTATACTCAGGCATAGGAGATGCTATCTTTTGCAGTTCAACACTTCTCCAGATTGTGGTCTGGATTTCTATGTAGTTAGTGAGGCTCCTTTTGTGATGAGCAGTGCGCTCTAGGTTGTTGGCCTTCCTGCAAGTGCATGCCCCTCAATTTTAGTTCACATCCTTATTGCAAAAGTATTATCTGACTGTGGGTACGCTTCCCACTGTGGTTTTTTCCTTTATCAAGTTTTCCACATATAAATCTTGGTGTCATGTGGATGGTTTTTATTCTATGATTATTGTTTATACCTAATCGGTTTAATTGCTATTTCGTTATTAATGTTTTGGGTTCTGGTATTAAAGTTGTAAATTGATAATGGTTCTGGTAATCTATGACAACTGATTCACCCCCCCCCCCCCCCCTTAGTTGTCTTCACGTTATTTGAATTGTCTAACAATTGGTATCAGAGCTTTGGTCCTCTCTGTAGAAAGATTAACTACTTGAGGAAGATCCTATGGCAACTAACAATTCAAGTTTATCCAGTACTTCTGGAGCTATGTTTCGGAGGGATATTTCAAGGATTGATGGAACAAATTACACAATATGGAAGATTTAGATGGAGACTCATCTGAGATGTTTTTGTAAGGAGATTTGGGAGATCACATAGAATGGTGTCACACCTTATAATCCAAGATCCAAAAATCCTCCTCTTACAAACCTGGACAAGGAGCTTGAGAATGATTGTAGAGAAAGAGAATCCCTCTTGTGTGCACTTTTTGACCAACAAATAATGGGATTAATCGACAAATCATTTGGAAAGGATATATGGGATAAGTTGGAGACTCTTAACGAAGGCGACCCTATAGTGAATATTGCTAAAATTGATGGTTACTGGATGAGATATGAAAACCTAAAGATGGGAGAAGATGAAAGGATTATTGTATTCATGGAAAGGGTAAATGATATTGTTATGAGAATTCAATGTTGTGGTGGAACTCTAAGCGAAGATGAAATTGTTTCTAAAGTCCTGAGAGCCCTACCACTGGCTTACAAAATGAAGGCTACTGCTATTAATGAGTTGAGAACAATGGCTAATACATTTTTCATCAGAGATACTTTGGTTGGGAAACTATCTTTTTTTGAGCTTGAAGAATTTGGACCTTTTGAAGATGTGAAGTCTAAACCTGCTTTTCATGCATCTACATCTACAACTAGTAAGAAAGAATGGAAAGCTTTGTATGCAAATGAATTAGAAGATATGAAGAGAGAAGATGATGAGTTTGAGAAACTTGAAGCACTATTTGCTAGAAGAGTACCTAAAGGACCGGTAGGAAGTATGAAGGAAAATCACCTTTTAAGTGTTTTGCATGTAATAAGATTGGTCATTTTGCATTTAGATATCCTGAAAGGAATTCAAGATTTGAAGAAAGAGCTAGAAGATCATTTAAGCCTAACCCTGGATATCAGAATAAGTACAAGAAAAATAGAGACAAATCATGCTACATAGCAGATGAGGAAGGCATTACTGATTCTAATGATGAACTAGTAGAAGACTTTGCTAGTGTTTTCGGCAATGGGAAGGAATGGGTGTTCCTAGCTATCAAGGAAGATGATTTGACATTGGAAGTGAATGTACCTGAAGAGAAGGCACTTGCTTCTAAAATTGAAGACAAGGATGAATGGGTAATTGACAACGGTTGTTCACATCATATGGCTGGAGATAAAGAGAAGTTTCTATTTTTGCAAGAATTTGATGGCGGTCTAGTTAGATTTAGTGATGACAAAACATGTATGATCAAAGGAAAAGGAACTATATAATTGGATGGTAAGAACAATACTGACAATGTTTATTATGTTGAAGGTTTAAGGAATAATCTTTTGAGTGTAGGACAATTGATAGATAAGGGATTTCAATTACAATTGAAAGATGAAAAATGCAAAATCATTAACAAATATGGTTTAGAGATTGCAACCGGTGCACAAACGAAAGATAATATATTTCATTTGAACTCTGGTGAGAAGACATGTTTGATTACTCAAATTGATTAGAGTTGGCTATGGCATAAAAAGGCTGTGTCATGTAAATTTTGAGTGCATTGTGAAGATCAGTTCAACTAAGGTAGTTAGGGATATACCTAAGATTATGTAGCTCTATAATCCGGTATGTAAAGAATGTCAAATGGGTAAATATGTTAGAATCTCTTTTAGGAGTAGACAAGATAAATCAAATGATGTTCTTGATCTTATTCATACTGATTTGAGTGGTCCTGCTAGAGTTAAAATTTTTCAAGATGATAGATATTTCATGCTAATCATTGATGATTATTCTATAATGATGTGGATTAATTTTCTAAAAGAGAAATCTGAAGCATTCGAAAAGTCTAAAATATTTAAGGCTAAAGTGGAAACTGAGAGGATTGAAGATTAAATGTTTGAGGTCAGATCATGGTAATGGAGTTGTGGAAAGGAAGAACATAACTATCTTGGATGTTGCTAGAACAATGATGATGGAAGCTAGTCTACCTCATATGTATTGGAGAGAAGCAGTGAGCACAACGGTTTATACATTCAACAGAGTACATATCAAAGGAGAAATCAGTAAGACACCTTATGAATTATGGTTTGGTAACACACCTAAAGTTAAGTATTTTAGAATTTTTGGTAGTAAATGTTATATCAAGAGAGATGATATCATTGGGAAATTTGTTCCTAGATGTGATGAAGCCATATTTCTTGGTTATTCTAATGAAAGTAAATCTTATAGATGTTATAACAAGAGATTGCAGAGAATTGTGGAGAGTGCTAATATAAAAGTAGATGAGTTGAACATAAGTCAAATCAGAGTTCATGAGAAGGAACCGGCAGTAAAAATGATTATATCTGAACCAGTAGCATATTTACCGAAACAGAGTGTTAAACTAGTTACTCCGACAATATCAAAAAATTCTACAATAACTAAAGAATAGGGAAGAGGAACATAAATTCAAAAGACTCCTAGGTATGTGAGATTGAATCATTTAGAAGATCAGATCATTGGGCATAAGAGCAATGGAGTGATGATAAGAAGAAGACTGACAACTAATGAGGTATGTTTAATTTCACAAGCTAAACTGGTATCAGTAGTTGAGGCATGTAAAGATGAATATTGGTTGAAAGATATGGAAGAATAATTAGATCAGATTGAGAAAATTAACACATGGACCTTGGTTCCCCGACCTAAAAATAAAAATGTTATTGGAACTAAATGGGTTTTTCGGAATAAATTGAATGATGATGGTCAAGTTATAAGGAATAAGGCTAGATTGGTTTGTAAAAGATATTCTCAAAAGGAAGGAATTGATTATGGAAAGACTTTTGCACGTGTATCTAGGATTGAAGCTATAAGATTATTTCTTGCCTATGCTACTTATAAAACCTACAAGGTTTATCAGATGGATGTTAAATGTGCATTTTTGAATGGGGATCTTGATGAGGAAGTTTATATTGAGCAACCTAATGGTTTTTCACTATCAGATAATACAAATATGGTTTTCAGCTTAAGGAAAGATTTATATGGATTAAAACAAGCACTTAGAGCTTGGTATGCAAGGTTGGATAAATATCTTTTGAAGATTGGATTTACTAAGGGCAGTACTTACAATAATTTATATTATAAGATCATTGATAATGATATACTAATTATTAAATTATTTGTTGATGAAATTATTTTTCGAGGTGAAGTTAAGTTATGCATAGAATATTTTAAGGATATGGAGAAAGAATTTGAGATGTCTATGATTGGTGAGATGAAATTTTTCTTAGGTTTGCAAATTTCTTAGACTGACAAAGGTATTTTCATCTGTCAAACTAAATATGATAAGGAATTGTTGAATAAATTTGGTGTGGGAGATTCTAAATCGGTAATTACTCCTATGGTTACAAGTGAGAAATTGACAAGAAAAGATGTTTCTACACAAGTAAATCCTACAAGATACAAGTCTATGATTCGAGGTCTGCTTTATTTGACTCAGACTAGGCCTGACATTATGAATGCTAATTGTATTGTTTCAAGATTTCAAAGTGATCCTAGAGAAAATCATGAGATTGTGGTGAAAAGGATTTTTAGATACTTGCAAGGTACATCAAAATATGGTTTGTGGTACCCTAAGGATGATAACTTTACTTTATGTGCATATACAAAAGCTGATTGGGTTGGAGATATTGATGACCAGTAAAACACTTTTGGTGGAGCTTTCCTTTTTGGAAAGAAGTTGGTTTCACAGATCAGAAAGAAACAATCATGTACTTCTTTATCTACTGCTAAATATGAGTATGTTGTTGCTGCTACTAACTCTACACATTTTTTATGGATGAAGCAAATGTTGAAGGATATAAAGGTGGATTGTGATGCATCGGTAGTTATTCACTGTGATAACTCTGCTGCTATTGATATATCAAAGAATTTGGTATTTCATTCTAAAAAAAAGCACATATCTTTCAAGTATAACTTTGTAAAGGAAAAGGTGAAAGAAAATGAAGTTAAACTGGTTTATGTGAACACTAAAGAGCAGATTGCAAATATTTTCACTAAACCTTTTCCCAAGGAATCATTTAAGTACCTGAGAGACAGATTGGGAGTTTATGCCCCTCTGATAGAGACTTTATTGATGCAGCTTGGCATCAATCCGACATGCATTATCAGAGATACTATTCATTTCAACACTTATGTAGGATGCTACTGCTCAAGGGGAGTAGTCAGATATGTGATTCAGTGGTTTATGTTTTTGTCATATTTCTAGTATTGATGTCAAAGGGGTAGAGATATTGATGTGAAAAAGACAGAAAAAAAAGAAAAAGTCAAAGGGGAAGAGATATGAATAAGAAAAGTAAAGGGGAGAGATATTGACATTCAGAGCTGTATGTGGGAGATTGTTGGTTGTCTTCCATTTGGGGAGACTTGTTTAACATTTCTTGGTACTTATATGTTTTTCATATCAAGTACTGCCATCAATGTGAAATGGGGAGATTGTTGGCCATTTGGTGGAATTGAATATGAGTTGCATTGATGCCAACACTAGCTGTTTGGATGCTTTACCGACACCCTTTTGGTCCTAGTAGGTTGAGTGGTTTCTAGTTGATTTGGATCCAACATGATCCAGTAGGCTCTAATATAATTTGGTTATGGAATTGTCTTGTTCATGATTCTCATGCTCATATCTAGTCTATTGGTTTTTTCCTGGTGATCAGATGCTATCCCGCTTGCTTAGAATCTTAGTTTCTGGTTTCGGTGAGGGTTTCACTAGTAGAGATTTTGATGAATATCTTTGATGAATTGCATAAGTGGTGTTGGTGCAACTTCTAGTGTTATTATAGGATTCTATTGGTGATCATGTTTGAGACTTGGCAGATGGAGATCATTGGTGTAGCGTGTGGAGCTATACTAGGTCCCGATTGATCTAGGTTATGGACTGACTTTAATGTAACATGTGAATTGGATCTCTCAATGTGTCTCCAAGATGTATTATGTCTAAGGCTAACATGGTTTGTAATTATGTAATTTTTTTATTATCTGGTGGGCGACCTAATTCTTTATGGTTGAGGGTTTGTATATATAGATATAAGATCTCATTGTAGATCATCATGGTTATGTTAGAGGTCATGGTCAAGGAATGTAGTGTGCAAATAATGTAATATCATTCAAGCAGAGGATTTGGTCGATCATTGGAGATCAAACTGGGTTTATGTAAGTGGATTCACTCCTTTGGTATTGAGCTTAACTGGAACTGTACTCAGGCATAGGAAATCTTATCTTTTGTAGTTCAACAATTATCCGGATTGTAGTATGGATATCTATGTAGTTAGTGAGGTTCCTTTTGTGATGAGTAGTGTGATCTAGGTTGTTGGCCTTCCTCCAATTGCAAGCCCCTCAATTGTAATTCACATACTTCCTACAAAAGTATTATCTGACTATGGGTAGGCTTCCCATCGTGGGTTTTCCCTTTACTGGGTTTTCCACGTATAAATCTTGGTGCCATGTGGATGGTTTTTATTCTATGATTATTGTTTATGATTAATTGGTTTAAATGATATTTGGTATTAATGTTTTGGGTTCCGCTATTAAAGTTTTAAATTGCTAATAGTTCCAGTAATCTGTGACAACTAATTCACCCCCTCCTCTCAATTGTCTTCAGGTTATTTGAACTATCTAACACTAATAGGATTCAGAATGAAGATGCCATGCTAATTTCTGACCCAAACATCTTGTTTATTTGCCAATCTTTGTTTTATCTCTCTTGGTGCCTCAACTGGCTTCTCTAACCTCTGACTCTCTTTATTTCTCTTTCTTTGCTTCAGATCTGCACGTTATCTCTATTTCTGCAACTCTGATTTGGTTATGCTATAAGACTTTATCTAGTTTGTTACCATCAACTCTTTATCATATGGTTCCATCTATCCATCAAACTCATCTATCAGATCCTTCTGCCAACTCATGTCACCCTCTGGTATAATCTCTACAATTGGTTCTATTAGATCTTTCTTTAAAACCTCTGGTATAACCTCTACAACCAATTCTATCAAACCTTTTGGTATAACCTTTACCACTAGTTCTTTCAAACCTCTACAACCAATTCTATCAAACCTTCTGGTATAATCTCTGCCACCAGTTTCTCAATACTACAACTTTTCTCAGGACTCAGATTCTTCACCTCCTTCTCTTTCTCCTTCAAAGAAATCAATGTAAACTTCTATCCATCCTTTGCAATAGTAACTAGGTTTCTTCTACAGTCATAAATATCTCCTCTATCATACTACAATGACTTTCCCAACAAGACATGACAAACACTCATAGATACAATATCACATAAAACGTCATCTCTAAAAGGCCCAATATTTAAATTCACAAAACACTGCTCCTTTATCTCTATCTTCTACTCATCTTGTAACCAACTCACCTCATAAGGACAAGGATGCTTAAGTATCTTCAATCCAAGCTTCACAACCATCTCCTCGGATACTAAATTTTCAGTACTTTCACTATCTACAATGACCTTGCAACACTTACCACCTGATTTGCACACAGTCTAGAAAAGAGACTTCCTCTGAGTAGATTTGGAATCCTTTCTTCTAAACATAAGGGAATCTCCCTGCTTCAGTGCACAACTATATCTATTACCATTAGGTTCCTCACTTGCCACACAAATTCTTGACATTCCTTGCTTACATTCATAGAATCTATGTCCAGTTTCTCCACACTTGAAGCATTTTTTAGGAAATTCTCTACCAGTACTACTACTACCTTTTCTTGGTGTCTTCTGTTTTGGTTCTTTACTTCACTTTGATTTTTACTCCTCTTCTTCAACCGATTTCTTCATACTATCACTCATCTTGAATTTATCTTTTCCTTTATTCGGTTGTCTTCTTCTCACCTTCTCCTCAACCTTCAAAACATACTAGTAAGCTTCTTCAACTGTGGAAATCTTTAACATACTCATCTCATCTTGAATGTCAAAGTTAATCCCATTGATGTACCTCACCACCTTTTCTTTGTCCATCTCTTTATGTCCATATCTGATTACCACCTTGTAGAATTCCTCAGTATATTTCTTCACAATCATGTTTCTCTATTTGAGGTTCTATAGCTTCTTTAACAACTCCACTTCATAGTCTCTTGATATAAACTTGGCCTTCAATCTTGCAACCATTTGTCTCCATTAGGTGATCTTCAATTCACCATTCTCCACCCTATCTTTATGCAATTCTTTCCACCATGAGGTAGCATGTCCTTTCAACTTGGTCTATGCCAACTGGACTCTCTGTAGATCCTTGAGATCCTGAAACTCAAAGCAGTCCTCCAACTCTCTGATCCAATCGATCAAATCTTCTGAGTTTAGCATTATGGAAAAGTTAGAAACCTCAACTTTATGCACTTTATTTTCTTGTGCCACTTCTTTCAAGAATATTTCCTCTCTCTCATCTTTCGGTCCTTCAGCTTCCTCAATCTCTTCTTCGACTTCCTCATATTCATCCTCAAGAATCAGGGTTTCTTTGCAAACTAGCCAAAGCATTCTGGATTTCATTCCTTACTTCATTCTTGAAGTCGTCCATCATCTTCTCTACCCATCAGGGGTTTTGTCTCCTTGGTGACATCTCTTCTTCCACTTCAGTGAATGTCCTCAACTTGACGATCTGACTACTAGTTTCAATTGCCTCCCCTCGGTGATCTATTGAACACATGTGCAGCCTACCTCCAATCATCGATCTATCCACCTCAAGGAATGCCTCAATGTTCACAAATGATTCTTCTACCGGTCAGTCCATAACCAACTCTCATACGACTTGTTGCAACCATAACCGATAAAAACCCTCAAAGGAGTCAACTGACTTATGCAGCCAGAGCCACACCATGAAAACAACAAAAAAAAACAAAAAATTCACATAACCAGATCATAATAAATCCTAAGAACTTACAACAATCATTCAGTAATCATCATATTATTATCAACGAGCCTCCGATAATAAACTAGTTACATGCACACTTCAAGCCAGATACAATCCAACTGAGATTATAAGAATCAACTAGAATACAATATGCAAATCTCAATCCTTATTATCAGTTATACTTCCTCTACCCCTACAAATGATTACATAACATCCTATTTATAGCCACCAGAACATATCTGGGGCGACGTCATAAGATTACATTCACCTTTGTAGGAAAATGAAATGTGTAATTAGGTTGGCCCTAAGATTTAAGAAATATTTCCAAAAAATAATAACCAAGTGATGAAGTTCAATAGGAAGGTTGACCACATGCCAAAGAACATTAGACAAGACCTAAGATGGATTCACATGCCAAGAATCATGCCAATAATGAAGTAAAAGCAATCGGTAAGCACAAGAACTGTCTCAAAACCTAGAAACAGTCAACCATAAGTGATAATTGATCAGAAAAGAACCCAAATGAACTGGAAATTAGGAATCAAGTACATGAAAATATCTAAAAACCAAAAATAAGATCTGCCATGAAGAACAAGCAACTACCGGTACATACCAGTATGAACACAAAAAATTGCACAAATAACTAAATAAAACTGAAAGGGAATATTTTTGGTTGATGCAAGATTGCTCATCGATTGGGGATGCTCCTACATCAAATATGATTGACCAAAACCTTTGCATATGATTACAACTTTATTTGCACACAGATAATTCCATTATCATAAATCCATCCCACAATCTACAAAGAGATCTTACATCATATATATACCAACCTGAGACCTAAACAATTAGATTGACCAACTAAAAGATAATACAATAAATTCATTACACAAACCCACAAACCAATGATAATTCAAGTCATCCTGAGACCAAAACAACATAATCCAATTGATAAATCTAACCAATAACATATCAAGATCAATTACCAACACATTACATGAACAAGACCATAACCTAGATAGCACCAGACCCAAAATAGGTCACCATAAGCCAAATGTAACACCACCAATCAACAAGAACATGAACAAGATAATCAACAAAATCTCACGAACCGTCTAGAAGCCGCACCAACACCACTTATCAAGTGCATCAAAATATCTTCAACAAAGCTCTGTCTATAGAACCCTTACTGGTAACTAAAAGACTTACTAGAATAAATAATAGCTTTTGAATTATCAAGTCCCAAACAAACAAATCATGAAAAGCATTAGGAACGTATGAATGACCAATCTAAACCAATTCCACAAATCACAATATCATAAACCAACCATTCTACCAGAATTCGATAGATAACTGATGTTTCCATCAATGCAACACATAATCAATTCCTCCAAAATGCTAACACTCGTGCCTCCTCAAACTGTCAAATTCAATGGTCGAGGACATATTTGACCCTAGGAGGAGTAAGCAACCTACTTCTTGTAATAATTTTCTTCCTTTCTCATGGGTTATATCCCTATACTCATCCCACACATTCACCCAAAATTTATTGACCACCTCTTCAATATCTTCAATGGGGGTGTTAAAAATACTTTCTTCTAGTTGTCTTCCTTTGAACTTATGAATGAATTGCCTGAATTATTTTGTATGAAAGAAATTATCACCTGAAATGAATCTTTCAGAATCTTGTTCTCTAACCTCATCTACCAAGTTATCAACAAAATAAATGATTTTATTTCTATAATCAAATGGGGGTAAGTAATATTGTGGGGGTTGCCTCTGGATGATCTCTTCTTCCTATGGTGCTACATTTTCTTCCAAATCTTTTGAAACTGCAGCTAATGATGGATAAAGAGACATATGTGCAAGAGGGCTGGCTTCTCTGGGCTCCTCCAACCTAATTGGTGAAACAATAGGTGATGACAGGGGGATACTGGGCAGATTTGAATTCAATTGCAATTCATTTTGGGGTATAAGCTCCATATTTCTAACCTCATCCTTGTTTGGGAAGGCACTTGGGAATGAACGATTTTCCTCATATCCTTATTTTCCCTGCCTTTTGAATCCTTAACCATGCAACCACCCTCCTCTTAGTCTCATCCTATGCTATATAATTTCTAATCAAATCCTCTTTTAACAAAAACTTGTGTTCATACCCATTGAGACTATGGGATTTCATTGCGAAATTGATATAGTGCTTAGGGTTAATTTTTTTGCTCTCTGATCGCATGGGCAATTTATAAACATTCAAAAGATTGATGGATTGCTTGAAGCCTCAAGATGAAAAGATCTATAAGTCCCTAATTTGGATTAAGGAAGGAAGGAATGAAGTCTTATGACTCTTATTGAAAGGAACCTCCTCTTCATACATCTACCAGAAAATGTCTAAATAAACCAATCTATTTGAAGGTGTTGGAGGTAACAAATGAGGATTTTCCTCAAACCCATAGACTCTTATGCATGTGTATTGTCCAACCACATACCAATCATAACAATTTTGATATATCTTTATTCCTATTTCACTCTCCTTTCCATTGGGCCTTAGGAACTATTATTGTGAAGATTTGGTTATTACTGAGAGGGGGGGGTGTGAGTTAGTAATAAGGATGAACTGCAATCTTTCACCAATCTGCAAAATAATTCACAAAACAATTCATAACCAATACCAGTAGTTGATCAAACAATCTCAAAATCACTTTTACCAAAACATTATCGGTAGCAACTTAAGAGTTCATCATTAATAAAATATAGTAAAGACATCAAATGAAGGACTCAAAAATTCAACCACAACATGAAAACAAGGATTTTTCACATGGAAACCCAAACGGGAAAAACAATGGTGGGAATTAGTACCCACAAGATTTTCACTCTTTCAGAATGCACCCTGTTAAGAGCCTATCCTAGTTAAGATCTTTACAACAATGGTTAGTTAAGAGAAGACCCTGTTAGGAGTCACCTGATCAAGGGTTTTTACAGCTTAGCCCTATTAGGAGTAACCTTGCTAAAGGATCTAAACCCAAATTAATGAGTCACCCGGTGAAGGGATTTAAAAGATTAGGCCTGTTAGGACCTACCCGGTTAAGGGATTTTAATGTTGCTGCAACTATTAGGAAACAACAGATAAATGATTTGGATTGAATACTTCATAGCTTTCTATTATAGATCCTTGTCAGCTCTAATCTTCTTCTCTCATGCAGACATCACAAACTGGTTCCACACACACACACACACACACACACACACACACTTCTTTGATCACTGACACAATAAACATTATAAAACTTGACCTAAATAACCTTTACAATTAGGTCGGTTACATAACCCTAGAAAATTTCAAAATACATTAAAATTACATCAAGCGTGACAAAACAATCCACTAAAACATATTAAAAATTATTACAATAAGTTTTAAGACAATTAAAACTCTTGAATGATCATAACCCATCACCGCACATCAATCTAATAAGTTGTCAAACCCTTAGCACATTATACTAAGCACTTCATTATTTCCCAATACATTTTCTCCTTGATCTCTCTAAAACAACATCTTATCTCTTTACATGGATTCTAACACATCATCATCAACTTATAAACATACAAACAATCACCATCAAACCAGATAACATCACTGGTTAAAAGATCTTGTTACCGGTTCTTAAACCCTACATTGAATAACAAGAGTCAATTACAAATATGACTTCCGGTTCTCCAAACATGATGTGGTTCCAGTAATAGACTCATTGCAATGTCATAAGTACACATTCCAAACCGCAACACCTAACTCAACACAGATCACTACTGCAACCATCTCCTTCTCTATTCCTTCTTACTAGTTCATTGTCACTTGGCATTTTTTCTTTCACTCAATCCATTTCAATCCATTACTAGTTAGACTTAACTGATAGACTTAGATAATCTAGATGGAATACCAAAACATTAACACACATGGTTGCCATCAATGACAACACAAATAACTGATCATCAAGCATCATTTCATAATTATATCATGACCAACAGTTCATCAATATATCATCATTGATAATCATTTACCTATACACCATCATCTCCAATAGTTATGCCAACAGGAACCTCATCACCCTATTTGATAATCTTTTGTTTATGTCATGGCCAAAAATGTTATATAAGTTCATGACAACATTCTCCTCAAAGTGTAAATATTCTATAGACTTGTAACCATAGTCCCATATTTATGTCTATTCTTGAAAAAAATGTTTTCTTCCCATTTCATCTACATCTCGGATGCACAATTCATTACTCCATACTTAATTATCTTGAACATGTTCAAACAAGAGCATATGCATCAATAAGGAATACCATCTAAATGTGATCACAAAATTGTCTCTTTAAATGTTTACCAACGCAACATGAATTCTCTATGCAAAAAAATTATAATAATCAAAGGGCCTATTGTCAGTTAGACTCTAAATGTCATTAACCAACACCATAATTTTCTCCTGCATATGCAACTATCGTTTAAACCCAAGGACCTAACAAACAACATAATATGTCATTTGAAAATACTTGTGGAATAGTTCTACACTAAAAGGTGGCTTGTCTTTCTTTTCAAAAAACCAAGGCTTATCATTTAACTTAGGTATATGCATAGGCAGTCATTTCCTTCTATATATGCCTTCAATATTATTGTACTCCTTTCTCTAAGACAAGCAGGCTGGAGATTAAATTTCTCTGTTTGGTGATTTTACTGTGACAAGACTATAGAAATATCACTGCTTATTGCATTTAATATATGATGAGTATCTTATTTGGAATATATAAATAAATATAAATAATAGGGTATTATGATGTGACACTTTTGAATTCAATTGTGTAAGATAAGTTTTTGCATCAATATTTTGGTGGTCAATTTTTTTTTCCTCTAACTCTCTATCATCTTGTCATTGGATCACAAATTGTGTCTAAAACATTCATACAAAAACCTATCTTATACAAGAAGTAATAGGGTGTTTAATTAAAATATAATTTAAAAAATTATTTTTAAATTGTATGACAATTCAAATATATGTTTTATACATGTACTAAGGAGTGTTAAAATTTTATAAGGATAGGCTTTATAATTTTATTAGTAATGTGCACATAGTCAATCATATTTTTATCTTGTAAGGGCCATATATGCACTATCTTGTACAAGTCTATATTGTTGTTAGTTAAGGGTGAAAGTGTAAAGGAGACCTTTATCTCTTGTTGAACTCCTATTACATTAAATGAGATGGGTTGATGAAAATAAGTAATCCTAAAAATAGAGAAATAATTAGGAGAAATGAATTGAACAATATAAAATAACAAATAACAAAGAACTTGGATATTAAACTCAGGCGCTCATAGTTAGCCTAGATTCTAGTGTGTCACATTGTCGCATAGTCTAAAAATTGTATTCTAATATACGTACAATATTTATTGGAAGGCAAAAGACTCCAAGTTCTTTCCAAAACTTATTGAAGCTACATGCAAACAAGCCAAGGCACACATTATAATATTATAGAAACTAATAGAAAGGTACAAAAATAAAGACAAGACATAGATCATTGTTTAATATTAGTCTTATGAAGTATTATGCGTTTAATTTTGTCTCAAGAGTAGACACCTACTCTATCATCTCTTGCCTATATAAGCAAGCTCATTTGTACATTGTGTCATATCAATTCATAGCAATTTCTTTCTAGTATTTCATTTCGATCTCTATTATTCATCATTACTCAAGTTACAACATTCTCTCATGGTTGGATAGTTTCTTGGTGAAACCCTTGAAGCATGTCCAGTTTCATGATGAGCTTGTAATCTTTCCAACAAATTGTAATCACAAATTGTTGAAATTATTACAATTCCTTGTCCAACTTCTTCAATAGTTCATAAGACATTTGAGTTTTAGGGTCATTCTCATCATGGAAATCATGATAAGAATGTTTTTTAGGTATGTTAGGCTTGAGGTGTGTATTGGATTAAGGGAAGATTTTTCTCTTAATTTTCTTGGTTAGAGTAAGTCGACATGCTACTTAAACTCAACACCATCACTAGTCAAAGCAAAAGAAGCCATGATTGGTAACTTCTTCTCACATGAATTTCAAATTTAGAATAATAGGTTATTAAAATCATAAGCAAGTATAGGGGATTTTTGTTTATTGATAAGTAGGAGATAAATTACACAGCCAGTCAAATTATGATATTTCTATCATGAATCAATTGTGTAGTTTTTAAGTCAAGCATATTGATCCATGTTTCATGAGTAATGGTTCACAAGAACCCATCTCTCATGATAATAAATGGTCCACTTAGAACTCATTGTGCACTTGAGTTGGAGTATTATTGAGATGGGTGACCTCCCAGAAAAATCCCAATGCTTCATATCTGTGAGCATCATTTAGATGTAATGAATCCTAAGTGGACCATTCATTCTCATGAGAGATGGGTGCTTGTGAATCATTACTCATGAAACATGGGTCAATGAGTTTGACTCAAAAACTACACAATTGAATCTTGATAGCAATATCATATATATATATATATAATGGTTTACTTCAAAGAAACATTATAAACGTAATACGAGGTGTCAATGATATAATTAATTAACCAAATAATTAAGTGACAAAGATGTGATTAATTAACCAATTAATAAAATATAAGTACATAAATAATACATTTTAGAAATAATTACATCTAGATTATAAATATATGCATGTAAGTCATGTCTATGTTTTGAAATAAAAAATATGCAAGTGCAAGACAAGTTGGGTCAGCCAAAATGATAAGGGGGGAAAATGAGTTTTTTTTGAGCACCTAGCTTTTAAATCAATGAATGCTTTCTATATTATTCATTGTAGAACAATAGAGAAACTAATTCAAAACTACTACTATGTTGTTAGTTATTCTTCAAAGAAGAGAAAGATGTAATCTTTATGTTAAGGCTACGAGCTTGCAAATGTATTATAACTTATTTGTTGTAGATTAATACATTGTTTTGTGCCTTGGAGTGTGGGATTTTTAACCTAGAAAGGGTTTTTCCCATTTATATTGGTGTTTCTTCTACTTTGTCCATTTCTTCTTTTTTCACTTTCATAAAGTGTTAATTTACATCTTTTATGTGTTGCTTAGTGTGTGTTGTTTAAGGATGACCCTTATTATGTTGAAATTTCCATAGATCAACAAAATGAATTATCTTTCCTCTAAGGGTTAATACAATGGAAAAAATATAAAATTATAAATATGTCAAGTATAAGTTCTAAAAATGTAAATAACTATAATTTCTAGTATTTGATAAAGAGAAATGAATAAAGAAATTTTTTAAATGTTATGCCATTAAATGTCTATGCAAACATCTAATTTGAATGAGAGACGATTGACAATGAAAAGTGAGATTAAGTATGGATAAATGTACATTTGAAGGTCCAATTATAAAAGATGTACATGATCTCCGATACCTTAAGAATCGTTAAGTGATTGTTGAACGTCCAATTTGAACTCTTTTGATCTTTATTTCTTTTAATAAATGATAGATTTTGTAATAAGTACACATGTAAATTAGTGAAAAATTAATTTTTTACCCTCTACTGCAGTTTATTTGACTTTTATTTAATACACCTTAATGGAAACATATATTAAGATAACAACTGATTGTACATGTACATCTGCACATGTAATATGAAAAAATATATTAAAGATAACAACTTATTATACATTTACATCTGCACATGCAATGATTCTTTATCAAATGTCTACTGCTATTTTTTTGAACTCAAGATCTAAATGCGTAACAATTGATAAACGCTCATCTATGAGATCCTCTCAAAAGAGAAAGAGAGAGCCAAACAAAATAGATCGAAGCTAAACCAGTCCTACAAGAAGTGGATAAACAATGTCGGCTCTATCACCAGAAGGTTTCCAATTTACTTCAATTTTTTTGATGTATAGTAATTGGGTACTCCGTGATCTTACATTGCAACTCCAGCTTTATTCAACCCCTCAAAAAATGGATAAACAGTTTTATTCAAATTCTAAACAAGTAGAAGAAAAACTAGGGCAAACAATGTTTACGCATGATCAGTAATGATATACGGTGAGATTGTAATGAACGATTGCATTGTTAGTGTTGATGTCGAAGGAGTGAGTTTGGGCGAGGACATATCCTCGAGCCAGCCTGAATTTCCTGCTTCCTCCAACAATTGGCATCTCTCTTACTTCGTTAACCACAGCGTTGTTGCCCACCACAGCGAGTGTACTGCCATTGAACTCTCCGCCCTGAAAAACATAGGTGACCGCCATTAACAGGTGAAATTCCTCTTGGCCGGCAGACGCGTACAAACCCTGAGCTTTGCCCACCAATTTGGAGGTGGGTTCAGGCCCTTCCGTCAATGGGTCGTCCAACACAAACACCTTTCCGAAGAAAGTCGCCGATGTCTTAGTGGATGGAGCCGACGCCACCTCCACGGCCGTCACATTTTTTCCTGCAACTCTGTCATGGAAATAGAATTGCAGGTGAGTTACTTTCTGCTTCAACGGATATGCTTGGGCAGATTGCAGTGATAACATTGTTATCACTGCGACCACTGCAACTGCAACTGCTGCTAAATGTTTCTTCCCCATCATCATTACTCAAATCGATAGAAATGAGTTGGCGTTGAAGGCACAGATTGAAGGAACTTTTTATAGAACGAGAATTGTTGATATTATATTCTGGACTCTACCAACTCCTTGCTAGAAACCTAAAATGGCTGACGTTAAGCGGTGGACTGTGTCCAGTCCTTGAACTACAAAGTAGACTCACCTAATAATGACGTCTAGATTTGGTATTTGTATATAAACAATCATTAATTTCACAGCTTTGCTATACGTGACCTGCGAGGAAAGGATGGAGAAGATTATATTATACAGGACCTCGAAAAGTCTCCGAGGAAACTACTAATCTGTGCGATTATTTTGAATAAAATATGGTACCAATTATTTTCTGGGGAGGGTTCATTTAAGGTCATGTTCAATTCTTGTTCTTTTGTGTTTATATAATATCTAATTATTGTCTTAAAAAAAATTGAATACATGATAGCTAAAAGTCTAGTGGAATATTTCACATGTAATAATAGCCATCTACTTGAATCAAATTAAAGAAAGATACTTATTTTTCTATATAAGAAGGAAGAAAGATACCTATTTTTCTATATAAGAAGGTTTATTTATGATCATGTTCAAACTTCCTTTTTTCCTCACCTAATCTTTAATTATTATGTTTAAAAAATTCAATACATTATAATTAAAAGTGTACTAGAAAATATTTTACATGGATCAATAGCCACCCACTTGTATGTCTAATAGTTAAAATTTTAATATTCAATTGGAAGAGTTGTACAACTTTATTGGTACCCATAATGCATGGTTACTTGAGCATTTGTGCAGAAGTGTTGGTCAAAACAGTTATTAGACGAATATGTATTGGATTAGTTATGCAAAGTTTTGATGTTGTTGTAGTGCATGGTTATTGGGGGAGTGTCTATAAATAGGTATTGGGCATCACCTCTACATGACCACTTTTTTACCTTTGCACACATAATGAATTCTCCCACATTCTTTGTAACTACCTAGAATTTGAAACACTAGCTTTAAGATCTTAAGTCACATGTGAAGAAACCAAAGGAATTCATCAAAATTCAATGTACAAAGTTAGGATGAGTTGTAACTACTACCCTTCCCCTATGTAGGTATAAGAGGCCTAACTCAAAAAATGCAGATATAAAAACCTTTCATAGTACTATGCTAGCATTTGCTACAAAGGGAGATTGTACTAACACCTCTCAACAACATTTAATCTTTATAAATGTTGTGTACTCTTTGTTTAAAAGGTTCCATAATTATTATAGTCTAATAGGATTTGTCTCTTTGAAGTATTCTATCAAGGTTTTCTCCCTTTCTCCACTTTGTATGAGATTACACTATACTTGGGTACCTCATCAAGCCTAGTTTTTGGGACCAAATTTATTTGTACCTGTAGACACCCAAAAATAGTCAACGCTTGCGAAGTCATACTTTAACATTTGCGCATTGCCTCATTTTAGGTTTTTGCGTCGCATTAACATTTCTCCTATGTCACGCACTTGATTTTTATCATTTGCGAGCATCGAGTCATTCTTCTATATTCTTCAATCATCTCGTCCTCAAATTTGGTCTTGTCGACAACATTATCCAGTCATGATTTTGATCGATTTTATCTTGTTGCATCAATGAGCATGCTTATTTGTCATCATTTTGGACATCGTCAATCCTAATTAGAGTTTTGTCCTCTCATCAATCTTATCATTTTGGACATCGTTAATCCTAATTAGGGTTTTGTCCTCTTTTCAATCTTGTTATCATGCGATCGATTTGTCATCGATCGTTGTCATTGTTCGATCTTGTTATTTTGCGATCAATTTGTCATTGATCGTGGTCATTTTCAATCTTGTCGTCTTGCAATCCATTTTGTCATCGATTCTTGTCCTCTTGTCGATCTTGTCATTATGCGATCATTTTGCTATCAATCATTGTCTGTCTTGATTATGTCAATTTGGATCAATTTGTCATTGTTCCTCGTCAATTGGCGCATTTTCTCAATCAAATCATTTATCATATTGGTCATTTATCAATCCAAAATCAAATCAAATCGAGTCAATTATCTTTCAAGACCTAATTCACCTTCTAGGGTTTCATGATTTAGTCATTTAACCTAATTTGTCATTTCTTCTTCTAGGATTAATAAATTACTTATTTATCCTAAGTCTTCTCATTACAATTAAATCTTTATTTAATTGGCTAATTATTCTTCCTCTTGTAAATTAATTAATAAATGACAAATTGTTAATTAATTTACCTAATTTCTTCTAGTTCCTAATTTCCTATTTTTCCATCAATTTCTAATTCTTAATTTTCATCAATTTTAATTTTCTTAATTTCTAATTCATTTTCCTCCTATTTCATCTCCTAATTCTATGGGAATGACATTTCAATTTGTCATAATTTGTCATAATTGACAATCAATCAATTTTGACATAAAATGTGTCATAATTTGTCATCAATTATCAATCAATCAAAAATTGTGCATGGAAAGTGCATAATTTGTCATAATTTGTCATATTGATTTGCAATTTCCATTTGAATTGCATCATGCTAATCTTGTCATTTATCCAATTCTTCTATAAATTGGATGATTTTCAATCAAAGCTAATCCCGAATTCCTATTAGACTATCGAACTTATGCTTCTAGTACTCTTGAGCTTTTCATCAAAGTCAATCTTGCTTTCAATTGTGTGTGCACTTGTAGGTGAGATCCACAAATCCATTTGAAGAGGAAAGAAGAACAATGGAGCCGCATGGAAGAAGCATCCAAATCGTCATCTGGTTTGCATGATATTTTCTTTTGAATGCTTTGTTTTCATATCTCTATTGAGTGTGCTTAGGATTAGATCATTGCAATGTGTGATTGAGCTAATAATGAATAATATGTCTTTTTATATATTGCTTTGATGATTCTTATTTCCTATGCCACATTAATTGGTGAACCCGACATGAATACTAACCTTCTAACCCCTTTACTGTGTTTTGGAGTGCTTTCAAGTTGATTTTAAAGGTCAAAAACCCAAAAACAGGGCCGTGCAGGGTATTCTGGACACTTCTGCGCCTGTGTCTTGCATCTTGCGCATGTGTAGGTGACATTCTGCGCTTGTGTCAGACATCTTGCGCCTGTGTCATGAGTTCTGCGCTTGTGTAAAGTCCAGAACAGAGGTGAAAAATGCAGTTTTTACTTGAAATTTTTGGTGTTTTTGCATTCTGTTTTCTGTGCTTTGGATTTTGGTACTAATTATTTGTGCAGAATCTTGGCATACGCATGGCAAAGACTACAAATCAAACTACTAACATGTGTTATGCAGAATCGATGGTCAAAGACAACAAATCAAACCTCTAACTTGGGTTTTGCAGGTTGCCTTGGAGAAACAACCAAACTATGTGTTTGAGTTTTTTTTTAATTAGGCACTTAGTGATTTTTAAATAGGTTGGAATAAACATTTGTTTTCTTTGATTGTTAAGTATGACATTGGAGTACAAGAGTATGCTCTCATCCTTCATAGGGTGATCAGAAATCCAGATCTTCGATACCATGCTTGTGTTGTTGATTGTGTGTCACATTTAGAGGGCCTGCCTTCTCGACCACTTTGCTTTTGCAAGCAAGTGATAATCGTGAGAAGGGAACGACCCAAAGTGAGTACGGCTAGAATTCCTTGGCATTCTAACTCACTATAAAAAAATACCCGATGAGCGAAAGCTTTGAAGGAAGTGTTACGTGGGAATTGCAGTTACTTGGGAAGTGATGACCCTTGAAACTCTTTCTCATATCAACATCTAAGTAGGGTATCTTGGTCTAAATCGTGCTTGTGCGACTACATTTGTTTGGTATCTTGATGGGCTTAATGTCTCAATCACGCTTGCGTGACATCAAGGAGTAATGCTTAACAGAAATCTTTACTAAACACCTTGTTTTTAGAGGCCAAAAACCTTTCTAGTTGCTTGAGAAGGACAAATTTAGATACTTGGAAGAGATACTAAGTTCGCCATGGGGAGATTTCCATGGGGACTGATGCTTGGCTGCCCTGAGAAGTGAGTGCCGTGGAGGGGAGCCTGTGGGGTCAAGCATCTATGTATTCTCCTTGAATCCCATAATGAGTCTACCTCTCAAGTACCTAATGTCCTTGCCATCCATAAGAAATGTGGGAATGAGCATGATTGTCTTGAGTCTAAGTGGAAATATCTTTTATTCTTTGCTTGTCAAAAGTTGAATTGTATCCCATTTCAAAAAGCAAAACAAATTGATTCAAAACAAGGTTAAATATAAGAGACATTCATCCAACAAACGTTCAACAAGGTTCAAAACATATCTTCACCATGGTTATCCAACATTGTTCAAAAACTTGTCTCAACATTTATGTCACTTACATTTAGGTTCTGTGTAGGGGAAAAAGCGAGACTAGGTTAACATGCCCTAATCCTACCTTTTGACACACATTACAGAATACGAAAGAGCCTAGAGATATCGCACAATTGGCTACTTCTTTTTGTGAAAGAGAGAGCCATGGGATATCTATTAGGATTTCTATTCCTTTGTTGTAATTTAAAGATAGAATGATGCAAGTTCAATTCCTAACCCCAAAATGCAAATATGAACTAATAACAAGATTACAGAATTGAACTTAAATGATGGAAAGCTGTAAACACAAGGATGAAATAAGAATGCATGTGCGTACCCGGAGTTAAAATTTGACTGAAAATGTTCAGGACGGGGGCGCGGGCGCCACTGTCCTGATTCTGCCCCTGAAACTGCTCCGGAAATTGCTGTTTTTGCACTTTGGAAAAAGCTGTCAAAGTTGCTGAAAATGGTGTCGGACCAGGGCGCCCAGCGCCCCTGTCCCAGGGACCAGGGCGCTCAGAAGGGACCAGGGCGCCCAGAAGGGACCAGGGCGCAGGACCAGGGCGCTCAGAAGGGACCAGGGCGCCCAGCGCCCCTGTCCTGGCAGGACCAGGGCGCCCCCCGCCCCTGTCCTGGTCTTTTGCACTGAAATTTGGTGGAAAGGTTTGTCTCAGTCTTCTCTCTCCGGATCTGTGTCCCGCGGCGTCGTCCGAATCCCAAAACCTGCAATAATGTCTGAAAAGGGGAAGGAGCGGCTATATAGGGTTTTGCCTTAGTCAAACCCCCGCTTCGGTGATTTCCACCTCCACGAATAGCCAAGTTGTTTTGTAAAATGTATTGTGTGTGCAGACCTAGTGTGTGTGCAAGGTCCAAAATGCAAGAAAGCAAACTAGAGCAACCTAGAAAGTAAACCCTAATTGCTTGTAAATGATAATGTAAATGCTCTAAATCAAGATACAAAGTGATCTAAAGCATGAATAAATGATGTATCAAAGCTTATGTAAGGACATGAAAACAATATGAAATCATACCCAACCCTCAAGGGAGGAGTACAAGCCAATCTTCAGTCGGTAATCTCCTATTGTTCTTCAATGTCTTCCAAGCCCTAAGTGGATGAATGAATTTGATAAGTGCTTGATAGAGGAATGTTGAATGTTGTTGAAATCTTCAAAGATCTGCTCTTTCGCTGCATAGAAGGTCCTTGAAAGCCAAAAATCCGGATCTTTTCCAATGAGGAAAGAGAGCTCTTATGTATGAAACCCTAGGTCGTAAATTCATATTTTGGCCGACCTAGAGATTGAATATCCCGCCAATTTCTTGGGGTTAAGCTTTATTTTATGATTGGATCGTGCTCCCAAAATTTCGGGAAAAATGTCCGGGACCATGTTGCACGGGCGCCATGGTCCTGACAACTTTTCACCAAATTTTCAGGGCCGTCGGATATGATGATTTTAGAGAGAATCCCGAAGTTACAGGTGATTTCGAGATGTTTTGACCCCCGAAATCAAGCCCCCAAGTTCAAAATAGGACCTAATTAGGGTTTTTGATTAAATGATGTATTGGAAGAATAAAATGAAAGGGGCACACTTTAATGAAAGGGCCCAACTTTATGATATGGGAGATGATAAAATAGGACCTTAGACCTAATTAATTTAATTAATTAAGTGCTAAAGGGGAAATGCAATGCAAAATGCAAAATGCGCCAAGGCGGGTGCTAAACTAGGTGTGAAATTGTACCACCCTAGCAAGTGCGTACAATTTACGACGCTACATTTAGCCCCCACTTTAGCGGTCATATGAACACTACGTGCATATGCAAGCTAAAGTACAGAAAAGTAAACATTATTTGAAAAAGGATATATCCATAAGTCTGTCGAACGAAGCCCCCAGCGGTATCTGCAGTACACAGTTAGGAACCGCACCCTACAAAACACACGTTAGATCACAAAATCACCTAATGCTTACTAAGGAAGGTGATGAAAATTCAAGGGTAGCTATATGCCCCCCCCTGTTTCGGCTTGCTAATTTTAGTGAGTTGAAACAGGGTATCATGTTTACCTCTTCGAATTGTTAAAGAATATTGATGACAAATGCTCACAAGAAGATTTGATATGAGATCAAAAACTAATGGAGAATCATTTGGTAAGAAAGAGGACCAAATCTCAATTCCAACACAACAAAGAGTGTGAGGATTTGGGAGTTCTCTAACACAAGATGAAGGATGTAAATGGAAACAAAATGAAAAGAGAAAGAAAGAGAAAGGAAAAAAAGGCATGAATACACACATTGGTGATCCATGAGTTAGACAAATATAACATCTTCTAGAATAAGATAAAGAAGAGAATAAGAATGCAATACTTCCTTCTTTTGCGAGGTGAAAGTGATTCTTAATGAAGGATGACGCTCCTTTTAACGCAATTAGGAGAGTGAATTCATTATAGATGTATTTTACCAAGTGCAAAAGAGGTTGTAGTCAAGGACTTACACCTCTTGTAAGAGAGAATCCTTGAACAAACAACAAATGCCTACAAGGAATAACATCAAGTAATAAAGTTCACACCATCCACGAAATAGGAAAAAAAGTGGATCCTTAGATAAAAATAAGGAAAGATCATTGCCTCAATGAGAAGGACTTACACAATCTTCTAGGGAGAGATTTGGACATAAGCAAAAGAAGAGATGTATGAAATCACTCTTGTCCCCATAAGAACAAGAAAATTAGGCTATTATGTTGCTTCAAAAAAATATGATTGCACTTGAAATTGTACCATCATGAATGACAATGAGCCCCCAGTAAATGAGCCACCAATGTCACATAATGATGAGCAACATAATAGCCATTAATGTTATTTAAAGACATGATAGATTGAATGAGGTATTTGAATATGACATGCTAAATGCTCAACTATAAGTGAGATCAAAAACATGTATAAAATTGAAGAAGAAAAGTCACAAGAACTCTTAGAAGAGGGATGAGTGTAATTTATTAGAGCCTTATCCCTGGAGGAAAGGACTTTATGATGAATAGGAGATAAAGATTCATAAGTGGATTTAGAAATTTCAGGGGATTCATAAAGAGATTTGTTCATTGCCAAGATTTCCTTATGAGAGGAATGAGAGTTGATAGAAGTAGAAGATGATTTAGTTGAAGTGAGATCATCATCACTACTAAATATAGCATTCACATTGAGAGATGGTCTTTTAGATGCTTTAGTGCGTTTACAGGGATTATAGCCAAGTCCAAAGGCATAATTGTGAAAATTAGTCTCTAGAGGAACTTTTATCCCTTGTTCATGAGTGCCACAACCATTTCCATGATACCCATGCTTAGCAAAAATGCGAAAACCACGACCATAACGATCAGCCATTTCAGGAAGAGAAGGTGGTTTTTCATAAGACAAAGAATCAAACTCTTCATAATTAGAGGTGTGAGGAGAAGAAGTTTGAGAAGCGGCCACAAAATTATTGCTCATAGATTCAGGTAAGACTGGTTGATCTCTAGTTTCTTCCTTCTTTTTACCTTTAAGATCTCTAGGAGGAACCCTATATTCACCTACAAAGGTGGGATTAAAATCAAGAGATCCCCAATCGTCTTCCGCGAGAACCTTCTCAGGATCAAAAGCCTTTTCATGTGTAGACTCAAGTCCAGAAGGATCTTCTTCAGGAGCTTTAGGCTCATCCAAAGAATTTTGATTATCAGAGGGTGATGATTCATCCATAGGTATCTTGTTTAACGAGTCATCACTAGAAGAGGAAGGCTTAGAAGAACTCCCTTTGGAAGTAGATGTTTGCAAACAAGCCTGAAGATTAGTATTGCCTATCAAGGTATATGTCTTATTGTTATAAATAAATTTAACTTGTCTATGCAATGTAGAGGGGACAGCTTGCATACTGTGAATCCAAGGTCTCCCTAATAGCAAGTTGTATGATAGATTTCCAGACATAACATGGATAGGAGTAGGCAAAGTAACAGGTCCCACTGTGACGGGTAAGGTGATAATACCTAATGAAGACTTAGCCACATTATCAAAGCCACGAATGGGATGAGAGTCAGGCTCAATAAGGGATGTATCCACATTCATCTTATGCAATAGATTAATGCTACACACATTAAGGCCAGAGCCATTATCTACCAGTGTTCGTCTTATAGCAGTGTCATTTATGATAACCACAATCATCAAGGGATCATATTGTTGTTGAATTTCACTAGTAGGCAACTCATCTTGGGTAAACACAATTTGAGCTTTAGGATTCATCACAGAGTTAACCAAAGACACTATATTACTAGATATATTAGGTGGAGGAACATTCAAATCTTTCAAGGCATCTTGTAACATTCCATGATGAACAGAAGAAGTTTGTATCAAATCCCAAAGAGATATCTTTGCAGGGGTAGCTTTAAGTTGTTCTATGAGATCATATTCCTTACCAAGAACTTGAGAAATACAAGGGGCTTGAGGAAGAATAGGTTGGGAAGGAGGAAGCGAAGTGGGGATAACTAGAGGAGGACTAGGTTGCCTATTGTTTCTTGTGTTATAGGTATGAGCAACCGCATGATAACTCTCTCTAGTTAGTTGCTTAGCATACTCATAAGGGCTCTTAGAAGAATAACCTCCTTGCACAGTAACAATAGGTTTCTTAGGAGTGTAAAAAGAATCATTAGCATGACCACCTTGAACCACTAAGATAGGCTTATTTAATGGTTGAGAATTTTGAGAAGGACAAGCACCTTGGACAGTGAAGAGAGGTTTGTTAGGTGTCTCATTCACATGTATCAAATTGATTGAGGATGGTTTAGAGGAATGAACAAAAGTGTTGGAAGAATTATTGATAGTCTTCTCTTGCACTAAAATCTTATCACGGATTAAATCAATTTTAGGAGAGAGACAAGGGGTAAGCATTGATGTTCTAGTAGGAAGAGGAAAGGTCATATCATCCTCTATCATCAAAGGATCTACATGGGGAATAAACTTTCTATGAGAAGGATCAACATTACTCTCTAAAGTCTCACTTTTGAGAGGGAGATCTTTGAAAGACATGTTAACCATCTTGCTTTGAACTAGGGTTTCCTTATGAGTAGAACCAAGTTGAGGAGAGGGAGATGCTTTATTTTTAGAGGGAGAATAATTGAGATTCAAGGAAGGGGAGAAACTATCAAGGGAGTTTCCAATCTTGATTTCATCCCCTTTGGCTAGGGGTAGAGAATAATCTATACCTTCTTCTAATGGTTCATCCCAAATAGTGAGATTGTTGAAAGGAATGTTTGAAGTATTGTCAATTTTGAGAGAGGAGATAACATTGTTTATTAATTCATCCTTAGAAGGGAGAGCATCAATAGATGTGTTAAACTCATCCTCTTTCCTCAAAATATGTTCAATATGATCTTTAGGGGAGAGAGAATTAAGGAAAGTGCTTATTATTTCATCTTCTTTCTCTAAGGGATGCTTATGGGTAAAACAAACTTTAGGAGAAGGGTAAACATTTATCATTAATTCATCATCTCTAGTGGGAATTTTGTTGGAAAAGGAAAGGCCATCACTAGGAAATGTAGGGATAATGTCATCTTCTTGCACACAAGGATCCTCATGAAGGGAGCATTTTTTAGGAGACACAAAGGCATCAAGGGCATCATCCCACAAAGCATGATCATATCTATTAAAAGGTTTATCTTTTGATTCAAAAGGAGATATTTCCTCATAGAGGGGATCATTGAAAACAACCATGTTACTAGATTCAGTGGAAGAGTTGATAGGAATGTACCCTTGAGAGGAACCATTTGACTTATCTTTCTCATCACATCTAAATGGCATAGTAACAAGGTTTATGAGTTTTTGGTAAAATGAAGGTTTGGTATATTTAGGTTTCAAAAATTCATCTAAAGCTTCATCTAACTCATAATCATCACAAATATGATCATCTTGCAAATAAAAATCTAACATTTTGAAATTGCATAAAATTTAAACACACAATGCAAAGAAACACACTTTTTTTTTTTCTTTTTAATGAAAATGAAATGAAAACACACTAAATCTAGATCTAGATCTAACAAATGCAATGCAAGAGGAAGCAATGATAGATTCACGTCGGGTTCACCAAAATGTGTAGGGGAAAAAGCGAGACTAGGTTAACATGCCCTAATCCTACCTTTTGACACACATTACGGAATACGAAAGAGCCTAGAGATATCGCACAATTGGCTACTTCTTTTTGTGAAAGAGAGAGCCACGGGATATCTATTAGGATTTCTATTCCTTTGTTGTAATTTAAAGATAGAATGATGCAAGTTCAATTCCTAACCCCAAAATGCAAATATGAACTAATAACAAGATTACAGAATTGAACTTAAATGATGGAAAGCTGTAAACACAAGGATGAAATAAGAATGCAAGTGCATACCCGGAGTTAAAATTTGACTGAAAATGTTCGGGACAGGGGCGCGGGCGCCACTTTCCTGATTCTGCCCCTGAAACTGCTCCGGAAACTGCTGTCAAAGTTGTTGAAAATGCTGTCAGACCAGGGCGCCCAACGCCCCTGTCCCAGGGACCAGGGCGCTCAGAAGGGACCAGGGCGCCCAGAAGGGACCAGGGCGTAGGACCAGGGCGCAGGACCAGGGCGCTCAGAAGGGACCAGGGCACCCAGCGCCCCTGTCCTGGCAGGACCAGGGCGCCCCCCGCCCCTGTCCTGGTCTTTTGCACTAAAATTTGGTGGAAAGGTTTGTCTCAGTCTTCTCTCTCCGGATCTGTGTCCCGCGGCGTCGTCCGAATCCCGAAACCTGCAATAATGTCTGAAAAGGGGAAGGAGCGGCTATATAGGGTTTTGCCTTAGTCAAACCCCCGCTTCGGTGATTTCCACCTCCACGAATAGCCAAGTTGTTTTGTAAAATGTATTGTGTGTGCAGACCTAGTGTGTGTGCAAGGTCCAAAATGCAAGAAAGCAAACTAGAGCAACCTAGAAAGTAAACCCTAATTGCTTGTAAATGATAATGTAAATGCTCTAAATCAAGATACAAAGTGATCTAAAGCATGAATAAATGATATATCAAAGCTTATGTAAGGACATGAAAACAATATGAAATCATACCCAACCCTCAAGGGAGGAGTACAAGCCAATCTTCAGTCGGTAATCTCCTATTGTTCTTCAATGTCTTCCAAGCCCTAAGTGGATGAATGAATTTGATAAGTGCTTGATAGAGGAATGTTGAATGTTGTTGAAATCTTCAAAGATCTGCTCTTTCGCTGCATAGAAGGTCCTTGAAAGCCAAAAATCCGGATCTTTTCCAATGAGGAAAGAGAGCTCTTATGTATGAAACCCTAGGTCGTAAATTCATATTTTGGCCGACCTAGAGATTGAATATCCCGCCAATTTCTTGGGGTTAAGCTTTATTTTATGATTGGATCGTGCTCCCAAAATTTCGGGAAAAATGTCTGGGACCATGTTGCACGGGCGCCATGGTCCCGACAACTTTTTACCAAATTTTCAGGGCCGTCGGATATGATGATTTTAGAGAGAATCCCGAAGTTACAGGTGATTTCGAGATGTTTTGACCCCCGAAATCAAGCCCCCAAGTTCAAAATAGGACCTAATTAGGGTTTTTGATTAAATGATGTATTGGAAGAATAAAATGAAAGGGGCACACTTTAATGAAAGGGCCCAACTTTATGATATGGGAGATGATAAAATAGGACCTTAGACCTAATTAATTTAATTAATTAAGTGCTAAAGGGGAAATGCAATGCAAAATGCAAAATGCGCCAAGGTGGGTGCTAAACTAGGTGTGAAATTGTACCACCCTAGCAAGTGCGTACAATTTACGATGCTACAGGTTCATCCTAGGTTGCATTTTGCAAAGTCATTGTCAAATATCAAGGTTAGGTTTCACCTAAGTCATACTCCTTTTGCATATTAATAAGAGTCATCCACTTGCATATGTCCTCTTGCATTAAAGTCATATCATTGTCATACATTTATATTTTTATACCCTAAGTCTCTTCATTAAGCTTGAGTCATTATCATATCATATTAGGGTCGCTTGCATATTAATTATCCTTTTGCATATAGTGTCAAAACTAGGTTTTGTCATCCTTGAGTAATCCAAATCTTTGGTAAACCCTAAGTCATTGTTAAGAAGTCTAGACCTTGTCAAACCTTTTCTTTTTATGTCATTATTGTCATTTGGTCAAACCTAGCTTAGTATCCAAGCATATGGGGGAGACATTGTCATTATGTCCTTTTGTCACTCGGTCCTTTTGTCCTTTGAGGTCTAGACATCATTTCAATTTCCTAAGGGTCTCTTTTTAGATTTGCATTTCAAAAGTTTGTCAAAATCTTGAAAAACAACCAAAAACATAGATTGCATCTTCATTTATCTAGTTGGCATTTAGTTGCATATCATATACTGTCTTTGAAAATTTTCAAAAAAAAAAAACATTTGCATAAGTGACATGCCTGTTGAGACAAGATCAAGATCTAAGAAGATGAGTGAACCAATGTATCAACCCATGGACAACATAGAAAATTCGCAGTTTCAAACTAGTCAGACAGTGCAAGTTGAAGGTTCATCAAACACATTTCTACCACCATATGGAACGGTTCAACTCGGACCACCACCATTATATGAACCATTGTTTGTACCTATGAAACCAGGACAGGGGAGTGTCCCACCTACTCCAAGAGGAAGTCCACCTTTCGATTGGAATCAACCAAACTTGCAACATAACATTCAAATTCAAACATTATATGAAGAACAAACTCTTTCGCAAGGATTTGGTTCAGATCAAGGCATCCAACAAGAAGCGAATCCAAATGTCCAACCAGCTTCTTCATCTGATTCTGACGCTTCTGATGATGTTGACGTTTTCTTTCAAGATCCAAAAATGACAAAAAAGATGGATAAGTTCTTGAACAAGGTCTTTAAGATGTTTCCACAAAAGTATCTTAACATGATGAGTAATGTGACCTCATCAAGTGAACAAGCAATGTACCACAACAACAAGTTCGCATTCGACAACAAATTGCAGCGCCTTCGACACCATTACAAGTTAATGCAAACTTGCAACCATCACAATGGATTGGACAAGCAACATAGCAAGTTAATGCAAGTGTCATACCTCATCCTAAGGAGAAGCAACGAAAACCATCTAAACAAAGTTTTTTACAATTGATGGGATATACACCGCGACAACAATTGGCACAAAGTCAACAAATTCCGATTCGTCAGCACCAACAACATGTGCCACAATATGTGCCAAGGCAAACAAGTTATCCTACTTCACAACCGCAATTGGCGCCTATGCAATATCAACAGCCTACTCAATTGCAATATCAACCTAGGCTCCAAGAAGCACAACAACAAGGTCGATATCAAGGCATAGCACAACTGCAACAACAAGAGATGTACCAAGAACTTTATATGCAGGAGACCCCAAAAACGACCATTGCAGAGTATCAACAACCGATCAGAAATGCGATATATCAACAAAGAATACCAACTGGGATTAATGATGGACCTCTACAATCTGATACAATTGCGCAACAATTTGAGAAGTTACAACGAAAAGTTGACGCATTAGAAACTAAAGGAACAAAGAAGTTGTATACAGATCAAGATTTATGTCCTAATCCATTTGACAAGAGTGTATACATGCCTCCATTCCCTAAGCATTTTGAGGCACCCAACTTTGAGAAATATAGAGGGAATGGCAATCCAAAAGATCATATTCGAGCATTTTACGCGGCATGCACGGAAGTAAGCTATGAGGAGACATATTTAATGTGATTATTTGCACGAAGTCTCACTGGACAAGCTATGGATTGGTATTCACATCTGCCAGGAAATATAAAGACTTGGTCAGAACTAGCACAAAATTTTATATCTCATTTCGCGTTCAACATCGACAGTGATGTGACTATGTCGGATTTATGCAATACCAAACAAAAGAAAGGTGAACCATTAGTGACCTTTTTGCAATGATGGCGAAGCTTGTATAGTCGTTCTTCTCTCGATATACCTGAAGAACAGCAAGTGAATCTGTTTATCCAGAATCTAGTCCCAAAAATGATGTATGAGCTAAAATTGAAAAGTCCTAATACTATAGAAAAAATCATTAAGAAAGGAATGAGTATTGAAACAACTCTTGTAGCTAAAGGAATTATCAAGCTCAATAAGGACAATGACAACACAAATTATTCAGGGGACAGAAACAAATTTTGGTATAAGAACAAGAACATCACTAATGATGGTGTTGTTGATGCGAGAACGGTGCATGCAAATCAACCCCCATTCACAATTAAGAAATTGAGTGTTCCTAACATGTCAACTATGGAACAAAATCAAGCACCAAGGAGTAATGTTACTCAACAGCCGCAATATCAACAGCATGCTCAACAGCCGCAATATCAGCAAAATGCTCAACAACAACATGCGCAACAATATAATCAACAACAAGGCCAACAACAAAATCAACAATGCAAACCCTTCCGATCGCGGGATGGGCCTCCTCGACAGTTTATGCCATTGGGAGAGCCTATTGAATCAGTAATGAAGCAATTAATACAAGCAAAATTTATCAAGCTACCAGATATTAAAGAAGAACCAGCGGTAAAGCCACATTGGTGGAATGATAATGCATACTGTGAGTATCATCGGTCCAAAGGACATAAAACTGCTTCATGTTTTCAATTAAAACACATGATTCAAGATTTATTAGAGCAAGGGGTAATTGAGGTAGATCCACCCCATCCGACCTCCAACACTGATCATACCATTTTCAAATCTCCTTTGCTTGATCATGACAAGGGTAAAGCATCCTCTTCTAATTCTGCTCAAACAGCCAATTATGCAAATACCGGTTATCACAATGTTATTAATTGTTTTCATGCATCAAATGAGTATGTATCCATCTTGAGAATAAAGGACAAGATCCTTCTTGTGCGGTCACCACTCGTCGATCCAAAATAGTCTTGAAAGGAGCTCCTGTAGCTCCTCCCAAACCAATTCCTGCCAGTCAGTATAATCTTTTGGATCACCTAGGAAAAACACCTGCACAAATATCCATTCTAGAGTTGTTGAAAATGTCTCCCATGCATCGTGCAGTCCTAGATAAAGCTTTGACTGAGTCCACTGTCCCAACAGATATTGATGTTGACCAATTTCAAGCGCGGATTGGACATTTAGCCATTTCCCAAAGTGTTGCATTTTCTGATAGTGATATCTCACCTGATAAGCTCCCTCATAATGACCCTTTGCACCTAGAAGTCTTTGTCCATAATTGCAAAATTCGGCGAGTCTTGATAGATGGCGGCGCGGGTCTTAATATCTGTACCTTAAGAGTGGTCATTGGCCTTGGATATACAGAAAATGACATTGATGCTTCCAAAAGGATAACAATTAAAGCATATGATGATGCTGAACGCCCATCCAAAGGGATAATTACATTTCCTATCAGAGTTGGTCCAGTGAGAGAAAATACTTTCCTACAAGTCCTAGACCTTGATCTCCCTTATAATATGATTCTTGGCCGTCCATGGATCCATGCAATGAAAGCAGTTCCATCCACCTATCATCAATGTCTAAAATATCCTTACAATGGAACTGAGATAACAATTCCAGGAGATCCTAATCCATTTAAGTTCTGTGCTACCTTAAAGGATACTCCTCGGCAGCAAGTCCCAGTCAATAGAGAGGCCAAATCAGATAGTTATGTGGATCCCAATGCATTGTTAGATGCTGTCAAAGGAAAACTGAAGATACAGGACCAAGGGTGTGGAGAATATTCAATGGACCAAACATTCCTCATTGGGAATTTGCCGATGTCTCCAAAATCATATGGCAAACCGCATTTATTGCAAAAGGAACCCAAGGTCATTATTCAATATCAGCCTCCTACTACATTTGCAAGATGGGGAGAACTTGACAAAGAAACTGTAGATGATGATGTCATAGATTGGTTCTATAAGGATCCAACTGAAACCCCACCTGTCAAGTTGCCAGTGGAATTATATGGCAAAGGATTTACTATGCTGGAGAAGAAAGGATATGATGGCTGCAGTGGCTTAGGCTTGAACAACAATGGAAGATTAGAACCTGTCATACCCACGAGGCGAACCCCAACTTTAGGGTTAGGTTTTGTACCATTACGAATTGGATCCACATCTACCAAAACGTCCACGTGTCGAAAAGGGCGTGATTCTGACGATGAAATAACACCTGAGGATACCCGACCCGAGACTGATTCTAATGAATGGGAGTGGAGTTCTTTTTCTTCTAGCTCCTATGCCCTTGACAATATCTTCATTGACCCTGATAATTTGCCTATGGAAGACAAACATGAAATAACTCCTCTTCCTAAAACATGTCCTCATGCTTGGATAGAGTCATTTTGGGATCCAAGCTCTGAATCCGATACTAGCAGTTCGGATAGTGACACCACAGATGTTCACATTTTTACTATATCAACCCTCTCTATCCTTACAATTGATGATGACATGCCCCTCATTTATCCCCAGCTTATCCAATATGACCAACAAGAACCGCTCACATTGGACTGTTTTCAAAATGACGAAGCAATTGCAGAATTCCTGGGACTATGGGAAGGCATACCACAACGCAATCATAAGGCAGGATTTGCTATTGACCTGGATTCAACAGCATATTTTGGGGAGTCAACTCCCTCTTCCAGTCATGAAAAAGAAAAAGAAAAAGAAAAAAATCAAAAGAATAGATCTTTGGGTGAAAACCGTAAGGCACTCTCTGATCATACAAAAGTAAAAATAAAAGATGTACCTACAGGTGAAAACCTTTCTAAGGCGCCCAAAGGTGGAAGAGTGGACGTACCCCTATCAATTCAGGATAAATCAACACTGCTTGTGGAGATGACCGAGGAAATCAATCTGGGAACACCTGACAACCCTAAGGTCATTCATTTTGCTGCTTCTCTATCAAAACAAGAAAAAATAGATTTTGTCAATTTCTTTCTGGAGAAGAAGATCAGTTTTGCGTGGTCCTATGCAGATATGCCTGGCCTCGATCCCGAGTTAGTTATTCATCATTTGCCATTGAAAGCAGGTGTTAAGCCCATCAAACAAAAACTTAGAAAGATGCATCCTCAGGTGGCTCTTTTGGTTAAAGTGGAGCTAAAAAAATTGCTAGATGTGGGCTTCATCAGACCCATTGATTATGCAGATTGGATTTCAAATTTAGTACTAGTTAGCAAAGTAACTGGGGGCATCAGAATCTGCACAGATTTCAGGGACCTGAATAAAGCATGCCCTAAGGATGATTTCCCATTGCAAAACATAGACATCATAGTGGATATGATGGCTGGATATGAGATGCTTTCACTAATGGATGGTTTCTCCGGCTACAACCAAATCCACATTGCACCCGAAGATCAACATAAGACGGCATTCACCTGTGCTTGGGGCACCTATTGTTGGAATGTGATGCCCTTCGGTCTCAAAAATGCCGGTGCAACATATCAAAGAGCAATGACGACAATTTTTCATGATTTCATGCATACTTTGATGGAGGATTATGTTGATGACTTGTTATGCAAATCTGTTACCAGAAATAGTCATCTAGCCATCCTGGGCCCAATCTTTGATAGAATGGAGACCTACAAACTTAGACTCAATCCAAAGAAGTGTGTCTTTGGTGTTATAGCTGGCAAATTACTCGGATATATTGTTTCTCACCGAGGCATTGAGGTCGACCCCGCCAAGGTCAAAGCAATAATGGATATGCCTCCACCTTCAAACCTCCAGCAATTAAGAAGTCTGCAAGGAAAGCTCCAATCAATTTTCCGCTTCATAGCTCAGTTGGCCGACAAATGTCATCCATTCCAGCATCTATTGCACAAAGGTGTTGCTTTTAAATGGACTGAGCAATGCCAATCAGCCTTTCAAGCTCTCAAAGACTATTTGCTGTCACCGCCTATTCTAATGCCTCCTATCGATGGCAAGCCATTTTTACTATATATCTCTGCAACTGAAACAGCATTAGGAGTTCTCTTGGCTCAACAAGATGGGAATGGAAAAGAAAGAGCTATTTATTATATCAACCGGACACTGGTAGGCTATGAGCTAAATTACTCAACTATTGAAAGGGCATGCTTAGCAGTGGTATTTGCAACACAAAAGCTCTGACATTATATGCTAAGCCACCAAACATTGTTGGTTGCAAAAATTGATCCCTTAAAATATTTGCTTAGCCTAGCAGCTTTGACAGGTTGCCTAGCAAAATGGGTCATGATTCTCAGTGAATTTGACATTGAGTATATGGAGCGAAAGGCGATAAAAGGACAAATTATAGCAGATCAACTTGCAGATGCTCCTATTTCTGACGATCATCCCATGTTGACTGATTTCCCAGATGAATCAGTCTTTGCTTTCACATCCTCTAATGAATGGAAGTTATACTTTGATGGATCCCATACCAAGTTCGGGTCCGGAGCTGGTATTCTGTTTGTCACCCCTCAAGGTGACGCTATTCCCAAGTCCTACCGAATAACTTTCTAGTGTACCAATAACATTGCAGAGTATGAAGCACTGGTCACAGGACTCTGAGTAGCCGTCCATTGGAACATCTCACATTTGCAAGTCTATGGAGATTCTCAATTAGTCATCCGACAAGTGAATGATGACTATGAAACAAAAGATGAGAAACTTATTCCTTATAAGCACATGGTAGATTTCTTCAAGACAAAATTCACAGCTATCCATTTTAGTCAAGTGCCAAGAATGCAAAACAAGTCGGCAGATGCGATGGATACAATTGCTTCCATGTTGAATATGCCTCATAATATGGACAAGTGTGAATTCTTGGTCGAACAAATGCTGGTTCCCTCTTTTGACATTCCGACAGCTGATGTGATGTGCGTTCTTGTTGGTCCCAACTCCCCGTGGTACAATGACGTATATCAATACTTGAAATCCCAAACCTTACCACCTAACCTTTCCACGAACCAATGCCGAGCCTTTATCTGACAGACAGCCAAGTATGTCATCATCGCCAACACCCTTTACCATCGTTCCTTTGACCATACCCTCCTCAGGTGTTTGGATTCTGACGAAGCACAAACGGCTTTACACAAGGTTCACGATGGTATATGTGGGGGCCATTTCAATGGTCTTAGCTTAGCCAAAAAGTTTATTCGTGCTGGGTATTATTGGCCCACTCTGGAAAAAGATGTTCATGATTTTGTTAAAAAGTGCTACAAATGCCAGATCCATGGAAATTATATTCATGCACCAGCCCAAGAGCTTCATTCTGTTATATCTCCATGGCCCTTTTCTCAGTGGGGATTGGATCTTATTGGCAAAATTCACCCAATATCTGCAAATGGACACAAGTTCATTATTACAGCTACAGAATATTTTACCAAATGGATCGAGGCTATCCCCATGACTTATATCACTGGTGTCCAAATTTCAAAATTCTTGTTGAACTATATCATATGTCGATATGGGGTACCCCTTGCCATAGTCACAGATAATGGTCAACCTTTTAAGAATAAAGATGTTAAAGAACTCTGTGACAAGTTTCATATTCAACACCGTTTCTCCAGTCCATACTATCCACAGGGGAATGGTCAAGCTGAAGCATCAAATAAGACCATTATCAAGATCCTGAAGAAGGTTGTCAATGATGCTGGTCGAGATTGGCATGTACAGTTAAATCCAGCACTATGGGCCTATCGCACTTCTATCCGCACACCTACTGGCGCAACACCTTATTCCTTGGTGTATGGTGTGGAAGCCATTTTACCTTTGGAAGTCGAGATTCCTTCCTTGCGAGTCTCCTTGCAACACCTGATTGATGATGAGACACACAGAGTCTCTCGGTTGCATCAACTTGAAATGTTAGATGAAAAGCGTCAAACAGCTTTGACACATTTGCAAGCATATCAAAACCATCTCCGTCGCTCTTATAATAAGAAAGTCAAAGGGCGACACTTCGAAGTGGGAGATCTGGTTTTAAAGGCAAATCCCAAGAATGCATAGTCTACTGACATCATCAAGGGCAAGTTTGAACCTAATTGGGTTGGGCCTTTCATAGTAACTGTAGCCTATGGCTCGGGGGCATATCAGCTTGCGACTCCAGAAGGTGAACCTCTGTCTGATTCTATCAATAGCATGCATCTTCGCAAGTACTGGGCATAATTTTCTATCAGCACTTCTTCAAATATGATCCTGAAAAAATACAAAAAAATAAAAAAATAAAAAAAAGCAAAAACAATGAAAAAAAATGAAAAAAAACAAAAAACAAAAGACAAAGCAAAAGCAAAAAGCAAAAAAAGTAAAGAGCAAAAAAAAAAATGATTCGTCCTCTAGTGAAAACCTGGCAAATAGGCACTTTGGGCAAGTACCATGGTGAAAACCTGGCAATCAGGCGCCATGAGTAATGAGATTATTGCTTCGCCATCTATCATGACTTCTAGATATGCTTTCTCTCGGCCAGTTTATCATGCCTATCTTGGTCTCGACCCAATGTTCTATTCCAGGCCTGTTATTGGTCAACATCACTGTCTTGCCTACTCCAGTTTCTTGTACATATGTTTTGGTCCTGGTCTATGTGTCTTTCAAATGCACATTGGGTGCCTTCCCCTTGTCATGATCAATCACTGGAACTTTTAAATTGAAAAATGTCCTGAAAAAAGTCTTAAAAATTGAAAATTGTCCTGAAAAAAGTCATAAAAATTGAAAAATGTCCTGAAAAAATCCCTAAAAAATCGAATAAAGTCCTGAAAAAAATGAACACAAAAAAAATTGTAAAACTCAAAAAGAAAAGCAAAAACAAAAACACGCATTTTGCAATACATTATTCCTTTTGTGCATAAGACAAATCACTGAGCATTCATCCAACGACACTCGCAATCCATTTCACACTGTGCTTTAATGAAATCATGCTTTAACCAGATGAACTTTTTCAATCAAAACCAAACATTCAAACTATTCACAATTGTCATATCAATCGAATATCAGTATCAAAATCATTTGTCCTTGTCTCTACTATCATGGGTCTTATACAGGGTGTGGTATACTCGAAACCAGACTGTGTCCTATCTTAGACGGGGTACCTCATGTCCTGAAACTAGACAGCATGATCGTCCTATCAGCACTTTCAACTTTTGACAATGAAGATCAAGATGTTTGTTTGATTTGCTTGAATTGTGCATCTTATCTTTTTATTGATTTATCTTTGATCATGTTCCTATGTTGCTCGATGATGTCACTGAGTGATTTAGAGTGACCGGGATGGCTCATGGTCTCTTTCTTTTTTCTGATTGTGATTGTCGTTTGTCTGTGATGTGTCTGTCTTTTGCAAAAAGGGTTGCATTTCAGCTCTGGCCTTCAATGCCATGATGCTTCGCATCCATTTTTCTACATAAAAATAAAGGTTCTCACCTACAAAGTGCATTACTGAAATCAAGTTTTTCTTCGTCTCTAACTTTCCCCTGTCTCATTTCTTCTTACTAACATTTCTTCCGTCAGTCCGGATAGTCAGTTCGGTCTAGTGCTCCGATATCCAAACACATATGTTGTATCCTGCATTCATTGGTTAGTACATTTGCATTCCATCACATATTACATCAAGCATTTTATCCATTTCATATTATCAATTCATACATCAACAGTGCATAAGTCATCCATACATGGAAAATAACATCAGTCATCACACATTGCATCCCATCATATCGATGCATATCATATCATATGTCAAAATAATATCGGAGTACAAAATTGGACTATCTGTCCTAAGTATGGCCCGCAGGCTGACTATATAATGTCAAACTACATAATGTCCACTATCTGTCATAAGGAGCATGTGCCTCTGTCACTGGGTTCTCCCTCTATCCTCCTCATCCCTACCATATCCCCAGTCCTACTAATGTGTCTCTCTCTGTGCTCCTGAGTCTATTTCGTAGCATGAAACAGTCAAGTCGATTCTCCTGCGTGATCAATGGATACTGTCGACTCTGCATCACAATCGGGGCATCTTTTTGTCAGTTTTAGGGTTTTCTCCTACGGGTTGCATATCCTCTTTTTCGTGTCTGAATCAGGGTGTTTTTCATCTACATTGGCCTATCCTACCCTTCTCCCCCTTTGTCAGGTCCTTTGCATATAGTTTCGAATCAAAAGTGAGTCATTTTTGGACTCTTACGCTTGTGTCAGAGAAACTGCGCTTGTGTCAGGTAAATTGCGCTTGTGTCTTCCTACACAAGCGCAGAACACCATACACAAGCGCAGGATTAGATGACACAAGCACAGAAGTCCCTTTTTGCATCCCCTGTGGGCCCTGCAATGTCCCGTAAGCCATCAAAATTCATGAAATTCAAAACATGGGTTTTCGAGATACATACCGCTGCTCCTGCGTCCTCCAGTCATCTGAATGTGTGTACATGTTCCCCAAGGTGATCCGCCATTGGAATGTTCGCCATCTGTCTACAAGTGTCCTTGTCCAGAGCAACAAATTCTCCTCTTTGGCTAGTGCAAATGAGCAATTTTCACCCTCTTGGTCTCATTTATAGCTCTTTGTCATTGCATAGATGGACGTGCATCCTCTCCATCTTATGTTGGTCGTGGTCTTGTGCACCTTACATTGCTTGTCCTTCATGTGTCCAATCTCCGATTGTCAGTCCGTTTGATCCTATCATTTTTATCGATCAATTGGCCTCTTTTCCGCATGTTTCCGGCCAATTCCTCGAGGGGGCATGCATATGTCATTATTATTGTCCGGGGCATTTTAGTTATTGTTCTTTGAAACAATGCTTAAAATCGCATTGTCTCAAAGAGGGGCAAAATGTAGACACCCAAAAATGGTCAACGCTTGCGAAGTCATACTTTAACATTTGCGCATTGCCTCATTTTAGGTTTTTGCGTCGCATTAACATTTCTCCTATGTCACGCACTTGATTTTTATCATTTGCGAGAATTGAGTCATTCTTCTATATTCTTCAATCATCTCGTCCTCAAATTTGGTCTTGTCGACAACATTATCCAATCATGATTTTGATCAATTTTATCTTGTTGCATCAATGAGCGTGCTTATTTGTCATCATTTTGGACATCGTCAATCCTAATTAGGGTTTTGTCCTCTCATCAATCTTATCATTTTGGACATCGTCAATCCTAATTAGGGTTTTGTCCTCTTTTCAATCTTGTTATCATGCGATCGATTTGTCATCGATTGTTGTCATTGTTCGATCTTGTTATTTTGCGATCAATTTGTCATTGATCGTGGTCATTTTCAATCTTGTCGTCTTGCAATCCATTTTGTCATCGATTCTTGTCCTCTTGTCGATCTTGTCATTTTGCGATCATTTTGCTATCAATCATTGTCTGTCTCAATTATGTCAATTTGGATCAATTTGTCATTGTTCCTCGTCAATTGGCGCATTTTCTCAATCAAATCATTTATCATATTGGTCATTTATCAATCCAAAATCAAATCAAATCGAGTCAATTATCTTTCAAGACCTAATTCACCTTCTAGGGTTTCATGATTTAGTCATTTAACCTAATTTGTCATTTCTTCTTCTAGGATTAATAAATTACTTATTTATCCTAAGTCTTCTCATTACAATTAAATCTTTATTTAATTGGCTAATTATTCTTCCTCTTGTAAATTAATTAATAAATGACAAATTGTTAATTAATTTACCTAATTTCTTCTAGTTCCTAATTTCCTATTTTTCCATCAATTTCTAATTCCTAATTTTCATCAATTTTAATTTTCTTAATTTCTAATTCATTTTCCTCCTATTTCATCTCCTAATTCTATGGGAATGACATTTCAATTTGTGATAATTTGTCATAATTGACAATCAATCAATTTTGACATAGAATGTGTCATAATTTGTCATCAATTATCAATCAATCAAAAATTGTGCATGGAAAGTGCATAATTTGTCATAATTTGTCATATTGATTTGCAATTTCCATTTGAATTGCATCATGCTAATCTTGTCATTTATCCAATTCTTCTATAAATTGGATGATTTTCAATCAAAGCTAATCCCGAATTCCTATTAGACTATCGAACTTATGCTTCTAGTACTCTTGAGCTTTTCATCAAAGTCAATCTTGCTTTCAATTGTGTGTGCACTTGTAGGTGAGATCCACAAATCCATTTGAAGAGGAAAGAAGAACAATGGAGCCGCATTGAAGAAGCATCCAAATCGTCATCTGGTTTGCATGATATTTGCTTTTGAATGCTTTGTTTTCATATCTCTATTGAGTGTGCTTAGGATTAGATCATTGCAATGTGTGATTGAGCTAATAATGAATAATATGTCTTTTTATATATTGCTTTGATGATTCCTATTTCCTATGCTACAGTACCCACCTAAGCTATGTGTAAGGGAGGGTACAATGGTTTAGAATATTTCATGTTATATTCGCTCACATGGATTTTTCCTTTTCTATAGATAAGGTTGCTTAGACACCTTTTAGTGTTTTTCTTGCATAGAGCTTGCATGACACTTTTTTAGGTGGTGATTTCTCTCCTTTGCACTATATATGTATATCTTCTCATGATTTTTATTAATTCTGAATTTTCTTCACCTTCTCATTATTAATTTTTGCATATTTTCATTTTTATAAATTTACAATGTGTATGATTTTCCATTACTTGCAGCCCAATATGTGCCACTATTCTACCAAAATATCTTGGGTTTGACATATTTCTAGAAGGAATTATCATCAATAGTAATTCGGTAACATAAAAATATCTCTAATTGGAGGTAGACCTTGGGTTCCTCAAAAAGATGTTAATGATTTTAAAGAATCTATGGAAGCTCTAGTGAATGTTGAGTTTTTGTAACTTGCACTTCTACAAAATGTTATCGTGCCATTATGTCTTAAAAACCTTTCTTAATTACTTTTCTCATCCTATAGGAGGCAATAATTTTACTTGGTAGCGATTTACTCTAAATTTATAAATATTTTTTTTAAACTAAAAAATCATAAATAATTTCTAAGAGTTGAAGAACACTATTTTGAATTTATTAATTCTTTTCACTCCTCATCCACTTCTCCAATTCAATCACTATGTTGTGGTATGTATGCTATTTATGTTTATGTCTATTAAGTTTCTATAACTATTGTAAGGATCTATAAAAAAATTACATTACACTCCTCTCAAGATTAGTGTATGAAGCCATTATGAACCTTAACTTTCTTACAATAATGACTAATATATTTTCATGTTCTTTCAATATCATATAATCTACTTTTAGTTTACCAACTTACATAGGTTGGCAATGATGAAATAGGTTTGATTTTGGGCAGACAACTGAGAGGAGGGGGGTGAATTGGTTTTCTCCAAAACTTGGACAAATTCAATTTAATCTCAGATTTGATTATTAAGCATGAAAGTATGAATTAACAACACATCAAGAACACACATAACACCAATATTTTTGACGTGGAAAACCCGGTCAAGGGAAAAACCATGGTGGGAACCTACCCACAATATGATGATACTTTGTTAGAAGTATATGAAATATTACAATGGGGAATGCACATGCATTCAAGCACACTGCCTAGATCTCACTGCTCAGAAACAAGAAAGGGCTGCAACCTAGGGAAGACTCACTGTCTTACAAATAGGTTTGGATCACATCCAGAAGATCATTAATTGATAGAATAGCATCTCTAAATGCCTGGTTATAGTTCCAGTTAAGCACATAACAATTTATTCTCACACTTCTTCTCTGCCTCTGAAATATTAATACATTATTCACACATACATTCATACACAACATACATACTTACAAATATATTATATTTTATTTATACATGACATCAAACTTGGCATGATCAACAAGGTTGGCTCAACACACAACACTTGATTACCAATGAAGCTTAGTTTTGATCAGGAGGGGAAATCACCCCTAGCTTCTCTCCAAGATACTAAAAAGTATCTTTAGGCAAAGGATTCATGAAAATATTTCCATTTTGTTCCTTTGTAGGCACATACACCAATTTGACTTCTGTCTCATTTACCTTGTCTCTCAAAAACTTAAACTTGATAGATATATGCTTAGTCTTTGAATGCAACACCAGATTCTTATACATGTTAATTGCACTTGAATTGTCACAATAGATAGCAATAGGCTCATCATACATTACTCTGATATCTTTCAAAATTTGCTTCATCCATACCACCTGTGTACAATTGTTAGCAACAACAATATTCTCTGCCTCTAGAGTAGATAGAGAAATTGAGTTCAACTTTTTACTCAACCAAGAAACCAATCTTTTTCCCAAGAAAAATGCACCACCACTAGCACTCTTTCGGTCATCAACATCTCCTGCCCAATTAGCATCAGTAAAAGAACTCAAAGTAAAATCATCATCTTTAGGATACCCTAAACCAAAATATATAGTTCCTTTCAAGTATCTGAATTTTTTTTTTCTGTGTCTAAAAAGAGTGACAATCATTAAACAACACATAGATGAAACAAGTATTAAAATAGGAAGCAATTTAAAAATAAGAAATGTAACTTAGTCTCCTTTATGATGTTCCATCATATTCTAATCTGAAGAACCTTGAAGATTGATAGGTGTAAGTCTCAACAAGAAGCAATGAACATCAAGATGACAACTCAAGATATCAGTAGGTACATGATTCTAGATTAAATGCAAGATTATGATGATTTGATACTAAATTATGCTATGCTAAATATGCCAATTTCTCAAAATAACTAGATGTGAATTCACTAGAGTAATGATGTAGAATTAAAATTTAAGATGCATGGGGATGATTGATTGAAAATGAGACCTGTACTTATAAGATTTCCAAGGCCAAGGCTAAGTTGGTAGCAATCGACGGTCAAGATATGATCTGGAGATATCAATGGATAATATTGAGGAAGTTGGAGAAGATGTTGGATGGAGGAACACATGTCATCTCTGTGGTGACAAGGGGCAAGGATCTTCAACAAATTGTCTATGAGAGGGCAAGTGTCAAAGAAGAGAATACATGTGGCAAAGATGCCACATGTCTTCAAGAGGGGAATGACACTCCAAAGAGGTTGGAAATTGGTTAGGATGTGCAAGTTGGAAAGGATAAGGTTTGTTAGACCTAGGGTCAAATTGAATGGGTTAGGTTAGAGGGTGGTTAAAGGTGGGATCCATGTGCTCATTTGAATTTAGAAATTCAAATAATTAGGAAATAGATAATTAAATTCAACAAATGATCTATTTTTTTTATTTAATTATAGGAATAGAAGAAATGGATTTGATGGGGGGGGGGGGAAATATTAATTGAGATTAATTAACCAAAGGAGAACAATGGATGAACTATATAAATAAATCCTTAGATTTATTTACAAGTAGAAGAAAGGGGAATTAATTAAATCATTGTATTTAATTAATTGGGAAGACTCATTAATTAAATAATTGTGTATTCAATTAATTATCTCTAGAGCATTTTTTAGTGTATACACTTTTAACATATACAACATGAGATTCCTTAGAATGAGCTTGAAATCTAATAATAAGACAAACAACATTCATGATATCAGGTCTGGTCTGAGTCAAATAGAGAAATCCACCAATCAAAGATATGTATCTAGTCTGATTTGCTTTAGGGAAACCATCATCCTTAGTCAACTTACATTCGGTCATCAGAGGAGTTCTAACTGGCTTTCTATCATACAAACCAAACTTCTTCAATAACTCTTTCACATACTTGGGCTGAGATATAAATATCCCTTTATCTACCTGAGTAATTTACAATCCCAAAAGAAATTTCATCTCTCCAATCATAGACATCTCAAATTCATTCTTCATCTCATTAGCAAACTCTTTGCACAAACTATCATTCCCTCCAAAAATAGTATCATCAACGAAAACTACAACAATCAGAATCTTATCATGATCAATCTTGAAATATAGATTACTATCATATGTACCTTTGTTAAATCTCGACTTCAGTAGATACTTATCCAATCTGGAAAACTATTCTCTAGGGGATTGCTTCAATCCATACATCTGTTTGAATGCTCTATCTTTCCTTCTATTTTTTTATGTTGCCCTTTTGTTTTGTGTTTATGTTGTGTGTAGATGTGATGTAGAGCCCCAAGGAAAAAAGGCTTCTAACACAAACTCAATGCACTAGAACCTCAACTAAGGTCTCAACATTCACATGGATTCTCAAAAACATGAAATAATGCCTCTACACTCCCCTTTTCTCAATGGGACCCCACTATATCCATGAACAACTCATGGAGATACAACTTCTCACATCAAGTATATTCTTGACACCAACTCTCTTGTCGCCACCTATGGCTAACTTGGTTTATAACATATCCACCATTGCAGAACATGTATGGACCCTATATAAACTTTTTAATAACCCTAGGATCAATTATTACAAGCAAAACATCACCATTTTGTTTGTACAGATGCAATCAAGATGACTGCTCTCAACAAAACGCCTACTCCTAGTAGCCCTGTTTTGAACTTTTAAGGAAGAAATCGGAAATCCTCCTAATGATACCATATAATCTTGATACTTTTTTATGCCTCCAATTATGACACAAAACTCTTCCAAAACTTATCACCCAACTCTTACATTAACTGGGTCAAACATTGTTGCTACAGGAGCACTAAAAGGGCTTTTAGGCCACTTTTACAAAGCAACCCCACTTCAAAGATCTGGTCCAAAGACACCAATGGATGAAAAAGGTTTTAAAAAATCAACACACAATAAATCCATGATCATATAGGGTCCAACACACTTATTTATGTTGCTGCACAATTTTTAACAGTCAAAATCAACTAGTGACATTAGGATGCATAGCCTAGGGCATGATCCCAAACTCCACCTATTCAATGGCCCACTCAGAAACTTAAAGAATATTAAAGTAAATTTCCTCCCTTGCCATTCCTTATATTTTGAGCCAATATGGCTAGAGTAATATGGGGTTAAGAAAACATTTCCTTAGAAACACTGGTTTTTGAGGGTTTTTCAGACTGCCTGTCACCAAAATGCAGATATCTTCCTTATTACACAATATTTTTCTGCCAAATAAAAACCCAAAAGAACATCAAATCAAAGGCCTATTCAAATAAATTACTTATACTTCACATAGAGTCCGTACAATGTCCGTACAAGGCACTGTTACAACAAATTTCTAGAAATTTCTGATTGTTTATTAAATCCGATCATAATTTTACATCCAAACTTCATCATCATCATCATTATTCTTGGAATTCAAGGCTTTAAATATAGATTCTCCAACCTCCTCAACCGACTCCAACTGAAATTTGAATTATGTAGCCGTTGAAGGGAGATTAGTTACATAGTGACAACAAATTGACAACAAAAGTTGTCATCCAACTTAACAACTTTGCACAAACTTTACAACTTATGAAATTTACCTATGTAACCTATTAAGACACATCATAAATCTTAAAAATAGTCCAAATAGAATCCAAAATACATTGCTTTCCTCTTTTAGGCATTTTGGATGTCATTTGACCATGGTTGACCAAATAGGTCCTATGCAGTTCACACTACAAAAATGGCATCAAAGCCTTAAATGGCTAATCAAAACAACTAAAATGGTCTTGAAAGACCTTATTACAACTAAAAAAAATTAAAATAACCTACAAAAACTTCTAAGAGCCTTCAATTCTCAAATGGTCTTCAAATCTTGCAAAGGTGCTCCTACACCATACTCTCGGGGGGCATAGAAAACTCAAGTCTCTTGAGGAATGAGGCCTACAAAAGAATGTCCATGCTTTTTAATGTCATCTTTTGTGATCCGCGTGGAATATTCATTAGGTAATCCACTCCACTTGACAAGATACTCCAAGTATAGGTCTACGTTCTATTCTTCTTGACCACCTCGGTGTCCAAGATGCTCTCCAATGTCAAGGGTTGGCTGGGTGGTAGATCCTTGACCAAACCTTCATCTCCTTTTGATTGCAAACCTACATCTGAACTTGCAACATCACCTTTGCAAGGAAATAAATGTAAAACATTGAAAATGGGCGATATTCCTAAGCCTTGAGGAAGTCAATCTCATAGGCATTAGGACCAAATTTATGCATAATCCTACAAGGACCAATCTTCTTCATGAGTATTTTAGTTGACTACCCCTTTGGAAGTGTAATATTCCCTTAAATTTTTATTTGGTTTTTAGCAATAAGAATTACAAGAAAACACCATAACCCATTAAGGTTAGAGAAATAATCCAAACTACTGAAAGGGAACCCTTCCACCTTTTGTTCTCCGAGAGCCCATTCTGAGAGGGTGATAGAAATGCATGGGTGGCAAGCCAACCTCTTCTGCTTATCCAGCAGGATTGGAACTGAACTTTTGGTGGTAAACCAACCAAGGGAAATAACAAGAAAGTAAAACTCAATCACTCTACCACACAATTCAGCGGGAGGACATTACATTAATCTATCACTCTACTACGCATATTTCAATGGGAGGACAATTGCATAAAACTTATCACTTGACAACTTATTCAATGGGAGAACTCAGTACATAAACTGAATTACAAAGCAAGAAGGTGACTAATCCAGCCTCTTCCACTTATGCAGTGGGCAAGAAACCCATCATAAATGGTTAGTAGTACTACTACTTAACCTTACAATATAGGAATTCAAGAGATTGAATAGAGAAGTAATGTTGTCCAAGCTGATAAATATTCCCAAGCAAGTGCTAACTCCCCAAAAGCCCTTCAATATGAAATTATGAAATTCTAAGAGCAATGACACACAAAACAACAACTTCAAGAAGCTATTACACATTCAAATCTCTCCCCAAACTCGTCCAAATCTCTCCAAATCACTCCCCAATCAACTAATCTACTCACACTCCTAAATGCACACCCAAACACTAACTTCTGGAAATATGTAATTTTTTACAGCAAGCTGGAAACAGATAACCATCAACACCAAGAGACACTAAAATGCATAAAACACTCTCACAACTTGCCCAAATCACTCCAAACCAAACCCAAACTGCTATTAAATCAAAACTAACCAAGAAAAACTAGTAAAATGACCACCAAACATCCCACTTAACTCGACTTACTCCAAATGCCTATACATAGAAAAATACCATAGTTGGGAATTTTGATTTGCAATATTAAATTGAATACTTGGAGATTAGTGCTGGAAATTTACAAATTCCTTCACTTGGGACATAGAAAATCAAAGACCCCATACCCAGAAGTAGTAGGTGATCACTCAGAGACTTATGAATGAAAGTATGCTTCAGCCATGACTTTCCCAGAAGCCTGGAAACACACTGAAATTTGAACCACAACAAAGCCAGCAATCCCACACTTCAAAAAACTCACCAAGAACACTGAGAGAACACGAAAAATAGCTAGGTTCTATCTTGCAAGTACAAAAATGCATTTAGCTAGGAAGGCTCACTACGAAGCTCATATTTCTATTGCCAAACTGGCAGCATAACAATGCAATTTTCAAGATATCTCAAAATAAGAGTCCAAGGCTCTTATTTAAACTTCATGATCCACCAAATTCAAATGCAAATGATGCCCAAACTTAATTGAAACTTCTTTTGTTTCATTTCATTTCCACACCTAGACATGGCCCCCACTTTCCCTTCTTCCTAGGCAAAGTTCAAACTTTACCTTAGGTGACAATTTTGCAGCATAAAAATAATATAACATGAGATGTTTTATCATCCCCAATCACCACCTTATTAGTGCCACTGACTTAGGAAAATAAAAATATTGATATCAGATAAATATTTTTCCTTAAGTCTCCCACAATACACTTAATCAATAAATATAAATATTTAATTATTAAACCTTAGGACAAGGAAATAATATTTAATTAAATCACTTGTGACTCCAATAGTGATTATCAACAAAAGCTAGGATGAAGCTGAGCAATGAAGACCACTGAACTACTGCAGGATCCAGACCCTGACCAAACTGCCAAAAATAGAAATGCTCCATATTGCCAATTACTAAAAACAGTAAGTCATGAAATACACCTCTGAAAAGCATGATCTTCACACCGAGAGAAAGATCTTGGTAAGCTTAGTAAGACAACATCATCCAATCAACCAAACCCTAACTTAGTAAAAATAGTAAGTTCTCACTTCACCAAAGAATCCAATGCATGTTATGCCACCCAGGAGTTCATAAGAAACCCAGAAGGAAGCCATAGATATAACTGAAGAATTCTATCCTGATAAACCCTAAAAGGATCATGCAGAAGTCCACCAAAGTTGGAAACCCTAATTCTCCTTTCCACATAGCCTATGGGTCTCTAAAATAGGCCAATGGACAAGTGAAAGCACATCATTGAGAAGGCGACATTACAGTCCGCCCACCCCAAAATTTCTTGTCCTCAAGAAATTAGTAAAATCTCTTGATTTTCCCACTTAGCATCCTCTGCTAGCAATTTTTTCTACTTGATCAAATATTGCTTGATCACCCTTCTCCTCAAAGAATGCTCCCTAAAATCATGGATAGCTTTAGGAATCAAAATTAACTCCACCTCCTCATCAAGTGGAGGTAACTCTACCGAAGCAACAACATTATGTCCAAGAGGCTTCTTAAGATGAGACACATGAAATGCATTATGAATCCTACTGCTCGCCGATAGTTCCAATTCATATGCCACTTCTCCAATCCTCTTGTTGACTCTGAAAGGCCCATAGAATCGTGGTTTCAATTTCTTAGCTCCACTCTTCTTGAGAGTAGTTTGTCTTTAGGGTTGGAGCCTCAAATAAACCATGTCGCCCACCTCAAAGGTGCACTCAACTCACTCTTGATTAGCATACAAATTTTATGTATTCTACGCATTCTGGAGATTGTCCCTTAAGGACCTCAAAATATCTTGACTTTGTTGCATCATATCCTTCCCCTGAGGGGTTGTTCTATCACCAAATATCAAGTCAATGAAGCTAGGAGCTTCATAGCCATATCATGCCATGAATGGTGACATCCGAATGGACATGTGATAGGAGGAGTTGTAACAATACTCTCCTAGGTGAAGCCATCTCACCCATGTATTCTGCTACTCTGAGACATAGTTTCAAAGGTATCCTTCCAACCACTTATTCACTATCTCGGTCTACCCATCAGTTTGTGGGTGATAACTTGTGCTTGGAGTGAGCACAATACCACATAATCTAAAAATCTCCTACACAAAAGCACTTAGGAACTTCTTGTCCCTATCACGCACAAAGTTCTTTGGCAATCCATGTAACTTGAACACATCTCAAAAGAACACTTCAAGAACTTGAGTTGTTGTAAATGAGTTGGTGATGGCAAAAAAGTGAGCAAACTTAGTTAGTTTATCCACCACCACATCTATACTATCTTCCCTTGAGCCCGTGGCAACCCAGTGATGAAGTTTATGGATACACTTCCCCATTTTTTACTACGAATGGGTAAGGGTTGTAACAAACCAGCTAGCAGAGTGTGCTCATCTTTGTTTCTCTGACATGCATGATACTCCCAAATGTTCCTCAAAACATCAGTTTTGAGCCCCTTGCAAGAAAACCTTTGTTGGATCTGCCTATAAGCCTTAAAGTAACCCTGGTGACTAGCAAGGGGAATGCCATGTAAAGTCTTCAAAATCTTCATTCGGCAACAAAGAAGATCCTTCCCTTGTATAAAATCAACCCCTTAACCAATTTGTACTTTTCATCATGAAAAGTACCCTCTATGATGCTGGTTGCAAACTGATTTTTGGCATAATCAACAAGCACAAACTCCCTCCAATTAGTAGTAAGATTGCACAATGAGCTCAAATGGGGCCTTCTAGATAGTGCATCGACCACAATGTTATTCTTTCCTTTGACATACTCAATATCAAAGTCATAAGCCTGTATCTTACTCACCCACTTCTACTGCCTTTCGTTCAAGTCTTTTTGGTGCATGGAGCGTTTAAGACTGTTATGATCAATCTTAACAATGAACTTACTCCCCATAACATACCCTCTGAACTTCACAAGGGCATGCATTCATAGTGTCATAAATTGTCCACCTTTGCTAGGGTGGTACAATTTCACACTTAGGTTAGTACCTGCCTTAATGTGTTTTGTGTCTTGTATTTCTCATTCCCCTTTAAGCATTTAATTAATTAATTTAATTAAATCTAAGGTCATTTCACATCACTTTACACACTATAAAGTTGGGCCCTTCACCCTAAGCGTTCCCCTTTTCATTTATTCCTCCAATGAATCATTTAATCATAAACCCTAATTATGTCTTATTTTGACCATTTAGGCTTGATTTCACATATAAAAAAATCTCAAAATCAACTGTAACTTTGGGATGCATTCTAATATCATCATATCTAACAGCCCCAAAAATTTGGTGAAAAGTTGGTTAGACCGTGGTGGGAATGCACATGGTCCATAGCTTTTTCCCTAAAATTTTGGGAGCACAATCCTATGATATGATAATACTTAACCCCAAAATATCAATGGGAAATTCAAATCCTAGGTCGAACTAAACATGAAATTAAGATCTAGGGTTTCATACTTAAGAACTCTCTTTCTTCATTTTAATGGGTCTTCTTCTAAGAATCTAAGAATAGGTTTTTGGATAATTAGAGCCCTCTTTGCAGCGAAAGAGTAGATCTTTGAAGTCTTCAACAACATTTCAACATTCACCCATAAAAAATTCATCAAGCATCATTTTATCAATTGTGGGCTTTTGAAGATGTAGAAGAACAATAGGAGATCATCGACTGACGATTGGCTTGTACCTCTCCCTTGGGGCTAGGTATGGTTTCAAGTTCTTTTCATGTCTTTGCATAAGCTTCATTTTGATTCATATTCATGCTTTAGATTACTTTTCATTGTGGATTTAGAGCATTTACTTTGTCAATTATAAGCAATTAGGGTTTACTCTTTAGGGTTTCTCTAGGTTGTTTACTTTCATTCTTAGGATCTTGCATGTACACAAGGTTCTTGCACACACATTTTTAGTATATTATCAGCTATTTGTGGAGGTGGAAATCACCAACATGGGGGTTGGACTAAGGAAAAATCCTATATAGCCACCCCAAATCTTCCCTTTTCAGTTGCAGGTGTAGAAACATGAATCTGGAAGAGTTTTCAGATCTGGAACATGAATCAACACCACCTAGAAGTCCCAGAAGTGCAGAAACCTATCAAGGACAAGGGTATGGTGCCCTTGTCCTATCCAAGACAATGAAATGGATCCATGGTCCCGCCCTTTGTCAGTAGGACTTGACAGAATAGTACTTTGCAAATCTTAGAATCCCTCCTGTCAGTTGTAACTCTAGAATTACAAAATCAGGATAGTGGTGTGGCACCCTGGTCTCAAACATTTTTGTTCAGATTTCAGACACAGGTGCACCTCAAATTTTTCCTTCTAATATTTACTTTTCAATAGTGTATTAGTTGTTCTTTGATCTACATTCTCAGATTAGAATTTTCTTACTTATTTACTTTCTAGGTTAGATTGCATTTTGCATCATTCCTCTCTCTCATTTACAACAAAGGAATAGAAAACCTAAGAGGTAATCCATGGCTCTCTCTTTCTCATGAGAAGTAGCCGACACACTTTACCTCCCTAGGCTCTTTCATATTCCAAGAGTGTGTATGAGAGTGCGATTGGGGTTTCCATACTTAACATCACTTTTTACCCTACACATCTTTGGTGAACCCGACGTGCACACAAATTCATTTGTATTGCATTGCATTGTTAGATCTAGATCTATTTTATTCCATTTTCTTTCCAAACATAAAAGAAAAAAAAAGAGATAGGTTTCTTTCATTTTCCTCGCATTGTGTGTTTAAGTTTCATGCAATTTTTGTTTCAAAATGTTAGATTTCTATTTACAATATGTTCAATCTTTTGATAATGTATGCAATTTTGTTGATTATGAGTTTAGTAAGGATGAATTAGATGAAGCTCTAGATGAGGTTTTGAACCCTAAGCCTTCTAAACTATCATTTTTTCTTGAAATTTAATCAACCTTGTTACTATGCCATTTCGTGGTGATGAGAAAGGTAAGTTGAATGATCCCTCTTGTGGGTATGTTCTTATCAACGCATCCACTAGATCTAGAAACATAGTTGATTCCCATGATTCCCTCTATGATGTTATGTCTCCTTTTGAGTCCAAAGATAATACTTTCAATCACTATGACCATGCTTTATTGGATGATGCCCTTGACGACTTTATATCTTTGCCTAAACTTTCAAACAAGAATAATGCATCTAAAAGGTTAATCAACATGATCAATGTGAATGAACATAAAAAACCTCTTTTTATTGTCCAAGGTGCTTGTCCTTCTCCAACTTCACCTCTTCCTAATCGACCTCTTTTTATGGTTCAAGGTGGATATAGTCATGATTCCTTTAGCACTCCAAACAAACCTATCATTATGGTTCAAGGAAGGAATCCCACTAAGAGCCCTTATAGCTATGCTAGACAATTAACTAAGGAGAGTTATAATGCAGTTTCCCATACCTATAACATGAGAAACAATAGGCAACCTAATCCTCCTCCATTTGTTCTAACTCCTCTACCTGATCCTCAACTCATTCTTCCTCAAGCATCTCGTATTTCATAAACTCTTGGTAAGGAATATGATCTTATCGAACAACTTAAAGCTACTCCGGCCAAGATATCCCTTTAGGATTTTCTTCAAACTTCCTCAGCTCATCATGGAATGCTACAAGATTCCTTAAAGACATTGAATGTCCCACCTGTAGTAACATCCAATAATATGGCTTCCTTGATTCACTCGATTACATCACCTAAGGCTCAGATTGTGTTTGCACAAGATGAGCTGACTTATAGTGAAATTCAACAACAATATGGTCCCTTAATGATTGTGGTTATCATAAATGATAATGTGATAAGGCGAAAATTAATGGGCAATGTTTCTGGCCTTAATGTTTGTAGCAATGACTTGTCGCATAAGATCAATGTTGATACATCGCTTATTAAGCTTGATTCTCTCACTATTCGTGGCTTTGATAATGTTACTAAATCCTCACTAGGTATCATCACTCTACCTGTTAAGGTAGGTCCTGTTACTTTAACTAATCCTATCCATTTCATGTTTAGAGAGTTGACATACAACTTGTTGCTAGGGAAACTTTGGATTCATAGTATGCAAGTTGTTCCCTCTACATTGCATAGGCAAATCAAATTCATTTACAACAATACAACATAAACCTTGTTAGGAGACACGATATTTTAGGCTTGTTTACAAACATCAAGTTCTAAATCCTCTTCAATTAATTCTTCCCCAACTATCTTAGATAATTCTTCTAAATATTCTACTCTGATTAGTGTGACTAGTTCATTGAACCTGTCTCCTAGATCTGGATCGATCCCCGATACTTCCTCAAGTGGACCTAAGGTTCTTGAGGAAGAATCTACTCAACCTGACTCTAAGTTTGAGAATAATTTCTCTCCTAAACATATTCTTGTAGAAGATAATTGGGGATCCCTTGATTTCAACCCTACTTTCGTAGGGAATACATAATTACCCCTAGAGAACCTAAGGTCGAAAAGAAGAAAGAAGAAGAAGAACCTAAAAAGCAATTAACTTTGTTTGGGCCATTGAGTAATAACTTTGTGGCGGCTTCTCAGATTTAATCTCACTTAGTTTTTGGTTTAGAGGATTTTGATCCTTCACTTTTTGAAAATCCTCCTTCTTCTTCAGAAATGACTAACCTTTATGGTCTTGGTTTTCACATACTGGCTAGGTGTGGATATAATAGAAATGGATGTGGTGCTCAAGGACAAGGAATTAAAGTTCCCTTGGAAAAGAAATTTTGTAATATGATATTTGGGCTTGGTTATGATCCTTTCAAGCATACCAAAGCCTCTAAGAGACCATCTATTAGTGTTAATGTCATTTCTGCTTCTCTCTCGCTAAAATATCCAAAATATATTGGCTTTAACCCTTCTTGTGTCTTTGCTTTGGATGTTTTCTTACCGATGGTTCCTTAGCAGAATTCTTTGGAGCTTATGACAATCTCCCTCATTATCACTATAACCATTGTTTTCCCTATTCTTTAAATGTGGAAGCTTACTTTGGGAAAGAAAGAAAAAACAATGAGATAATTAAAGAATTTCCTCAATTGAAAGATGATCCTCAACAAAGCAATATCCTAATAAATGACACCATTGATATCAAGATGGATCCTTGTGTTGAAGATAAGATCATCAAGATAGGGAAATGTCTTGATGAAGAAGAGAACAAACAATATGTTGAGTTGTTACATGAATTCCCTGAGATCTTTTCTTGGATATATTCTAACTTGCCTGGCGTAGATCCTAAGATTGTCACTCATAACATTGTCCTAATTCCTGATGCTAAACCTGTGAAACAAAAGATTCGAAAGATTCACACTTAGGTGGCATTACTTGTTAAAGATGAGATTGAAAAATTGTTCGATGCTGGATTCATCCATCCTACCGATTATTCCCCATGGATTTCAAACATTGTGGCTATGGCTAAAGCTGAAAACAAGATTAGGATGTGTACGGATTTTCATGACTTAAACAAGGCTTCTTTAAAGGATGATTTTCCTCTCTCGAATACCAATATGATAGTAGATTCGGTAGCAGGGCATGCTTTACTATCCTTTATAGATGGTTTCTAAGGATATAATCAAATTTTCATCAATCCCCAAGATCAATATAAAACTACTTTCACTACTCCCTAGGGTGCGTTTTGTTGGATTGTGATGCCTTTTAGATTAAAAAACATAGGCACAACCTATGAACATGCTATGACTCTCATCTTCCATGACTATATGCATAAGACCTTAGAAGATTATGTAGATGACATTTTAGCCAAATCCGTCATTCATACAGATCATGTTAAGATCCTTCATCAAATATTTGAGAGAATTTGTAAGTACAACATGCATTTGAATCCCTAAAAACATATTTTTGATGTGTATAGTGGAAAAATATTAGGATTCATAGCTTCACATCGGGGCATTGAGGTGGATATTAAGACGATAGATGCTATTTTTAACATGCCTCCTAAGAATGTTTCCCAACTAAAAAGTTTGCAAGGAAAGATCCAAGTTATTCGTAGGTTCATCTCTCAACTTGCGGATCGTGCCTTTCCCTTCACACAATTTCTTAAAAAGAATATCACTTTCTAATGGAATGAGGATTATCATCAAGCATTTGAAGACCTCAATACTTATCTAGCCAATCCTCCCATTCTTGAACTTCTTGATCCTACTAAGCCTTTCCTTTTATACACCGTTGCTTCCCCTCAAGCTCTTGCAACCTTATTGGCACAATGTGATAAGGAAGGTAGAGAATGCCCAGTTTATTTAATAAGCCACACTCTACTCGATTACAAAGTACGAAATTCTACAATATAAAGATAGTGCCTTGCTTTAGTCTTTGCAACTCAAAATTTGAGGCATTATTTCTTGAGTAGTGAGATCCGTGTTATCATTAAATTTGATCCTCTTAAACATCTATTCTCCAAAACTGATCTTTCTGGATGCTTAGCTAAGTGGGTTATGATGTTGACCGAGTTTGACCTTAAGTTTGTCTCACAAAAGACAATAAAGGGTCAAGCATTGACTAACCACTTAGTTGATGCTCCTTCACCCTTCTCCCTACCTAATCCAGAGTCTTTTCCTGATGACTACATTCTTTCCATGGAAGTTGATGAGACTTGGGAATTGTACTTTGATGGCTCTAAGTGTCATATAGGATTAGGGGTAGGGGTGGTTTTAATCTCTCCTAAAATTAAGCCCATTCCTTTATCATATCATCTCAATTTCTTATGTACCAACAACATTTCTGAATATGAAGCTCCTATAGCTGGAATTAAATTAGCCTTGGAATTGAGTGTGAAAAATCTACATATTTATGGAGATTCTCAATTAATCATAAGACAAGTGACAGGAGTTTATCAAGCTGAGCAAGACAAATTATCACAATGTAGAGATCTAGCTTTATCCTTGTTACAAAAATTCAATTCTTATACCATGGAGCCCATTCCTCGAAAAGATAATCGATGTACTGACATGATGGCATGTGTGACTCTCTTGTGTCTCTAGAGGATCCCATGGTAGGTCTTAAATTTACTATTCACAAACTCACTACCTTGGTTATTGATGATAATCCGAGTGATGTGGCATATTGTTGCATTATAGATTTTGATGAATGGTACTCACATATCGTGAGATATTTGAGTGATGGTACCTTTTTTGACTCTGCGAATAAGAATGCTAGGGACAAGATTTGCAAATTTTCTACTAGATACATTATCCTTTATAATGTTCTTTATAGGAGGGGTTATAATGGTCTTCTTCTTCAATGCTTAAATAAGGCTGAGGTTCCTATTGCTCTCAAAGAAGCATATTCAGGTGCTTGCAAAGGGCATTTTTAGGGAAGGTCTTTAGTTAAGAGATTTCTCCAAATGGGATATTATTGGAAAACCATGGAAAAGGATTTCTTTGCATTTGTTAAACGATGTCATCAGTGTTAGCAACATACAAATTTGATCCATTCCCCTGCCCAAGATCTTTGATCATAAGTAGCATGTTGGCCCTTTTCTACATGGAGTTTGGATCATGTTGGTAAAATATCTCCTCCCTCATCTCAAGGGCATACTTTCATCATAACTGCCACTAATTACTTTACAAAGTGGGTGGAATTCATTCCTCTTTGATCCTCTACCAATGAAGTAATTTGTCAATTCATTTTGGAAAACATCATTTCTCAATTTGGGATACCTTTTGCCTTAGTTTCAGATAATGGAAAATCATTCAAAAATAAGTATGTGAAGAAGTTTCTCGAAAAATATCATATTCAACATAGATTTTCTACACCTTACTATCCTTAATCAAATGGTCAAGATGAGTCTTCTAATATGATTGTAGACATCTAAAAATGGTCAACGCTTGTGGAGTCATACTTTAACATTTGTGCATTGCCTTATTTTAGAGTTCTTACATTGCATTAACATTTCTTCTATGTTGCGCACTTGGTCTTTATCATTTGCGAGCATCGATTCCTTCTTCTGCATTCCTCATTTTTCTCGCTTTCGAATTAGGTCTTTTCGATAGCAATCTTCAGTCATGATTTTGGTCGATCTTATCCTGTCGCATCATGGTGCATGCTCATTTATCATCATTTTGGACATCGTCAATCCTAATCGATGATATAATTAGGGTTTTTTCCTCTTGTCAATCTTTCAATCATTTTGCAATCGATTCATCATCGATCCTTGTCCTTGTCAATCTTGTCATTTTGCGATCGATTCGTCATCAATCCTTGTCCTTTTCAATCATGTCAATTTGGATCGATTAGTCATTGTTCCTCATCAATTGGCACCTATCAATTTGATCTCCTTGTCAATCTAGTTCAATTTGTCAACCAATCTCAATCATTTATCAACATTGGTCCTTTGTCAATCAGAATCATGATCAAACCTACATTAATTTCTTGTTGTCTTGACCTAATTCCTTGTCCTCTTATTTCTAGGGTTTTATGATTTGTTCATTTAATCCTTTTCTTCTTCTTTGTGGTTTAAATAAATCTATTTATTTAGTCCTAGGTCTCTTTGATGAATTAATTAATGGATGAAAACCTATTGATTAATTCACCTAATTTCTATTTCTCCTATTTTCTTTAATTTTTCTAATATTTCCCCTAATTTCATTCCCTCATTTTCTCCTATGTTTATGCTTCCATTTGGTGCAATCATGGAGGCTATTTTCTCTCTTCCCTTTTGTCATGGGAATGGCATTTCAATCTTGTCATAATTTATCATAATTTGTCATACACCTTGCATAGAAATTGTCATACATTTGTCATAATTTTGCCATTCTTGATTTGAATTTCCTTTCAAATCTCTTCATGCTAATCTTGTCCTCTCTCCAATTTGTCTATAAATTGGATGATTTTCTTCAATGAAAGGGAGATCAATCACATTTCGAGTAACCTTATACTACGAATTTCATCAACAACTTGCTTTCCACTTGCATTTTCCACTTGTAGGTGAGATCCACATCAAATTTGAAGGTGAAAGAAGAACAATGGAGCCACATGAAGGAGATATCTACTTAGGTTTTCTTCGATGTCATTTAATTTGAATATCTTGTCTTTATGTCTTCAATGATTTGATTAGGATTGCTTTCATAGTAGCTTTAGGTTTTGTGGTTGTCCTAATTGCTATTGTTTTGATATTTTCAATTTCCTGATCTACATTTTTGGTGAACCCGACATGAACTAACCCCTTAACCATGTTTTGAGTGATTTTGAGATGTTTGCAAGTGAAAAACTCAAGAAACAGGGTGACTCTGAGCTTTATGGACACTTCTGCACCTGTGTTGACGTTTTTTGTGCTTGTGTTTGAGTTTTTTGCACCTGTGTTTGAGTTTTCTGTGCCTATGTTTGAGTTTTTTGTGCCTGTGTTTGAGTTTTATGCGCCTGTGTTTGAGTTTTTTGCACCTGTGCAAGGCCAGAAATAGAGGTGAGATCAGTTGTTTTTACTTGCAAATTTGTTTGTTTTCATTTTGTTTCTTGCATTCTGGTTTTTCTTTGGTACTAATTCTCTGTGCAGCATCTTGGCATTACATGTGACGAAGACTAAAAATACAACTACTAATGAATCTTATGGAGGATGCGGTCAAAGACTCTCATTAAAACATCTTGCTTGCGATTTTTAAAGTAGTTGCACATTTCATTTCTTAAAGGTTAATGAACACCATGCATGCTTTGTCTGTTTTTAATTTGATTGCATGTTTTAACCCTTAGAACTGGACCTGCCTCCTGATTTGCCAGGCACTTTGCATAGGCATTGGTGAGAGGGAACGACCCAAAGTGGTGATGGGCTAAAGCCAAGCTCTTCTGAACCACTCTAAATAATAGTGGATGCAACAAAATTTGTAGACAATGGGTGTTGGAATGGTATTGCGATGATTTATTCGCCGGATCAATACCCACCTGAATGGATGCCCTTACTAGAATCTCTTGTTTTTAGATGCCAAAATCCTTCTATCTGTTGGCTCAGGCGTTGTGATATGCGCATGCCGAAGACACCTCTCATGTACTCCTTAGTTAGAGATAGAAAGTTCTTGGGAAGTGATGCCCCTTGAACTCGAAGCTTGGTATGCCCGAGAAGTGAGTGCACTATAAGGGGGAGCCAGTGCTACCAAGCGTCTAGCTATCCAATTGAGTGTTGTATTTTATGGTTAGAGGATTCAACAGATATTGGCCTTGCCAGCCATAGGATTTGTTGTGAATGTGCTTGATTATCTTGAGTCAAAGTCAAACAAACATTTTGTCTTTCGTGATTGTCAAAAGTTAAATCAAAAACAAACTTTCAAAAGTGCTCATAATCAACTTGGGTTTTCAAAATCAACAACCTTCAATTCAAAACAAAATCCAAACAAAAGTCCAAATTTGTCCAAGTATTCATCCAACATTTGAACATAGCTTGTCAAAACATTGAATATCTTTGTTTGAAAATTCATGTCACTTTAGGCTAGGTTTTGCATAGTCCAACTTAGGTCCTAGGACATATTGTCATCTCCCTTCATTTTAGTCCTTTTCATTGCAAGCGTCCTCATTTTTCACTTAGGTTCAAAATCATCTCCCTAAGTTTTCATTTCATTGCCATATCCAAGCTAGATTTCCATTTAGGTGACATTCATGCATTATCCTTGTCATGCTAAAATTAGGTCTTGCCTAGGCTGCATTTTGCATATTCCAAGTCATTGGTCTTCGCATATCGTTATCATTGTATTGTCATCTTGTCTTGGCTTCATATTGTCATATCATATCCTTAGATCATTTTCATGTCATATCCTAAGTCATTGTCATAATCATTGCCTTCTTGCATTTAGTCTCAAAAATTTGGTTTGTCAAACTTGAAAAATCAAAACTTTGGATGATACCCTAAGTTGTTGTTAAGGAGTCTTGACCTTGTCTAAAATTTGTCCTTTCATTAATATCATTTTTGTCAAACCTATCTTAGTATCCAAGCATATAGGTGAGACATTGTCAATTTGTCCTACTGTCATTTGGCCCTTTGTCCTTTAAGGTCTTCACTTAATTTCAACTTCCCAAGATTGAGTCTTTAGGTTTGCATTCCAAAAAGTTTGTCAAAATCTTGAAAAACAAAAACATACGTTGCATTCTTGCCATAGATTACATTTTCATCTATTTAGGTTGCATTTAGTTGCATATCATACATCATCCTTTTAAAAAAAAAAAAAAATCCCAAAGATATTGCATTTGCATAGTGACATGCCTGTTGAAACAAGGTCAAAATCTAAGAAGATGGGGGAACCAACATATCAACCCATTGACAACGTATCAAACTCATAGTTTCAACCTAGTCAAACATTACAAATTGAAGGTTCATCAAACACATCATTACCACAATATGGAATGGTTCAACTTGGACCACCTCCATTAATTAATAGTTTTTCATCCATTAATTAATTCATGAAAGAGACCTAGGACTAAATAAATAGATTTATTTAACCCATAAAGAAGAAGAAAAGGATTAAATGAACAAATCATAAGACCCTATAAATAAGAGGACAAGGAATTAGGTCAAGACAACAAGAAATTAATGTAGGTTTTTATAGCAACGTTAGGTTTTGTGGTTGCCCTAATTGCTATTGTTTTGATGATTTTCAATTTCCTGATCTACAACGATAATTGAACAAATTCTTCGAAAGACTGTAAACAAACATGGTAAGGATTGGCATACTCGATTGACTTATGCTCTATGGGATTATCGCACGAGTGTAGGTTTTGCTATGGGTCGTACTCCTTATAATCTTGTTTATGTTGTTGATGCCATTATGGCTTTGGAGTTAGAAATTCCTTCTTTGATAGTTTCTCTTAGGGGTATAATGGATGATGATTCCTATAGAGAGAAAAGAATTAAAAAACTTGAGATGCTTGATGAATGGCATATAAATGCCCTCGAGCATATTCAAGCACATCATAAAACTTTGCAATAGAGCTACTATGATAAGGTTATTCGGTGTTCCTTCTCGGTAGGGGATTTAATCCTTTATGAGAATCAAGACAATGTGAATGCCTTACCTGAGGAGAAAGGAAAGTCAGTCCTAATTGGTTTGGACCATACATTGTTGTGGAGGTCTATGGATCAGGTGCTTATAGAATAGTAGGCATGGATGGTACACCTCTCAAATAACCCATAAATCCTATGCACCTTCGTAGATACTATGCCTACTTCTATTTCTCTCTCTTTGTCTCTTCCCAGTCTTCTTTTTGTTCTCTCTCTATGTATTTTTCTTCAAAAGTGGGTAATATGTTAGCATGTCTTCATTAAAGTATGTAAGATCAAATGATGTTATATTATTTAGTCTACATTACTTCATTCTTGACAAGCATGTTTCATTATTGTATTGTTTGTCTTGGATTCTTTTTATGTAAATTGTAATGGATTTACATTTCATATGTGCTAGCATGTTATACAATTTCTTATGTGTTAAGTAGAATTTTATCATGTTTTGTTTAATTAGAGATTAATTAAATCATAGTAGTCATATATTTCTCAGGCTTAATACGTTCTTCTTTTACATCATCAAAGTAGCATTTGATTACATATTTAGTTATTTAATTAAATCACACATGTATCAATTTAATCATGAAGTATTGAGAAATCAATCACATGGAAATTAAATCAGATATACATGCTCATTACTGAATATGTTACTTCTAATCTAACCAATGCGTACATTTATTTTAAGAATTAAAAATAACATAATCATAAGTGTCATCATATATACATCAATACATGAAAATCATCTCCTATCCCTAGAACTAGTAGTTGGAGGATGGTGGCTAGATGCCCCCTCCTGATCTAGTTGTGGTAGTGGCCCCATAGGAGTGTATCGTGATATGGACCATGAGTGACTCTCTGAGGAGATCCTATGATCCCTCTCCATCATGATCCCTTGGTATGTGGCTGCCTCTATCTGTGACGTTGCTAGGTCACGCTCTGTTTGTCGTAATCTCTCTCATAGGACCTCCACCTCCATTCAAATAGGAGAGAAAAGGTCCTCATTTTGTCTTTCATTCCTGTAGGATCTATGTGCTATCTGTGAGGAATGCAAAACATGTGCAGTCACAATAAGGTCTGTCACTACATTGTGAATCAGAGAATGCCACTCTTGGATAGTGGCTGCAAGATAAAGAGAAATTCTTCATTAGTAACATTCTATATCATCGAATCTAAAGCAGGTAGGTTGCATATATTAATCAATAACATGGAAAATTACCTAGATCTCCCTCTCACTAGTGAGGATTGTGGACATCGACTGCCTGAGACTAGGACCCGCTAGCCTCTCCCCACTTGTACTATTTATGTATAGTCGATGTGGGCCAATGGAAATCAAGATCAGGACCCCTTATGGGATCCCTCTCTTCTTGTAGTGGGAGACTCAATGTATCTAGCACTCTGGTATCCTCTCTAGAGTGATGAACTATACCTGACTTGTCCACCTCATCCTCATCCTCATCCTCATCCTCATCAACATCTCCATCTTGATCTCCCTCTCTGATATCAGGATCACCTCCATCCCCGCCTACCTGCTACTCCATTGTATCGTCACCCTGATCATTTGAATCCTCCTTAGATGCATTAGATCCCTCTCTATCGCTTGACTGCCTCCATTGTCCGGGACTCCCTCCAAGGAAGCCTATTGGGAAAATAGCTCCAAGGTATGTTCTCCCCCACCATGTGATGTACCATCGGTGTGCGCCTGAATCATCTCTATAATCTGTCTCTATATCCTAATCTGACCCATATGAATATGTGATGTCGATATCATCACTAGCAGGCCTAGGAATGGCTCCTAGCCTCGGCATCACTCATAAGTATTAGATGTATACAGGAACATCGGTAGGAACACACTGCTCGAACCCAAATTGCCACCAAACTCAGTCGAAGTAGAAGGGAACGAATATGTGGCTATACCATCCCTCTAGTAGATAGTTCCTCTACATGTTTAGCATTTGTCTGTGTAGCCCTACCCACATGGAAATCCTAAGGTAGGGTCTACATATGACTCTGCCCTCTGTCAATCTATCCAAGCTCAACCTCCAATACAGGAGATTGTCAAATCACCACTCATGGGTAAGAGGATAAGCATATACCCCAGGCTGCTCTAGGACTAGCTCTATGGGGGCTCCACCAGGTATAGTGTAGGTAATATGCTAAAAAATCCACACTTGTAGTAGTATGCATGTCATCAGGCTGCATCCCTATCTGAACACATACTCAATAAGGTCGTGATACAGATGCCCAAGCATGCTTTGACCTCAAGAGTATACTCTCCTATTTGTCTCCATGGCTCATATGGTGTAGATGAGTCCTTTGTGAATATGTGTTTCATGCCCATTAGAGCATATAGCTAATGCAAGGGTCGCAATCATGAGTCGCCTCACCAATAGAACCTCACCTATAGGGTGTAGGAGCTAACTGACCATAATGTGACCCCTCATCTCACTATGTCTAACTCTCCCCACAACATATACTTTCTCTCTCCTATAATCCTCCTCTGTATGGTCAGATCGATATCTAACAGTCTCTCCTTTTATGGGTAGGCATAGAATGCGGTATACATCCTCAAGGGTGACTGTCATCTCCCCCACAGGTAGTGAGAATTTTGAGGTGTCTGCATCCCACCTCTCCATCAGTGCCATCAGCATAGTAGAATGGAATCAGATGGTAGACATGGTCATCACATCCCACAAACCCACTGTATCTAGAAAATCCCTCTCTCTTGCCATCAGCCTCGACATCTGCTCCCAAAGGCTACAAAATGTGAGACTGGCAGTATGCTTGTGGATATACGGTAGTGTCTACAAAACACAAAGCAATCTATCATCAGTAATAGATCAATTAGCTATCATCATCTAATCAATGTAATCATTTTATCATTTCTAGTATTCATCACTTGATCTTGTGTCATTGTTGGTCGCCCCGAATAGGGTCTAGGGTGCCCTGAGTGGACTAGGGCTCCCTACTAGGACCATGGTTCCCTAGGAGGACTAGGGTGCCCTAAGACCCTTAGGTGTCCAAAGGGAGGGCCCCAACCTAGACTAGGTGATGACATCATCACTTCTAAAAAATATGAAAAGATGACAAAGTCAAATGCAGTCAAAGGAAAGTCAACTCACCTCATTGAGGGGTTGACTGGCGAGTACGGAGTAGTGCAAGATCTCCATCCACTTAGGTCACTCTGGTCAGATTCGAGGCATGATGACTTGTATGTGGGCTCCTCTATAGTGAATAGTGTCAATAAGATAGAAAGTGACAAATGAAGGTGTCACTTTCATATTTATGTGTTAAGCACTTTTTGACTTTATGTTTTTAAGTTAAAACCCTAAATTCTGCCCTTTTTCTTCAATCTATCATATCTTGAGCTAGGAAGCTACAATTCTCGCACCGTTGGTGGCGTTGGAATCATGAGTTTTCCCTGTCACTCTGTGTTAGTTCCATAATGTACTTGTATGAGTAATCAAGCCTTATTGCAAACTTTCTTCATCACAATCTTTATCACAATTCATTGTGGAAAACATGATACGTTGTTTCACCTCACAAATAAGCAAGTCAAAATAGGGGGGTTATATAGATACCCACAAATTTCATCACCTTTCTTAATAAGAATTAGGTGATTTTGAGATCTAACATGTGATTTTATAGGACCGTGTGGTTTCTAACTATGTATTGTAGATACCGTTGGGGGCTTTGTTCGACAACTTATGGATATATCCTTTTTCAAATGATGTTTAATTTTCTATAAGTTTTATCTTACATATGCACATAGTGTCATATGACCACTAAAGTGGGGGCTAAATGTAGTGTCATAAATTGTACACCCTTTCTAAGGTGGTACAATTTCACACTTAGGTTAGCACCCACCTTAGTGTGTTTTGCATCTTGCATTTCTTATTCCCCTTTGAGAATTTAATTAATTAATTTAATTAAATCTAAGGTTATGTCTCATCACTTTACACACTATAAAGTTGGTCCCTTTACCCTAAGCATGCCCCTTTTCATTTTATTCCTCCAATGAATCATTTAATCATAAACCCTAATTATGTCTTATTTTGACTGTTTAGACCTAATTTCGGATATCAAAACATCTCGAAATCAGCTATAACTTTGGGATGTGCTCTAATATCATCATATGTAATGGCCTCAAAAATTTGCTGAAAAGTTGGTCGAACCGTGTGGGAATGCACATGGTCCACTGCTTTTTCCTCGAAATTTTGGGACCACAATCCTATGATATGATAATTCTTAACCCCAAAATATCAGTGGGACATTCAAATCCTAGGTCTACCTAAACATGAAATTAAGATCTAGGGTTTCATACTTAAGAGCTCTCTTTCTTCATTTGAAGGGGTCTTCTTCTAAGAATCTAAGAGCAAGTTTTTGGAGCATTAGAGCCTTCTTTGCAATGAAAGAGTAGATATTTGAATTCTTCAACAATACTTTATCGTTCACCCATAAAAAAATCATCAAGCATCATTTTATCAATTGGGGGCTTTTGAAGATGTAAATAGAACAATAGGAGATCACCGACTGGCGATTGGCTTGTACCTCTCCCTTGGGGTTGGGTATGGTTTCATGTTGTTTTCATGTCTTTTCATAAGATTCATTTTTATTTATATTCATGCTTTAGATCACTTTGCATTGTGGATTTAGAGCATTTACTTTTTCAACTATAAGAAATTAGTGTTTACTCTTTAGGGTTGTTCTAGGTTGTTTACTTTCATTCTTAGGATCTTGCATATACACAAGGTTCTTGCACACATATTTTTAGTACATTATCGACTATTCGTGGAGGTGGAAATCATAAAAATAGGGGTTTGAATAAGGAAAAACCCTATATAGCCACCCCAAACCTTTTCTTTTTAGTTGTAGGTGCAGAAATAGGAATCTGGAAGTGGTCTCAGATTTCAAACAGGATTCAACACCTCCCAGAAGTCCCAAACATGCAAAAATTTGTCAGGGATAGAACCGTGGTATCCTGGTCCTACCCAGGACAGTGGCGTGGCACCATGGTCCCTCTCTCTGTCAATAGGACTTGACAGAATAGTACTTTGCAACTCTAGAAATGCAAAATCAGGACAGTGGCATGGCACCATGGTCCCAGAAATTTCTGCTCAGATTTAAGACATGGGTGCACCTCTGATTTTTCCTTCTGGTCTATACTTTTCAGGAGTGTGTCAGTTGTTCTTTGATCTGCATTCTCATATTAGGATTTGCTTGCTTATTTTCTTTCTAGGTTAGATTGCATTTTGCATCATTCCTCTCTCTCATTTGCAGCAAAGGAATAGAAAACCTAAGAGGCAATCCACAACTCTCTCTTTCTCATAAGAAGTAGCCAACATGCATTACCTCTGTAGGATCCTTCCTATTTCATGAGTGTGTATGAGAGTGTGATTGTGTTTTTCATACTTAGTCTCACGTTTTCCCCTACACAGGATTATAGAAAGCATCTCCTTGTCATATATTGAATATAGCCTTTCAGGTCCTCTCAACTTCTTACTTTCAAAGACAATAAGATGCTTGTCTTTCATAAGGATTGCACCAACACCTTCTCCTAATTCATCACACTATAGTTCAAAAGGCCCGGTGAAATTAGGTAGAGCCAAAATAGGGCAAGATCTCATGATCCCCTTAAAGTAATCAAATATTATCTATGCCTTTTCTAACCACTCAAAATATCCTTTCCTTGTAAGATCTGTGAGGGGGAAATCAAACTAAGAGTATCCCTTTACAAAGCTATGATAAAAGCCACAAAGACCCAACAATCCCTTTAAGTGTGTTATGTTCTCAGAAGGAGGCCAAGCAATGATAGCTCTAATCTTTTTAGGGTCTACCTTCACACCTCCTGTACTGATAAAGTGGCAAAGGTAGAGGAATTATTTCATTCCAAACTCACACTTGGACTCGGATTCCAGTATGATCAACACTTCATCCAAGTGTTGCAAGTGCTCCTTCCAAGATTTGTTGAATATGAGTATTCTATCAAAGAATATGAGCACGAACTTCCTCAACTATTTCTGGAAGATTTTGTTCATACATGACTGGAATGTGGCAGGGGTTTTTGTCAAGCCAAAGGGCATGACTAGAAACTCAAAATGCCCAAAGTGGCATCTCAAAGCAGTCTTCTATACATATGAAGCTCTCATCCTAATTTGATGATACCTCAACCTGGGATTGATCTTTGAGAAGAACACTGCACCATGTAGCTCATCAATTCTCAGGATAGGATATTGATTTTTATATTTTTCTGATTCAGGGTCCAGTAATCCACGCACATGCGCATGATCCTGTCCTTTTTCACCAAGACAAAAGCCAAAGCAAATGGGCTCTTTCTTGGCCGTATGTAACCCATATCAAGCAGCTCCTGGATTGCTTTCTCGATCTCATCCTTCCACTTCTTGGGGTACCGATAGGAAGTATTCATAATAGGATTAACTCCTTCTTCAAGATCAATGATATGTTCTGCACCTCTTTTAGGAGATCTACTAGGAGGTGGATTTTCAAACACCTTACTTCTCTTAGTTATCAAAGCCTAGATGTCTTCAGGATAGCTCCAATTCTCCTTTAGTTATTTGGAAGGCATGACCATGATCTTAGGAGGTTTACCAAGATATGGCTTCCCAAGGACCTTACTTTTGTCTATGATCAATGCTTTTATGTATAATGAGTAGTTGCCCTTGTCTTCCAATGGATTTGATGACATTATTAAACACTTTTCTGCCCACTCCACTTGGTCATGGTGGATCAACCTCTCCATCCTCTTCAATGAAATAACTTTAAGTCCACCATTTGACATTCCTCTCAATACCACCTTCTTACCATCAGACATGACTTTCAACTCTATGGCTTGCAAATTTAATGTGATCTCACCAATAGATCTCGTCCACTAAATCTTGAGGACTGTATCATCAGCCCCACCAATGCTAACCACAAAAAAATCATCTCTAATTTCATGATTTCCCAACTTCAAAGAGATTTTGGAAATCATCTAGTTGCAAGATATAGTGGAGCCATTAGCTACCATGACTTTGAAGCATTCTACTTCCCCTGCCACTAGCCCCCTCTTTGAAACAACTCTCTCATCAATGAAATTATGAGTTGCTCATTTGTCAATGAGAGAAATGACACGATGCTCTCCTATCACACCTTAAACTCTAAAGGACTCACTGTTGTGAATGCTCAAGAGTTGAGAAACCACTCCTCTATCTTCTGACTCAGTTTCAGGCCCTTTAGGAGCCTCTTCATACTTGCTATCCTGAATTTCAATCTGTTGTTCTGACATTTTAGAATCTGATCCATCAATAGAATAGAACCATTTGATGCAAAATTTCCTTCCCATGACACTTATGTCTTGGGGCCCAAGGTTCTCTTCAAGAATAGAAAAGATTCTTCCTCCAAAGCTCTTGATGGAGCTCATCATCCATTCCTGAAGGAAACTTCTTGGTCAGATTTGTAAACTTCTTCTTATCCTTTTGGAAAGGGAAAGTCTTGGACTGAAATTTTTTCTTTCGGGCAACCAACTCCATGCTTTGAGCCTTCTTGATTGCATCAGCTAAGGTGGGCAGGTCAAAGGCTTTTACCCAACCTTTCAATGTGTCTTCAAGTTCCTTAGTAAATAGGACCACTAACCTCTTCTCCGAGATGCTACTAACCATAATTGAAAGGCTTTGAAACTCAGTTATGGCAGTGTCTAAAGAACCTTGTTGTTTGAGTTGAGAAAGTTCTCTAAATTTCACATCTGGGTCCCTGGTATCAAACCTTTCAATGAGTTTGTTGGTGAAATTATCATATATGGTCATCAAGTTATGACCAAGGGTGACCAATCCATGGTACCACCATTCGTGGGCAACACCTTCCAAGTGCAAAGTGGCAAACTTGATGGCATCTTCTTCAGGCATAGGCCTCAAAGATAAATAATTATCTATTTTTTTCACCCACGCTCTAGCTGTGCTCTTAGTGCTTCCATCAAAATGTGCTAGATTCACCCTTCCAAGAGCTTATTGATAATCTCCTGGGGTAGACAATTTGTCGTCATTCCTCCTTTTGTTGGTTCCCAAAAATGAGTTTACACTACGGGAGGCAAAAACCAAGTTGATTTGTCAAAATACCTATGGAAAGCCACTTCCAACTATCAATATCCTTCAAACTTGGATCAACTATGACAAGGATTTGCAAATTCTTCTACACTTTGTGCTCTACAAGGCTCGGGAGGGTATTCCCTTAGCAAATTTGTGATCTTTGCGCCACATTCATGAATTATGTTAAAAACAAATCAGATAATCTCATATATTGGCTCAACAACAGGGATAATGCTTAAGAATGGAAAATTATTCAGTGGTCCTCGACCTTATCTGGAGTATGAGATAATAGGACACCTCAAACATACACAAAAACTTGGAAATATGTCTTGATTATAATGATTTATGACAAACCATAAGTTAAACATACAATAAATTGATAACCTAATGACATTTGCTAGCATATACCAGTGCCTTACTCCATTGGGCTCTAAGTTTCTGAAACATCACTGAATACTTGATAGAAATTTATCCAATAGCTTATTTAATCTTAAATGATAATGAATTACAATATCATTTCATTTTCCAATTTCTCACCCGAACTACTTATCAAATCCTAGTACAAGCTCTACCCCTCTGTAATTTCATTCAAGCATTTTCATTAACCCCTTGGATTAAAGCGTGAGATGAAAAACTACATACATCATAACAATGCAATGAGCAAATGAAACCCTTGATCCATTGACTCAAAATAAGATAAAATCATACACAGGAGAGTAAAGATTTGAAATTATATTTGTATTAAGTTCAAAATCTATCTTCTATCAAATAATCAAATACATTTCATTTACAGGAGAATCCCATTTGAAATTTGAAACTAATGACTATCTTCTATTTTGCTCTGCAAAATGGCATTGCAATTCTCTTCTATTTACTCATGACTTCTGAAAACTGGTACCTAATCCTACCGAATGGACCTACATAAAGAGACCCTATTCAAAGACTTCAGAACCCTTTCTAATGCCTTGATGTCCCTTTTATAGAAAACAAGGGAGAAAACAAGCTTCAAACCAATAGACACATGTCATCAGGATGATTAGACATACCTGAAGTTTGTTACAAAAATATTCCATCGTTAGGAAAGTTATAACCAATATCAAAATCTGTGGCCACTTCTCTAAAATTCATGATGTATTTTACCGCCATCACTGTTGTTTTGGATCAAAAATATATCCACCACTAGAATATAAAAACAGTTATACCAAATTGTTTACAACCCTTATTCATCATTCGGATACATCCTACTCCACCCATTGTACTCTTCATCAAATGGCCACTCATAACTCATGACTTCATCAACTTTATCTTTGTATGGAGTGTATTTAATGACTACTTGATTTGCCTCCATTTTAAAAGATTCAAAAAATGACCCCATGGCAATTACTTTGTCCATGCTATCCTTCAGCATTTCCATGTTCAACCCTTCACATATTAACTCTACTTGGGTATTGATGACTCTCTCTGTCTCCTCTTTCCAAAATTGTAGAGGCTTGATTACCCCATTTTCATCCTCAATATCTGGAAAAAGAGTTTACTCAACTCACTGAAATTTCTCATCAAATCCCTTATCTTTCTTTGTATATTTTCTGGCAAAAATTGGGCCTCTTGCATTGATTTTACCAACAAAGAAGTTGGTTGGAGTGCAGGTGGGCTCTCAACATGATACTTGGAAGCCATACATGTTATTCTAAGTTTATTTCCCCTTTACAACCATTTTTTGAACAAGGGATCTGCCATCTCTTTATCATCATCAAATTTATGAATAACATTAAATAATAAAGAATACAAGGCATGAATGTTGTTAAGTCTACTCTCAGCCTTTTCATTTAATTGAGTTAGCATTGAGCATACTATCTCCTTTTGTTGGCAGGTTGATTGATCTTTTGATTCCTTCAACTTATTTTCTAATTCAATAATTTTCTCCAAGAGATGAGATTGAGTTGGATTAGTCGATCTAGTGGCTTTGGGCTCATCATCATCATATGGCACCAATGATATATTGGGGACATTAACATTGATGTCAGGTTGAACTACTTCTTTTTCATGGATAATAGGTGATGACCTGGATGTTGATGGTGCTCATGTCCCTGTAAATGTAGAAGAGGAGACTCTTATCTGTCCTTGCTCAAGGATTTGCACTCTCGTTTGCAACTCTATACACCTTTATTGAACTGCATTGTAATAATTGAAAAGATTATCAAACTTTCTCATTAACTCTGCCTTTTCTAAGGCTTCTCTCTTTGAACTTTCATGAGACAATTTGACAACATCAACATTCAACTTTGTAGCTTCCACACTTGATGTGTCAGATGCAATCTTTACAATAAGGCGTCCCCTTAATTTGGGATTTATGTCACTAATGTTAGACTTTCTAGGTCCTTCCTCTAATGCCCATATTTCCAAGGTTGCATAATCATCTACATAATCCGATCTTTTCAATACCAACCTTGCTTCTTCCTCTAAACTAAATTGTTGGCCCTTTGATTTCCTAATTGCATTAAAGGCCACTACATCTGTTATATCACATTCTAGTAAAATTAGAACTCCAACCTAACTTACAATCATCCTTCCCTCATCTGCAATGATTTTATTGAACTCTTCCATCATCTCACTCTTAACTTCTTCCTGATTGTCATGTATAGACCTATCTAGCCTCTGAGATTTTCTCTGGATAGTTCTCTTCTTAAATTCTTCAATTTTCATCTTCCACACTAATTGAAAAAAGGTTGGGATTCTCACAAAAGCATCATCCTCAAGAAAATTATCACATACCTCCTTCCTTGCATCCCTGAAAGCTCTACCCTAAATATCTAAAGGAGTGAGGTCCAACTCCAAACTAGGGGGCAAAGGAGGAATACCAATTTTCATCTCTGCACTTGTTGCTACAAGCGTATCTTCCTCCATTTGTTCTTCAGCCTGCCTTAAAGGTTAAAAGGGTAGAAGTGGTGGAAAAGGAATTCTATCCGAATCTTCAAGATCAATGATTTTGACTCCTTTAAAAGGCTTGATTTGCACCTTTGGGGAAGGCTTTATCTTCATTATCCTTTTACTTTTTCTCCTCATTAATTATCTACTGTCATTGCTGCTCTCTTCTTCACCACTTGTTTCTTCTCTTTCTCTCTTTTGAGAAGGCTCATAATCAAGTCTCTCTTTTATCAGCTACAGGGATGTCCACTAAATCTCTATGAATCTCTTTATGGATCAAAAATAGCTTTGAGAGTGCTTTTTATTATCGTCTAGAATGAAATGCCACTATCTCATCCGCCATTACTACTCACACAAGTGAAATAACGACTCTAACTTGCATTTGAAATAAGTTTAAAATTGAACCGTTGATCATCTTTCAAAAAGGCACATCAAATGATCATCTTTAGTCAATTTGAAATTTACCATCACATGTGGCAAGCAGGTCCACCCTTAGAATGATGTGGCATATCCAACTCACCGCTTACTTCTCCACTTTTAGTGACCCCATCGTTGGTTTTCATGGCCTACCTTAGATACGTGACATCATCTTGTGATGTCGTGGTCCATAATATCCTCACATCTCTTGATCACGGGGTTACAAGAGCTATTGGATCTATTCTCTGTTTACTTTCCAGCTACAGCGATCACTTAACAATGGCCGCTAACTCTCGAGCACTTCTTGGACTAGGATTAAAAAATCATCATTCAATACAAGAACATGCAGATTGATGAACCATTAGTAACTTGGAGTTTACTGGTTGGGAACTGGTAACATCAAAGGTTTGAAAGATCAAACCGTCGGCTCACCCTTCCTGCTTAGGACACATGGTATCATATGGTGATTTCACGATCCTTATCTTCCTTGCACCTTCAACCGCGGGGAAGTGTGAACCGTCATATTTATTCTTCCTTTATCCACCGGTTGAAGTATTAAAATATTAGACTTATAAAAATTTAATAAGTGTTGGCATGAATATTAAAAGGGACTGACCATAGGGAAAAATTTCATGCAGACTAAGGAAAATATAAAGGGGATAGCCAAAAACAACTTAATGCTTAGAGAATACAATGGCCCTGCCAATGGTAACCGACCCTTGGCTTAAGTGGAAAATAGGAAATGACAAAATATAATAGGCTTAGGGTTTTTCTTTTACAAGACTTTAATTGGAAATTCATAAACCCTAAACCTTAAACCTTGAACCTTGACAAAGGGCAAAATGAATCTAGAATGACCAACATTTTGACTCAAGCATGAAATTTTTTTTGTGTGGTCATTTTTTAGGACTATCACCTTCCTCACTTCATTTTCTAATTCATGATCTGATCCAAGGTGAGGATATCTTGGATCTCTGTAGGGAGAGAAGCATACTCAATATAGTTGTTCCTTATCTCATCAACTATAGGTATCTCAATTTCATCTTGTTGTGCTTCTCTTGGTAGGAAGATGGTTGTGGAGCTCTTGAAACTGAACCTCCACTATTGCTCCCATTATTACTCCCATTTCCATTTCCTCCAGGAGCATTAGAAGTACTAGCCTCTAGTCCATTGTTAGGTTGATTAGGGATCCCAACAACATTCTGGTTAAGTTTTTCCATCAATTGAGACATCATATCCATCATGGCATTAAACTATCTCTGAGCCTTTTAGTCAAGTGCCTCATCCTATTCTGCAGCCTTCTCTACCATTGAGTCTACTGAATCTATAGAATCCACTTGCTTCCCTTTGTTTCTCAATACCTCTGAAAAGGTGTCTTCTTTCGACACTAAATGAATTTGAAAAGTGTTGTCTCCTCAGTTCTCTATTGTAGCAACGAATGTCTCTATCACTCATGAAGAGCTCTAACCACTCTAAAAATCATAGGCTGGTAGGAAGACCCGCTTTGATACCACTATAATATTCCCTTAATTTTTTTTTTCTATTTAGCAATAAGAATTACAAGCAAACACCATAACCCATTAAGGTTAGAGAAATAATCCAAACTACTAAAAGGGAACCCTCCCACCTTTTATTCACCGAGAGTCCAATCTAGGAGGGTGAGAGCATATGGTGTTTTGGGGATTGTTAGCACCATAAACCCAACTAAAATTACAATGCACAAGCAGCAAGCCATCCCCTTCTGCTTATCTAGTACGATTGAAACTGAACTCTTGGCGGTAAACCAACCAAGGGAAATAACATGAAACTAAAACTCAACCACTCTACTACGTATTTCAATGGGAGGACATTACATTAAGCTATCACTCTACCACATATTTCAATGGGAGGACAATTACATAAAACTTATCACTCGATCACTTATTTAGTGGGAGGACTGAGTACATAAACTGAATTACAAAGCAAGAAGGCCACTAAGCCAACCTCTTCCACTTATGCAGTGGGCAAACAATACATCAGAAATGGTTAGTACTACTACTACTTGACCTTACAATATAGGAATTAGAGAGATTGAATAGAGAATTAATGTTGTCCAAACTGATAAATATTCCCAAGCAAGTGCTAACTCCACAAAAGCCCTTCAACATGAAATTATGAAATTCTAAGAGTAATGACACAAAGACCAACAACTTCAAGAAGCTATTACACACTCAAATCTCTCCCCAAACTCACCCAAATCTTTCCAAATCACTCCCCAATCAACTAATCTACTCACACTCCTAAATGCACACCCAAACACTAACTTCTGGAAATCTGTAATTTTTGACAGCAAGCTAGAAAAACATAACTGACAAGTCAAAGACACACTAAAATGCATAAAACACTCTCACAACTTGCCCAAATCACTCCAAACTAAACCCAGACTGCTATTAAATCAATACTAACTAATAAAAACCAATAAAATGACCACCAAACATCCCACTTAACTCGACTTACTTCCAAATGCCCATACAAAGGAAAACGCCATAGCTAAGAATTTTGATTTGAAATATTAAATTGAATACTCAGAGATTAGTGCTGGAAACTTACAAATTCCTTTGCCCAGGACATACAAAATCAAAGGGTACTCGATCACTCAGAGGTTTATGAATGAAAGTATGCTTTAGTCATGACTTTCCCAGCAGCCTAAAAATACACTGAAATTTGAACCACAAAAAAACCAGCAATCCCACACTTCAACAAACTCACCAAGAACATTGAGAGAACATGAAAAAAAGATAGGTATTGTCTTGCAAGTATGAAACTGGACTTAGCTAGGAAGGATCACTTTGAAGCTCATATTTCTATTGCCAAACCGACAACATAATAATGCAATTTTCAAGATATCCCAAAATGAGAGCCCACAAATTTTATTTATAACTTCATGATCCACCAAATTCAAATACAAATGGCACCCAAACTCAATTCAAACTCCTTTCATTTTATTTCATGTCCTCACCTAGACATGGCGCCCACTTTCCCATCTTCCTAGGTAAAGTTTGAACTTTACCTTAGGTGACAATTTTCCAACATAAAAATAATATAACATGAGATGTTTTATCATCCCCAATTGCCACCTTTTAACGCCACTGACTTAGGAAAATAACAATATTAATATCAGATAAATATTTTTCCATAACTCACCCATAATACACTTAATCAACAAATACAAATATTTAAATATTAAACCTTAGGACAAGGAATAATATTTAATTAAATCACTTATGACTCCAATACTAATTGTCAACAAAAACTAGGATGAAACTAAGCAATGAAGACCATTGAACTACTGCAGGATCAGGATCCTATCCAAACTACAAAAAATGGAAATGCTCCATACTGCCACTTACTAAAAATAGTATGTCATGAAATACACCTCCGAAAAGCATGATCTTCACACCCAAAGAAAGAGCTTGGAAAGCTCAGTAAGACAAAATCATCCAATTATCCAAACCCTAACTTACTAAAAATAGTAAGTTCTCACTTCACCAAAGCATCCAGTGCATGTTATGCCGACCAAGAGTTCATAAAAAACCCATAAGGAAACCATAGATAGAACTGAAGAATTTCCTCTTGATAAACCCTAAAAAGCTCATGCAAAACTCCACCAAAGTTGGAAACCCTAATTCTCCTTTCCACATAGCCTATGGGTATTTGGAATAGGCCAATGGACCACTAAAAGTACATCATTAAGAAGGGGACATTATGGGAAGTCTCTCTTTCTTCAATTCTGCCATCACTAAATATCCCATCTTATACTGCACATCTCTTTTCTTCTCATTTTCTTTCTCTTTTTACTTCTCAATGTTCTTTTAGAGAGTTTGTCTTACTCTATCATGAATGTCCTTCATAGCCACTACAAAGTCTTATCCCTGAGCACTCCTCCTCTAAAATCGTTGTAGATCCCTTAACTCTAGAATGCCTCTTAGATGAATCCCATATACAACATCAAAAGGACTTCTTCATGTGCTTCTATTGACATAATCATTATAAGAAAATTCAGCTTGAGGGATGATCATATCCCGAGCTTCTCCATGCTTCTTTGTGAGACATATGAGAAAATTTCCCAATGATCTATTCACTACCTCAGTTTGGCCAATAGTCCGAGGGTGATAGGATGATGTGAAGGACAATTGAGTCCCCAACTTCTTCCATAATGTATGCCAAAAGTGTCCCACAAACTTAGAGTCCCTATCAGTCACAATGTTTAGAGGCAAACCATGGATTCTAACAATTTCTTTGAATAATAAGCCAACAATATGGGAAGCATCATTAGTACATTTACATGGAAAAAAGTGAGCCATCTTACTAAATCTATCCACTACAACAAAAATGTTGTCAAAACCTCTTTGAGTCCTAGGAAGACCCAAAACAAAATCCATGCTGATACTCTCCCATGGTCTATTAGGAATAGCGAGTGGTTGATATAAACCTACATTCGATGATGTTCCCTTAGTCCTCTAGCATATGCTACAACTTTCAACAAACTTCCTGACATCTGATTGCAACTTTGGCCAAAAATAGTACCTCTTCACTTTTTCCAAGGTTTTATCAAGCCCAAAGTGACCTCCAAAACTGTCACAATGTTTCTCCTTGACAATGTTCTCCCTCATGGAGCATCTAGGGACACACAATTTACTTCCTTTGAACAAAAACCCTTTCTGTAACAAAAAGTCAGAAAAATTAGAATGTTAAGAATCTGAAAAATTGAGTGCAAACCTCATATATCTCCTTGAAATCTTCATCATCCTTGTACATTTACTTGAGGCAATCAATTCCCACAATTTGTAGCTAGATTTATTGCACCATGCATACCCTTCTACTCAATGCATCCATCATTTTATTGGCCTGCCCCTTCTTGTGTTTGATGGTGAATGTGTAGGCTTGAAGATGTTCAACCCACTTCATTTACTTGTGGATAAGTTTCTCCTGTCCATTCAAAACATTGAGAGCATGATTGCTAGTATACACAACGAATTCTTTAGGTAAAAGATAATGTCGCAATTTCTTCAAGGCTTGTACGATTGCATACAACTCCAAATCATATGTAGAGTACTTCCTTTTAGCATTATTGAGTTTCTCACTAAAGAAAGCCACCGATCTGCCCTCTTGAGTCAAGATAGCCGCTATGGAAAGATTATTAGCTTCACAATCCACTATGAACAATTTGTTAAAATTAGGAAAACAATAATAGGTTGTTGTACTACTCTCTTTTTCAGATCTACTCAAAATATTTTTCTTTATTTGACCAAGAAAACTTACATTTTTGACCTCCCTTGATTTTGTCTAGGATAGGTGCACATATATGACTAAATTTTTTAATGAACTTTCTATAAAATGTTGCCAATCCATGGAAACTCCTCACATCACCTACTATCTTGGGTGTTGGCCATGACAAGATAGCCTCCACCTTTTCTGGATCCATCTTCAAATCCCCCTTGGAGATTACAAAACCAAGGTAGACAAGATCCTCCTTCATGAAGACACTCTTCTGCATGTTTATCATCAACTTTTCATCATGAAACATTTTCAAAACCAAGTTTAAGTGCTCCAAATGCTCCTCCTTTATCCTACTAAACACAAGAATATCATCAAGATAAACAACAACAAATTTACCAATGAATTCCTTCAATACCTTTTTCATGAGGCACATAAAGGTGCTTGGGGAATTGGATAACCCAAAAGGCATCACCATCCACTCTTAAAGATCTTCATTTGTCTTTAAGGTTGTCTTCCATTTATCTCCCTTCCTTATTCTGATTTGATGATAACCACTCTTGAGATCAATTTAGGAGTAGTAGCAAACCCCTTCCAAACAGTCCATTAAGTCTTCAATTAGAGACATAGGAAACCTATATCTTATGGTAATCCTATTGATGGCCCTAGAATCAGTACATTGTCTCCATTTACCATCCTTTTTAGGTGCTAGGACTATTGGGACAACACACAGATTGAGACTCTTTCTCACCAACCCCTTATCCAACATTTCTTGCACTTGCTTGGCAATCTCCTCATTCTGAGATGGAGTCATCTTATAGACTAGTTTGTTTGGCAAAGTAGAACCTAGTAGGAAGTCAATCTGATGGTTTATGTCCCTATTGGGTGGTAAAGTATTAGGAATTTCCTCCACCATTATTCTCTTATACCTATCCAGCAATTGCCGCATCTCCTTGGGAACTTCTTCCTTACCATTGTTAGACACATTAGGACTATTTTTGGGCTTCAAAATCAGAGCATACCCAAGGTTCCTTCCTCCTTTAGGATGTCTAAAAACTCTTTTCCACTCACTAACATGAAACTTGACCCAATGTTCTTATCTACACCCTTATCTTGTAAAGGATCCATCTTGAATTTTCTCCCATTTTTGGTTATCAGAAAGGAGTTTGTTTTCTCATCTTGTTGGGATTGTATATCATACTGCCATGAACGTCCTAAAAATAGATGGCAAGCATCCATGTGGATCACATGAAACGATATTTTGTCCTTATACTCTAATCTCAAATTCTACCCAAGATTGTTCATCTACTAAGACCTATTGCCCTTTATTAGGCCATGACACCTTATAAGGGTTAGCATGAAGTAATCTTTTCAACTTTAATTTGTCTACCATCTCTGTGGAAACCAAATTTTTAGTAGAACCTGAATAAACTATTACCTTGCATAGCTTACCATAGGCCTTGCACATGGTTCTGAATAATGTCTTCCTCTAAGGGGATTCTTTAACTTAAGGTACCTTCAACATGGTTCTCCTCATCATCAAGATTTATCCATCATGGATTGGGGCTGCACTTCCAAGTAGGGTATTGACACTTTGGCAATCTTCTTCTTGAATCAACTGGTTCCTTCTCTCTCCTCGATGAGAGTTTGAGGCTTTCTTAGAATACTTGCTTGCAATGTGCCCTACTTGGTTGCAATTTAAGCATCTTCCTGTGAAGACACTAGGACCTCTCCTTGGTCCACCAAATCTACCTCTTCCATTGGGTCTTCTTCCTCTAAAGGCTCCTCTTGAACCTAACTCTCTACTTTGTTCTTGTTGGCTAGACTCACCTTGGGGTTTTTGAGATTGTCCGAGCTTCCCCCAAAAGTTCCTTTTCCTCTAAAGTTCTTGCATCATCTTCCCCTATTGTTTTTTTCACTCTTTCTTCTCAACTTATCTTCTGCCCTCAAAGACATTTGAAAGCATTCATCTATGTTTTAGGAGTCCTAAGGCACATCTCATCTTGAATGTTGAACCCAAGTCCATTCAAGTACCTAGCAACCTTCTCCTTTTCATCTTCATGGTGCCCTGATGTCAAGCTCAATTTGTGGAATTCCTTTGTGTAGGAAGCCACATCTAAATTCTTTTGTTTCAGGTTTTGGATTCTCCTATGCAGCTGCACTTCATAATCAGCAGGCATGAATTGGGCCTTAAGTTTGGACACCATCATGTCCCAAGAATGAATCATATTCATTCCCATCTTCACCCTTTCACCTTGAGTATTGTTCCACCAGGTTAAGGCAACACCCTTTAGTTTGGTCTTTGCAAACTTCACTTTCTTCTCCTCAACCACTTCCTTGTATTCAAAATAATTATTCAGGGCATCTATCCAATCTAAAAGTTCTTCAGCATTAATTTTCCCACAATAGGTAGTGTTGGGATCTATAAAATTTTGATGAATTTGGGAGGCCCATTCCAAGATTTTTGCATCTGCACTTCCTCCTGGTGTGTTCATGATATTTTTTTGAATTTTTGCCTTATCGGCAAAACCTACCACGATCGGCAGGACTTACCCCAATGAGGTCGCTAGAGTGTCAAACAAACCAGAGTTAGTTATCGGCTATCAAGGTGAGTAGTTGTAAGCTACCCTGATAACTCGATGAGAAAGCATGGGCGCAAAGTGGTTGTATCAGGTATCGGCTGAGGCTTTTTCATGCTACACTGATGGCCCGATAGAAAAGTGGATGGACCAGAGTAGAGCTATCAGGTATCGGGTGGAGTGATTTAATGTTACATCAATGACCCGATAAGAAGAGCGGAGCGCAGAAAGTCATCATCAGCAATCGGAAGTCAGGTTTTCATGTCTTCCCAATGACCCAATGGAAAGTGTAAAGTGGTGAAGGTAGACATCAGTGACATCGGCCATTAGAGTAGCACAATGTCATGCTACCCGATTACCTGATGGAGCATCATAAGGTAGAGGAAGATGGCATCGACCATCAGCTTAGCATGATTGGAGGGATCTTGATGACCCGATGGAAGGGCCCAAGCATGGTCCATTTATCCCACATTGGTTGTGGGGAAGAGCATTTCAGTTTTTAAAGAAAAATCCCCACACATATTAGGTGTCAAAGCTTATGGGCTTTTGGCAAGTAGCAACTCAAAAGTAGTGGGCCCCCCCCGTGCATCTCAAAGCACCCAAAGTTTGTAGTGGAAAGGCAAAATAACCAGCAAGCAAGTTAGGCAGATCAACAATGATCACAAAAGATCTAATGGCTGTCACTATGTCATGACATAAAGATGATAGCCAGATATCACTGTGACTTGGTGACAAAGAACATGTCAAAAAGGGGTGAGTGGTTTAGGTTAAGGATCAAGTAGGTTTGAGCTGATCTAACGACTATCGCTATACTACCATGTGAAAGTGCTCGACTGTTAATGGCTGCAACTTGGCAACTGATGAGGTAGCAGACAAGTGGTGGACACATGGTGACACCGTGGCACAAGAGAGAGGCACCCAGAAGAGGCTAATGATCAAGCAGATCAACGGTGGTGTGAAATTTTGGGGCTGACCATGACAATTGTTGTACCACGGTTATGAAGTGCCCAGAATGAATACCCTCGCGACAAGTAGCACCTAAGGTGGACTTTGAGAAAATCATGAGACGCGACATGGTGATACGCAATTGATGAGGTGGAAGGTCCAGTGGTAACATGAGGAAGACAAGTGGCATGTCATCAAAATGAACATCGAGCAGACCTTGGCTTCGATGGACCTCTAAATGGACTCACCGAAGGCATCAGTTTCATTGACATGAAAGGTGTCGATGAAACTAGGGTTTTGATAAAACATGAAAGTGGCTTGCCGAAGAGGATGTTTGGTCAAAAGAGTGATATCCAACAGAACCAAAGGAGACATGGGGGTCTAGGTGGGCTCGGAGCAAACCAGGAAGTGACACATGGTGGGCCTGCCACAAGAAAGAGTAGCCCATGTGAATTAACCAGTGGGTAGGTCAAGAGGGATTTGACAGTTGGATGGATGATCTGAGCGTGGTCACCATGTCACAATGGAAATATGCTCGATGGTTAAGCGGCATGACTTGGCGACTAAGCGGTGGGACCCGTAGAAGGAGCAGTTCGGGGAAAGGATAAACTAGAGGCAGTTTGGAAAGGATCCAATGGTGGTTGCTGATCTACAGTCTGAAGATGCTCAATGAATAATCATCACGGATGAGTGACAAAGGAAGAACCAAGAGAGGCCCAAGTCCAATGGTAGGTCCAAGTGGCAAGTAGGTGGATCCAAAGGCAATCCAGAGGTGACACATGGAAGGGGTTTCCAGACGAGTGAAATAGATAAGGGGCCCACTTTGAATGTTAGAATGGTTAAGGATCAGGCAGGTCCGATGCAGATCGATGGTTGTCGCTATACCGCAACACGAAGGTGCACAATGGTTATTCCTTGCGACATGGTGACAAACCACTAGCGGTGGGCCCAGATAACTGTTAATGCCAATAGTTAAGGTGAGCAGTTATAGTGGATTACTAATGGTAGTGGTTAAGTTTTTAACGAATCAGGGACCAAGTGGTGGGGCCCGTTCAGAGTGAGTTACTCAGGAATGAAGGGTGTGCTAGTTTTCCATGATCAAATGGCCATTGCTATACCGCAATGGAAGTAGGTTTGAACTTTAAAGTTGCGACATGGTGACTAAAGGAAAGGTGCTCAGAAAGAAGGCCTTCCTAGTCCGTTGGCGCCAAATCTTAAAATATTCAAAATAACCAATGGTAGAGATGTGCGAATCCCATCAGATTGTGTTCAAAGTGAAAAGTTGGTGAGAGTATTCAAGGCAATGTGTAGAGAACATAGTGGTGCACGAATATGTGTTTTCTTAGATAAGACCTCATCAATGCTCTGGCATGAGATGATCCACCATCATTATGAGGCTTACGGTCATCATAACTGATTGTGGGTAATAAGAGCCTACCCCTTTCGGCCATTTTCCAAATGAATGCCCAGTGAATTAATGAAGCACACATCCCAAAAAGAATGTTAGGTTTCTCCCTCAACTGCAATGGCATAGAAATATAAATTTTGGAGTAAATGACTGTTAGGGTAAGAGTTTCCTTCGAGGTAGTCTGAAGCTTGTTTCATCCTGATTTCTATAAAAGGATACCAAGGATGCCTAGAAGAGAGGGGAGGAACACAAATTTTGTAACCAAAATCTGGTGAAATTTTAATGCAGGCCTGTTTCTTGGCAATTTTTGAGTCAGATATGAAGTGCTCATAACCTTCTGATAGGGGAATGAAATATACAATCTAAAGAATTTAAATCCAGATTTGCATTGTCTCTATGTCACTGTACTAGTTTTTATTTCATTTAAGTAATCAAGGATTGCTTATTTGAATGATTTGTTAGGCATATAATGAAGTTGTTCTAAGTCTTTTTCTTAAGGAGGAAAATATAAAATACCTTGAACAAAGTCATTGATATCAGTACTTTTGGTGTGGATTTGATTATGAAGTTTGGTGCAGATTAGGACTTTGTATATGTTAGGCATATTCAGAGTCGATAGATCAGGAATTTGTGATTTGTGTACTAGTTTCTCTTGTCAGATTGCAGTTTGTTGTAGATGACTCTATTGCCCAATTAAGGCACTGGTTTACCTGTTGGGTTTTTAGGTGCATTTTTTGATCATTTTCAAAAGACAAAATTAACTTTCCATTTATGTTTTAGTTATACCAGTCAGAAAGGAAAGTTTGCAGGAATTTACATTGGTTTTCTTCAAACCATTTAATATTTTTGTGAGAAAATAATCTTAAAAGGGTTCATTTGCCCAAGCTTTTATAAGCTTAAAGTGTAGGAGGTTTCCTAAATCTGGAACCTCACATTATTGTCTTTATTTCAAACTTTTGTTGTTCTCTTCCATTGCAAAATAGAGGCAGTAGTTTTCACTTTTAAAGAGAAGAAACACAATTTTTCAAAATGGAGAACAACAAAATTGACAACTCTGCTGGGGACTAATCTAAAGATCTTTGGTATAGATTGTTGAATTAGATTGTAAGTGAGTTTTGCCATCCGAGTCACCACAACAAAATTGGTGACTCTGCTAGGGAGAGTCAAATAAGTTAAGTCTTATACTGCAGATTTGTGTCTTTATTGCATGAAAGTGTTGAGCTCTGGTTCCCTTGGTTTCAGTTTGAAAATTATTGAGCTTATCTTTCTAAAGAAAATCCTTCGTCTATCTCATAGAATCTTAGAATACTATTTTGTTCTTTTCTAAAGATCAACAATTTCATTCTTAAGAGTCTTGTAAGTGATTCACTGTGTTACACTATATATTTTATTCCCAAGATATTTGCTGGCGACTCTGAAGTAAAAAAAACCAGTGTTCTTTTTAAAAAAAAATTGCAGTCACTTCAAAAGATAAGCAAGATGAATAGGAGAATGAATACTAGGTCTTATATGAAGAAAAACCCTCAAGAGAAGTTGCATGAAGGGTTACCTGAACCAGTTAAGAAAGGCTGGAGAGGAACTGTTATTCCTAAGCAGTCAACTCAGTCATGGAAACATAAGAGTAATCAAATAGGTAAGTCTTCTGAGCGTCCTATAAACGCAAGGTCGAATGCCTCTTCTCATGACTCTGACCATGATATTATGGTTTTTCATGTGGGCCTATTTGGCACTAATGATGATATCCAAACCTTTCACCAAATATTATCTAATACCAATGTTTCAGGGAGAGATAGGCTTAGTACAAGTAATAGAGCCAGTTCCATTCCCAAAACTATGAAAGGAAATATCAACCTAATTGATATGGACCAGTTAAATGTGTTTGATTTAGAGGAAACTTTGCCAAACCAAGATGAAGTGTCTAAGGAGATTGAGGTTCTAAATCAGAGAGTACATCAATTGATTGCCATAAGAAAAAGGAAAGAAAAGGAAAAGGATAATGAAACCAAAGGCAAACTCATTGAAAGAGATAGGTTATTAAGACAGATTGCAGAGCTTGAGTTGTTTGCTCAAGTAGAACCTATGAGTAAAGAGAAAGGTCCTATTATTATGGAAATACTTGATCCAAAAATTGTTTCCGCACCTAAAGTTGTATCACAACCTAGTAGGGAGGTTCACAGTGATCCCCAGCCTGCTAGGCCTGTTATTGTCAGAGGGAAGCAAAAATTAGTGGAGAATAGATCTGCAGGCCTGTTGTTAGGAGGTGCAAAAGGACCCCAAGGAATGATGTTGCATGAGATCAAGGTAGAAAGGGAAAGGAAAAAAAATGAAGACCTGAAAAAGGGAGTTAGAAAATGCTGAAATAGAAGTACTTAATGTAGAGTTCAGAAGAAAAATATGCTGCTTAAAGGCTCCTGCTATAACTTTCCCACCTGTAGATCATAGTAACTATGTCCCAACATACTTCTGCCTCTCTGTTGAACACTCAACCAATGATAGAAATGAATGTTGTCCAACCTATTAACCAATCTAAAAATGCTGCCCCAAATAATTGTGCTATTCCTCCAAGTACAATTCCAGCAACCAAACCAGTCATCCACCATCCCATAATCAAAGTCATCAAACTCTTATAGCTGGTAGTTCAGGCCCAAGGGTAAATACTAGAAACAACTTTGTTGGAAATCAGTTTCAAAGGAGACTGATAAATGTTGAGTTATATAGGCCGTTGTATTTTGATGGAATTATAGGATATCCACACCATGTCCCTATTGAAAAGAGGGATAAAATCCAGAAGTTTGCTGGGAATAATGTTGTCAGTGCTAAAGAGCATCTGAAATCTTTTCGTGAAATGATTAATGACTATGAAATTGCACATGAAGATGTCATAATGAAGTTGTTTGTGCAATCCTTGATTGAGGGTGCTAGAGATTGGTACATAGGGTTACCTATGGATAGTGTGCATTCTTGGGAAGAGTTCAAAATTTTCTTTCAAGAGAAATATGGAGACAAGACAAATGTGAGCTTCATGCTCAATGAATTTAACAACATCAGGAAATATAATGATGAAGCCATCACATATTTTAATGCAAGGTTTCAAAAGGCAATGCATAAACTTTTTCAAGTAATGAGGTTAGATGAAAATGTGTGTCTAACTACCTACTATAATGCATTTGACCCCAAAATGGCTTAAATTCTCAGAGATAAGAACCCACATAGTTTAAGAGATGCTTTTAGAATCGCAATCAATGTAGAGAGTAATAGAAAAGTATCGGGTAAAGTGGGAAGAAGGACTGATGGAAGATTGTGGCAGGAACAAAAACCACAACAAAATAAATCCTCCAAAGAAGAGGATAAGATAGAGAAATTAATGACTGCAATCAAGGATCTTACTGCTAAAGTGTGTAAACCAAAGAAGCCTCACTACAACTGGCAAGACAGACCTGCTAGATTTCATGACATGCCATATAACACTGCATGAAAAGATGGCAAACCTATGCAAGATAAATTAAAAGGCACACAAAATCATAATACCCCTGATCCTTTAAAGGGAGGAAACATACATAATGTGGAAAATACCCCTTGGTGTATGACATGTGATGGGCCACATTCCCCGTATTAGTGTGTTGTGGCTCAAGCTCTAAATGAATCCATGAGAAGTGAGGATGAACCTGCAATTAATATGTTTGAGTATATTGTGGTCAGTGACTGTGAGTCTTCAGAGGATGAAGCAAGTGAATATGACGTCTCGAGAAGCAATGCAAACTGCCAAGGGCAATTGACAATTGATTGACATCCCACCTTGAATGTAGTCACAATAGAAGATCAAGAGATTCATCTTAGAAGGCCTAGTGAGGAGGAAGTTAAGAATCTCACTAAGGCTACAATAGCTAATGCTAAGCATAATTATAATCTGAGAAGCAACAAAGATGATGGAAGTCAAGGTATGCCTAGTTCTTTATTTTTTAAAGAAACTTCTTATAAGAAGTCCACTGAGAACAAAAATTATGTCAAAGATAGTCAGGATAAAGGTGATCAGTCAAGTAGTTCAACGAAATTTGATATTGCTGATACAATTGGAAATAAAGCAGAGACCACTGGTGACAAGAGAGCAAGTCACCAAAAGGCAGAAAAGGTTAAAGCTCATGTTGAGTTTAATGTTAACATTGCTTTTGATATGACTCAAGCTTTAACACAGATGAAAGTTTTAGTACCTTTGATAGAGCTGCTGAAAATAAAAGAACATAGAGAGGCTACTTTGTTTTTTTATTTCAAGTGTATCAGATGTAGATGCTTCTTCTAAAAAGGGAAATGCAAAGGATGAGAAAGATCAAGAACAAGGGGTCCCAAAAGTTTATGTGGGCACCACTATTATTCAGGAACCATCTCAGATAGATCCCTTTTATGTCATGTTGTTAGTAAATAACAGATTGATAAAACTTTGCATGATAGATTTTGGTGCAACTGCTAATGTGATGCCTTATGGGGTTATTAAAGAACTAGGTTTGTCAATACACACTTCATATGGGATGTGTTATGCTATGGATAATAAAGAAGTGCTTTTTGTGGATACTATGAGAGATGTAGAAGTAAAAATAGAAGCTTTCCCAGAAGCTACTTATAAAATGGATGTAATTGTTAAAGATACCAAGCCACATTATGGCATGCTTCTGTCTAGAAAATGGGTCGTTGCTATTGGAGGATATCTTCAGTTGGATTTATCATATGCAACTATCACAGTGAATGGGAATTCTGTAAAATTGTACAGAGAACCATGTGCCCTAGTGGTTATTGAAAAAATAGACCCAAACATGCTTAATTGCATGATTGATGTGGATCTTGATAACTTCAGGATTGAACCCATTCAGCCTCAATTGAAGAATATTGATCCTATTGTTGATGAGATGAAATCCCAACAAGAAGGCCTGTGGAAGATGTACTTTGATGGTGCTTGCTCTAAGGAAGGGTTTGGAGCGGGAGTGATATTTGTTTCCCCATTAGGTATTACATTCAAGTATTCTTTTCTGTTAGCATTCCAATGTACAAACAATACAACTGAGTATGAAGCTCTGTTATTGGGCTTAGAAATTGCTAAAAGGCATGGGATCAAGTTGTTAAGGGTTTATGGAGACTCTGAACTTGTAGTGTCTCAAATAAGGTCAATATATGCATCTAAAAATGGCAAGTTAAAAAGATACAAGCATGTTGTTTGGGATGTCATTGAACACTTTGATGCATTTTCCATTGATTGGATTGAAAGGTTTAAGAACATTATGGAAGATTTTTTAGCTAATGTTGCCTTAAAAAATGGTGATGTAACATTGACTAGAGTTTCAATAATTGAGACAAAAGCCAGACCAACCATCCTAGATAATGTGTACAATTGGCAAGTTTTTGAGAATGATGAAGACATCCTTAGATTTGTATAATGCATAGATGACTATGAAGGTCAAAAGATTGATTATAATGCATTGGTGGATATAGTAGATGGACAAGAAACAATTTTTGGAAGTGACATAGTGCAATTAGAGACAAATGAAATACCCAGGGGACTAGTTGAACTAGAGGGTATGTTCAGTTACAGTGATGGTCACTTACATCAAGCATCATCTACAAAGTTGGAGGAATTGGATGAGGTGAACTTAGGGGTAGAAGCATCCCCTAAGTTGGTGTATATTGGGAAGAACCTGTATCCCCATATTAGGACCAACCTCATTAACTTATTAAAAGGATATAAATATGTTTTTGCTTGGTCCTATGAGGACCTTAAGGCGTATAGACAAGACTTATTTCAACATGAAATTCCTCTACATACTGATGCTAAGCCTTTTTGATAGAAGCAAAGACCTATTAACCCCCTTTTGGAGACATAAATGCAACAAGAATTAACCAAGTTAAGGGAAGGTTGGATTATAAATTCTATAAGACATTCTTCATGGGTATCCAACTTGATCCCTGTCAGAAAGAAGAATAGGGATATAAGGCTTTGTGTAGATAATAGAAATTTGAATGTCGCCTCTTTAAAAGACAATTATTCTTCCCCAAATATGGAAGCCATGTTACAAAGGGTAACTAATTGTGATTTATTGTCAATGATGGATGCGTTCTCAGGTTATAATCAGGTATTAGTAAAGGAGTCTGAGCAATTTAAGACTGCTTATGTGTATGTGAGAATGTCATTTGGCCCAAAGAATGGTGGAGCTACTTTTCAAAGAGCTATGGATGTAGATTTCAAGTAACTTATTAATATCATAATGGTTGTTTAACAGGATGATTTAACATGTTTCTCGAAGAAGGCACTTGATCACTACGGTCACTCGGAAAGGGTCTTTTGGAAGGCTCTGGAGTTTGGTGTATCCTTGAACCCCCAAAAATGTCATATTTGCAGTGACTAAAGGAAAATTATTAGGGCATATTGTCTCCAAGGAAGGAGTTAGGATAGACCTTGAAAGGATCAAAGCTATAAATAATGTACCTCGGCCAAAGAATGTTAAAGGGATTCAATCTTTCTTGGGCAAGGTGAATTTTGTCAGACTAATCAGCTAAGACTACTAGCGGTAGGATAATCATAGAAGGGTATTATTGGCCAACTTTGTTCAAGGATGCTCATAAATATGTTCAAAAATGTGATCCTTGTCAAAGGTTTTCTTCTAAACTAAGGTATGCTAGTTCTTTGCCTTTGAATTTTGTTACAGTTGAAGCCACTTTTGTTCAATGGGGCATTGAATTTACTAGAGAGATAATAGAAAAATCAAGCAGAGGTCACAGATGGATTATGGTGGCTACAGACTATTTCACCAAGTGGATTGAAGCCATACATGCCAAATAGGCTACTAGTAAGGTAGTCATTAATTTCTTGATGGATAATATAGTGACAAAGTTTGGTGTGCCAGCTAAAATAGTCATGGATAACGCTATGTGCTTCAGATCTGAGGAGTTTGCAGAGTTATGTGTTAATTATGGGATTATTATGTCATACTCTTCACCATACCACCCACAGGCAAACGGCTAGGAAGAATCAAGTAATAAAAGTCTCCTCAACATCATCAAGAAGATCCTAGAAGAAAATAAAAGGTCTTGGGATCAAAAGCTCAGGTTAGCTTTATGGGCTGACTATAAAAAAGGCCATTGGTACATCCCCTTTTGAGCTAGTTTATGGAGCGAAGACCAGATTACCTATAAATAATTTGCTTCAAGTTTACCAATTTTTGCAGATTGAAGAACTAGAAATGTCTGAACCCATGGAAGAAAGAATGATTTAGTTGGTAGAGCTAGAGAAAATGAGAATTGCAGCCCATAAAAGGAATATGAAACTTCAATTACAGATAAAGTACCTTTTTGATAAAAGGACTAGTGCAAGAAAGTTCCAGAGTGGCGACATGGTGTTGCAGTGGAATGTAAAAGACCAAGACAAAGGCAAGCATAAGAAATTTGAATTACTGTTGATAGGCCCTTTAATTGTTTGTGATATCAATGGAAAGGATTCATACTTCTTGGAAAGAATGAATGGCGAAGTACAGGAATTTCCATTGCATGGACAATTCCTGAAATATTACTTCTCTTGATCTGTTTCAGTCCATGCACAGTAGTTGTAGGCTATATATATTTGCTTTCAGTTGTGTGATTTTCAATAAGGAGCCCCTATTTTGAATTCAAGATAAGTCATTTGTTCCTGAGTGGTCTGCGTTACAGAGTTTTGATAAATTATTATGTTGATCTTGCAATCAACCATCTCCAGTCAGAGCCACTATTGGGACCTATAAAATTTTGATGAATTTGGGAGGCCCATTCCAAGATTTTTGCATCTGCACTTCCTCCTTGTGTGTTCATGGTAATTTTTTAAATTTTGCCTTATCGGCAAAACCTACCCTGATCATCAGGACTTATCTCGATTAGGTCACTGGAGTGTGGAATAGACCAGGGTTAGTTATCGGGTTTCAAGGCAAGTAGTTGTAAGCTACCCCGATGACCCAATGAGAAAGCATGGGCACAAAGCGGTTGTATTGGGTATCGGTTGAGGCTTTTTCATGCTACGCCGATGGCTCAATAGAAAAGTGGACGGACTGGAGTAGAGCTATCGAGTATCAGTTGGAGTGGTTTAATGTTATGCCGATGACTCAATAATAAGAGAGGAGCACAGAAAGTCATCATTGGCCATCAAAAGTCAGGTTTTGATGTCTTCTTGATGACCCGATGGAAACTGCAAAGCGGTGAAGGTAGACACTGGTGACATCAACCATCAGAGTAGAACAATGTCATGCTACTCGATGACCTGATGGAGCATCATAAGGTGGAGGAAGATGGCATCGGCCATTGGGTTAACATGATTGGAGGGATCTCGATGACCCAATGGAAGGGCCCAGGCATGGTCCATTTATCCCACATTGGTCGTGGGGAGGAGCATTTCAGTGTTTAAAGGCAAAGCCCCACACATATTAAGTGTCAAAGCTTATGGGCTTTTGGCAAGTAGCAGCTCAAAAGTGGTGGGCCCCCTGTGCGCATCTCAAAGCACCCAAATTTTATAGTGGAAAGGCAAAATAACTAGCAAGCAAGTCAGGTAGATCAACGATGGTCGCAAAAGATCCAACGGTTGTCGTTATGTCGCAACATAAAAATGCTCACCAGATATCACCGCGACTTGATGACAAAGCACGTGTCAAAAAGGGGTGAGCGGTTTAGGTTAAGGATCGAGCAGGTTTGAGCCGATTGAAAGACTATCGCTATACCACCATGTGAAAGTGCTTGACTGTTAATAGCCATGACTTGGCAACTGATGAGGTGGCAGACACGTGGTGGACATGTGGTGATGTCGTGGCATAAGAGAGAGCCACTTAGGAGAGGCTAATGATTGAGCAGATCGCTGAAATCCAACAACAGATCCAAGGTAGATCAACGATGGTGTGAAATTCTAGGGCTAACCATGACTGTCGTTGTATCACGGTTGTGAAGTGCCCGAAATGGATACCCTCATGACAGGTGGCACCGAGGTGGACTTTGAGAAAATCATGAGGTGCCACGTGGTGACACACAGTTGATGAGGTGGAAGGTCCTATGGTAACATGAGGAAGATAGGTGGTGTGTCATCAAAATGAACATCGAGCAGACCTTTGTCTTCGATGGACCTCTAAATGGACTCACCGAAGGCATTAGTTTCATCGACATGAAAGGTGTCGATGAAACTAGGGTTTTGATAGAACATGAAAGCGGCTTGCCGAAGAGGATGTTTGGCCAAAAGAGGAATATCCAACAGAACCAAAGGTGACATGGCGGTCTAGGTGGGCTCGGAGCAAAGCAGGAAGTGACACATGGCGGGCCCACCAGAGCAAAGAGTAGCCCTTGTGAATTAACCGGTGGGCAGGTCAAGCGGGATTTGATGGCTGGATGGATGATCTGATGGTGGTCACCATGTCGTGATGGAAAGATGCTCGATGGCTAAGCAACATGATTTGGCGACTAAGCGGTGGGACTCGTAGATGGAGCAGTTCAAAGGAAGGATAAATTGCAGGCATTTTAGAAAGGATCCAACGGTGGTCATTAATCAGTGACACGATTTGGTGACTAAGCGGTGGGACTCATAGATGGAGCAGTTCGAAAGAAGGATAAATTGCAGGCAGTTTAGAAAGGATCCAATGATGGTCATTGATCTATAGTCCGAAGATGCTCAATGAATAATCATCGTGGATCAGTGACAAAGGAAGAACCAAGGTAGGCCCAAGTCCAATGGTAGGTCCTAGTGGTGAATAGGTGGATCCAAAGGAAATCCAGACGTGACACATGGTAGGGGTCTACAGACGAGTGAAATAGATAAGGGGCCCGCTTTGAAGGTTAGAATGGTTAATGATTGGGTAGGTCCGATGCGGATCGATGGTTGTCACTATACTGCAGCACAAAGGTGCACGATAGTTATTCCTTACGACATGGCGACAAACCACTAGTGGCGGGCCTAGATAGTGGTTAATACCAGTAGTTAAGGTGAGTAGTTACGCTGGATTACTAATGGTAGCGGTTAAGTTTTTAACGGATCAGGGACCAAGTGGTGGGGCCTGTTTGGAGTGAGTTAATCAGGAATGTTAAAGGGTGTGCTAGTTTTCCATGATCAAACGGCCATCGCTATACCGCAATGGAAGTACGTCCGAACTTTAAACGTCGCGACATGACGACTGAAGGAAAGGTGCTCAGAAAGAAGGCCTTCCTGGTCCATTGGTGCCAAATCTTAAAATATTCAAAAGAATCAATGGAAGAGATGTGTGAATCCCATCAGATTTTGTTCAAAGTAAAAAGCTGGTGAGAGGTATTCAAGGTGATGTGCAAAGAACATAATGGTGCGCGGTTGTGTGTTTTCTTAGATAAGAACTCATCAATGCTCTAGCACAAGATGATCCACTGGAATTATGAGGCTGATAGTGGTCGTAACCAATTGTGGGTAATAAGAGCCTACCCCTTTCAACCATTTTCCAAATGAATGCCTAGTGAATTAATGAAGCACGCATCCCAGAAAGAATGTTAGGTTTCTCCCTCATTTGCAATGGCACATAAATATAACTTTTGGAGTAAATGACTGTGAGGGTAAGAGTTTCCTTCGAGGTAGTCTAAAGCTTGTTGCATCCTGATTTCTATAAAAGGATACCAAGGCTACCTAGAAGAGAGGGGGGGGACACAAATTTTGTAACTAAACTCTGGCAAAATTTTAATGCAGGCCCGTTTCTTGGCAATTTATGAGTTAGATATGAAGTACTTGTAACCTTTTGATAGGGGAATGAAATTTAGAGTCTAGTGAATTTAAATCTAGATTTGCATTGTCTTTATGTCACTATACTGGTGTTTATTTCATTTAACTAATCAAGGATTGCTTATTTAAATGATTTGTTAGGCATCTAATGAAGTTGTTTAGAGTCTTTTTATTAAGGAGGAAAATATTAAATACTTTGAACAAAGTCATTGATATTAGTACTTTTGGTGTGGATTTGATGATGAAGTCTGGTGCAGATTAGGACTCTATATATGTCAGGCATATTTAGAGTCTGTAGATTAAGAATTTGTGATTTGTGTACTAGTTTCTCTTGTCAAGCTGCAGTATGTTGTAGATGACTCTATTGCCCAAATAAGACACTGGTTTACTTGTTGGGTTTTTGGGTTCATTTTGTGATCCTTTTCAAAAGAAAAAATCAACTTTCCATTTATGTTTTAGTAACACCAGTCAGAAAGGAAAGTTTGCAGGAATTTACACTGGTTTTCTAAAAAGTGAGAAAATAGTCTTAAAAGGGTTCACCTGCCCAAGCTTTTATAAGCTTAAAGTGTAGGAGGTTTCCTAAATCTAGAACCTCTTATTGTTGTCTTTATTTCAAACTTTTTTTTTTCTCTTCCATTGCAGCACAGAGGCAGCAGTTTTCACTTTTAAAGAGAAGAAATAGAAGTTTTTAAAATGGAGAACAATAGGTAGGAATCTCCATCTTGGAGCTTCAAAAGAGTCTTTGCCTATTGTTTTGAGGGCTTCAAGGAATAGTCTCTAATCAGAAGGTATCTCCGACTCTTGCCTTTGGGGTTTTTCTTCATCCTCTTGTTCCCCTTCTTCATCAGTCTCCTCACTTGGCCCTTTTACTTTCTTCATTGCTTTTAGTTCATCCTTGAGTGCCTCCTTGACTCCGGTCTTGATCATCTCTTCCATCTCTTGGAATTTCTTAGCCACCTCTGCGGACATTTTCTTTGGAGGCATTATGATAGCCTCTTCTTGGCTCTCTTTTGCTGACATACACCAAAATTTGTCATCCCAATGATCGGACTTGCTTTGATACAAATATGATACAAAGCCCCAAGGAACAAAGGCTTCTCACACAAACTTAATCCACTAGACCCTCAACTAAGGTCTCAACATTCACATAGATTATAAACAACATGAAAGAATACCTCTACACTCCCCTTTTCTCAATGGGATCCCACTATATCCATGAACAACTCATGGAGATACAGCTTCTCACATCAAGTCTATTCTTGATACCAACTCTCCTGTCTCCACCTATGGCTAACTTGGTTGATGACATATCCACCATTGTAGAACATATATGAACCCTATAGAACTTTTTGTCTAACCCTAGGAATATTGATTACAACCAAAACAACACCCTTTTGTTTGTATAGACGCAATCAAGATGACTGCCCTGAACAAAACCCCTACTCCTAGTAGGCCTGTTTTGAACTTTTAAGGAAGAACTCGGAAATACTCCTAATGATACCACATAATCTTCACACTTTTTTATGCTTCCAATGATGACACAAAACTCTTCCAAAACTTATTACCCAACTCTTGCATTAACTGGGTCAAACGTTGATGCTACAAGAGGGCTAAAAGGACTTTTAGGCCACTTTTACAAAGCAACCCCACACCAAAGGTCTGATCCAAAGAAACCAATGGATTAAAAAGGTCTCCACACATACCCAAACAACAATTCAATTATCATATAGGGTCCAACACACTTATTTCCGTTGCTGCACAATTTTTAACAGTCAAAACCAGTTAGTCACATGAGGATGCCTAGCCTAGGGCATGATCCCAAACTCCACCCGTTCAACAAACCACTTAGAAACTTTGAGAATCTTAAAGATTGTTGTCTCCCCTACCATTCCTCATATTTTAAGCCAATTTGGCCAAAGGAATGTGGAGTTACGAAAACATTTCCTTAGAAACCCTGGCTTTGGAGGGTTTTCAAATCCATGTCACCAAAATGCAGACATCTTCCTTATTACACAGTCTTTTTCTACCAAATCAAAACCTAAAAAAACATCAACTCAAAGGCCTATTCAAATAAATGACTTAGACTACACATTGAATTTGTACAATGTTCGTACAAGGCACTGTTACAGCAAATTTCTTGAAATTTCTGAGTGTTTATTGAATCTGATCACAATCTTACATACAAACTTCATCATCATCATTCTTCTCAACCTCCAAGGATTTAAAAAAGCCTTTTCCAACCTCCTCAACTGAATCCAACTAAAATTTGAATTAGATAGTCGTTGGAGGGAGATTAGTTACAAAGTGACAACAAAAGTTGTCATCCAACTTTACAACTTTACACAAACTTTACAACTTATGACATTTGCCTATGTAGCCGATTAGGACACATCATAAACCTTACAAATAGGCCACATAGAAGCCAAAATACATTACTTGCCTCATTTAGGCATTTGGGATGCCATTTGACTATGGTTGACCAAATAGATCCTATGGAATTCACACTACAAAAATGGCATCAAAGCCTTACATGGCTAATCAAAACAACTCAAATGATATTGAAAGACCTTATTACAACTCAAAAACATTCAAAGAACCTACAAACACTTCTAAGAGCCTTTGTTTCTCAAATGGTCTTCAAAATCCTACAAAGGTGGTCCTGCACCAAGATACTAGTGGAGTTTCATACGACCTGATTTGGTGAAGCCTAAGCTGCCCTTTTTTTTTAATTTTGTTGTTTGTCTCAAAATTGCATTACTGCATATTTGGAGGTTAAGAGTAGAGTGTGCTCTATTTCTATTTGTTATATAGAAACTACATGGAAGGAAATTTCAAAGCTAAAAGGAGGCCATAGTAGTTATAGGCACATGTTGATATGTATTGTTCATGTTTTATAGTTGTGAAGCTTGAAGTCGTACTTGTGTGTTTTAGTCAAAGGAGTTCAGGAGAGAAAGAAGTTACTGCCCATGGAAGAACCATTTTTGGATTGTCCCTACCAAAGATGACAATAAAGGATAAAGGCAGATCGAAAAAGTAAGAGCCACCACAATGATCAAAAGGTTGCTTGCGATGGGAAGAATGTATGAAGCCGTTGTAGCAGAAAAAAGAAAAGAGTCAATAAAGGTGCCCAAGATGAGATTATTTCATGATTGAATTGAAGCGCATAAAAATTCTATCTTGACAATAGATAGTACTACGAGGTATTATCAAATTGTTTGTTCATTATCTATGGTCATTGGCAGTGTGTTTGTGTATCTTTTGTTGTAGCTTGTGTGAGTTGTGATATGTGGGTGAAGAGAAAGTATTAAAGATGAGAAAGGCATTGTTATTCCAAAGCCACAAAAGTAGATCGTGGAAGTTATTTTGAAGTTTGAGCAGATCAAAATCTGAAAAGATTGGAGACAAAAGATTCGAAGTGTTCAACGTTATGCAAAGAGGCCATAGTAGTGGAAGCAAGCTATTGCCAATTTTATGAGAGAGATTCAGTGTCTAAAGGAAGGTTGAGTGAGAGTGAAAGTTTGCAAAAGAGCATATTTCAAGTCTTCAGAACAATGTAAGAAAGAGGAACTATGAGTTATCAAGTTCTTTAATTTTTACTTTGTCCTTGTGTGAATGTTTACTGTGATGGAACATATGTTGTCTCGTTGCTAAGCTCTCTGAATGAATGTGTTGAGAGTTGAGAGCATATTGTTGTGTGTAACATTTGAACATAACACTGCTAGGATAGAAAAAAAGGTAGAATGTTCTTTATTGCTATAGTTGTTAAAGTCAAAGCAATCAGTGAGAAATGATGCTAGAAACGATCATGGGCCAAGCTGCAACTGATTAAAAAGGACTAGCCTCAGCGAAGGAGTAAGGCTGCCACCACCAAAGTCTGCCAAAGAGGAAGCCGACGAGGTATATCGATAGAGAAAATTGTGGATCTATAGAACAAGGGCTATCGATAAAGGGGTCAGAATATGAAAGGAGGATATGAAGTTGTCAATGGATTGAGAAAGTAATATGGTTGAATGCCGCAAGATCCTGTTTCTGTATGAAAGCAATGTATGAGGCCAATAGACCCCACTAAAGTTAGGATCTCCGAGCACTCGGAGTGTAACTCTATGGGAGGTGTAGATAAAACAAATCAATCATACCTGAACCTACGATAGATCGGTAACCAAAAGGGCTAGAGCTCATGCTAAGAGCATCCAAATAGTAGCATGGGATTTCCTAGGTTCGATCTCTAGATCTGAAAGATTTTAGATGTCGCAACATCGATGAAAGAGACTAAGAATACAATCCGAATTCATGGTAGAAATCAAGGTGGGGTGTTGGTAAGTATTAATTTCTACCATCAGTGAAAAACAAATTGTCAAGCTTGGCATTTATAACAGAAGCTTCCACACCAAATTCTAGATGTCTCTAATAGTCAACATTCTAAATGTTTCCTTACTATTTAATTTTGGCTTATCTTCTCAGCCACTGTGTAGAACAAGGCATCAATGTGAATCCCCTCACTATGGTTATAAATAAGGTGTAATGCGAATTGTTCCTCACTCTTTCATGTGTCCAGTTCTGTAGAGCTGTAAGGAGATAGGAATGTAATTTTTATATTATTTAATATAATGTCTGTGTTTGTCTCTGTTTTCTTCTTCTCCTCCCTGTTTCCTTCATTAAGATAACTGTACATCTGCACATGTAGTATGAAAAAATATATTAAAGATCACAACTAATTAAACTCGGGTCTGTACCAACTCCTTGCTAGAAACTTAAAATTCTGACATTAAAGTGAGGACTGTACCAACTGCTTCCAATACAGAGTTGATCCACCTAATAATGATGTCTGTATTCCGTCGTAGAAGGTCTAGATTTGGTGTTTTTATATAAACAATTTGTTAATTTCCCACATTTCTTTGCGTGACCCGCGAGAAAGGGAACGAGGAGATTAATTTATTGAGGGCGTCCAAACGTATGCGGAGGAAGCTACGAAGCTTTACGATTATTTTTAATAAATAATGGTACCAATTATTTTCTGTTTAGGGGGAGGGAGGGTTCGGTTCATTTATGGTCATGCTCAAATTTTTGTAATTATTCTCTTTAAAAAATCTAATATATGATAATTAAATGTTTATTAATGTATTTCACATGGACTAATAGCTATCTAATTATAATTTTAATATTTAATCGAAGGGATATTAATATTTCATTCATGACTTCCTAAAAAAGAATGATGAAAATTATATTATATAGGGCCTCAATAAGTCTCGGAGGAAACTATCAAGCTCTATAATTATTTCAAAGGAAAAATTGTTTCAATTATTTTTTATATAGGGGAAGGGGTCTAGTTATTGTCAATGTTGCGTTCACCTAGCTTCCAATCATTATTTTTTTTAAAATCCTTAAAAGTCTACTAAAATATTTCACATGTATCAATAGCCACCCATTTGTACCTCGAGTAGTCAAAATTTTAATATTTAATTGAAAAAGTTGTGTGACTTTATTGGTACCCATAACACACGGTCACTCAAGAATTTCTACATAAGTATTGATCAAAATAGTTATTACAGGAATATATATTGGAGAGTTATGCAAAATTTTGACGTTCTTGTAGCCCATGGTTATTGGGGTGTCTATAGTAGGTATTGGGCATCACCTCTAAATGAGCACTTTTTGACCTTTGTGCACATAACGAATTCTCCTACATTCGTAACTACCTAAAAGTTGTAACAATAGCTTTAAGCTCTTAAGTCACATATGAAGAAATCAAAGGAATTCATCAAAATCTGATGTATTATATAGGAGTTTAAGATGTGCAAAGTTAGGATGGGCAACTACTAGTACCCTTCCCCTATGTAGGTATAAGAGGCCTACCCAAAAAAATGTAGATATAAAAACCTTTCATATTAGTATGCTAGCGTTTGTTATAAAGGGAGATTCTACTAACATCTCTCAACAACTTCCAATCTTTTATTAAATTTTTCTACTCTTTTTTAGAAGTTTCCACAATTATTATAGTCTAATAGGATTTGTCTCTTTGAAGCATTCTATCAAGGTTTTCTCCCTTTCTCCACTTCATAAGAGATTACACTATCCTTGGGTACCTCATCAAGTCTAGTTTTTGGGACCCAATTTATTTGTACCCACCCAAGCTACATATAGGGGAAGGTACAATAGTTTAGAATATTTCATGTTATATTCTCTCATATTGATTTTTCTTTTTTGGAGATAAGATTACTTAGACACACCTTTTAGTATTTTTGTTGAATAGAGTTTGCATGACACCTTTTTAGGTGGTGATTGCTCTCCTTTTCATTATATATGTATATCTTTTCATGACTTAATTAATTCTAAATCATTGTGCATGTTATACTATTTTCTACACCTTCTCATTATTAATTTTTGCATATTTTGATTTTTATAAATTTACAAGGTGTGTGAATTTCCATCACTTATAGCCTAATGTGTGCCACTATTTTGCTAAAAAATATTTAGTTTGACATATTTCTAGAAGGAATTATTATCAATAGTAATTCAATGACATAAAAAATTCTAGAATTAGAGGAAGATGTCGAGTTCTTGAAAAAATGATTAATAATTTTAAATAAATCTATAACAACTAGAGGATTCAGTATTATTACACAAAAGAATTGGAGATACAATAATGGAGATACATTACAATGAATGAATGAATCTTTGTAAAGAATGAATGAAACCCTAATGCTAAAATTAGAAAAACTAAAGCAATGCAAAGTAGGAGCTAAATTAAGCTCAACTACATCTAAAACTAAAACTAGAAAAGAAAACTCTAGATAATAAAAATCTCCTAAGTTTAGCTTATGTGAAAATATAATTAAATGGCCTAATTAATAAATAATAAGATAATTATCCTAAAATTATTCCAACAATAATATCATAAAAACCTTTCTTAATTAATTTTTTCATCCTATGAAAAGTAATAATTTAACTTGACGATGTTACAACTAAAAGTCATAAATAATCCCTAAAAGTTGAAGGACACTATTCTAAATTTATTAATTCATTTCACTCTTGAAACTACATGAAACTACATCCGTTCCTTCAATTAGATGATGCACGAGCATCAACAATGAGGATACAGACACAAGATGAGGAGACAGAAACACAAAGGCCAAAGGACGAGAGACAAAAGATGTGAAGAGGAAGGAGCAAGGATCAAGTCACAAATATAAAAATTACAAATAACTGTTAAAGAGGGAGTGGGAGAGAATAATTCATATTTGTAATATTTAATGATTAATATTTGGCTACGTAGGAATGAGAGATGGAGAGAATTGAGTGAATATGGGGATGAAGATCATGGAGAATTTATGGAGAGATCATAGGAGATGGTTAAGCAGATATTGTAGGTAACAGTTCAGGAAATAGTTAGAATTAATTTCCAATTATAATGTAGTTGTTATGGTTATCTCATATTATATTAAGGGACCATTTATGCAACATGGAGACACATGAGAATGATTTAATTAAATATAATTTTACAGATTGGGATAGATTGGGATATCCTCTGGATCTCTTGTTTCATATTATTGTGCTTTTGGTTCTGTTGGGGCTTTGATTTCATCAATTTTTGGTGCCCCAACCAACCATAAGAGATGCACATTTATTTATAATACCCTAGGAATCATTAAGTGACTATGTGGATGTTCAATTTGAATCCATTTGATCCTTATACCTTTTATTAAATCCCAGATTTTGTAATATGTACACGTAAATTATTGAAACAACTAAATTTTTGTTTTTTATTATAAAAAATTCTCAATAATGTTTACAAACGATCCTTAAAATCTATAATTATATTAAAATAACAACTGATTGTACATGTCCATCTGCATTTGTAATGTGAAAAATTATATTAAAGATAACAACTGATTACACATGTACATATCGAATGTCTACTGCTATTTTTCACAAATCAAGATCTAAATGTGTAACGATTGGTATACGCTCATCTATGAGATCCTCTAAAAAGAGAAAGAGATAGCAAAACAAAATAGATTGAAGATGAAACAGTCCTACAAGAATTGGATGAACAATGGCGGCTTTATCAGCAGAAGCTTTCCAGTTTTTGACGTATTGTAATTGGGTACTCCGTGATCTTAAATTGTAACTCAAGATTTATCCAACCCACCCAAAAAATGGATAAACAGTTTCAGCTTCCAGCACTTCTTAAAATTCTAAACAAGCAGAATAAAAAATAGGGCAAACAATGTTGGAGCATGATCAGTAATGATATACGGTGAGATTGTAATGAACGATTGCATTGGCAGTTTTGAGGTCGAAGAAGTGAGTACGGGCGAGGGCATATCCTCGAGCGAGCCTGAATTTCCCGCTTCCTCCTACAATTGGCATCTCTCTAACCTCGGAAAACGCAGCGTTGTTACCAACCACAGCGAGTGTACTGCCATTGAACTTTCCGCCCTGAAAAACATAGGTGACCGCCATTAACAGGTGAAAATCCTCTTGGCCAGCGGAGGCGTACAAACCCTGAGCTTTGCCCACCAATTTGGAGGTGGGCTCAGGCCCTTCCGTCAATGGATCGTCCATCACAAAAACCTTTCCGAAGACAGTAGCCGATGTCTTAGTAGTTGGAGCAGACGCCACCTCCACGGCCGTAACATTTTTTCCTGCAACTCTGTCATGGAAATAGAATTGCAGGTGAGTTATTTTCTCCTTCAACGGATATGCTTGGGCAGATTGCAGAGAAAACATTGTTATCACAGCGACCGCTGCAACTGCAACTGCTGCTAAATGCATCTTTCCCATTATCATTCCTCGATCGATAGAAATGGCTTGGCGTTGAAGGCATGGATTGAAGGACTTGTTATAGAACGAGAATAGTTTATATTAAATTCTGGACTGTACCAACTCCTTGCTACAAACCTGAAAAGGCTGGCATGAAGCGGTGGACTGTGCCAACTCTCCGCACTACAAAGTTGGCCCACCTAATAATGACTTCTGGATTCGGTTCCAGAATGTCTAGATTTGGTCTTTATATATAAACAATTTGTTAATTTCCCAACTTTTCTATGCGTGACCTGCAAGGAAAGGATGGAGGAGATTATATTATATATGTAGGGCCTGGAAAACTCTGTGGAGGCCACTACTAAGCAGTACGATTATTTTGAATGGAAAATGGCACCAATTATTTTCTGGGGAGGGTTCAATTAATCAAAATTTTGGTTCTTTTTTGGTTCACCTAACTTTTATTTATTATCTTAAAAAAATTTAAAAGCCTATTAAAATATTTCATGTATATCAATAGTCATCTATTTGTATAAAAATAAATTAGTAATTGCATCTTAGTGTGCAATGGGTACGTGGAAGAAGTGTGAAAATTCAATTAGGAAAATTTTTGGTCTACGTTTTTTTATAAATTTGTGTAGTAGATGATGTCAATTTGTAGGTCATTTAGCAAATGATGTTGATTAAGTAACAAATGTTTCAATGTAGAAGTGCTAGCTTCAAATCAACTATGCATTCACTTACATGATTCCAAACACAATTAAAACAAAATGTTTACTAGTAGGCTCATATTATGTGTGTGTGTGTGTGGAAGAGAGAGATATAGAGATGTAGAGATAGATACATGGAGAGATGGAAGAGGGAATATAGGGATATTGAGATAGAGACTCAAAGGGATATAGCTATAGAGGTTTAGGAAGAGAAAGATGAAGAAAAAGATATATGTTTTCTCTATGAAATAAAACAAGTTAACTTGCTAAATCGACAATTCATCCTACTCCAAAAGAGATGCAAGATGATGTGAATCATCTTGACCATGTATGTCAGGGTGGATCAAATAAATACTAAGCCTATGGTTCTATGCTCCTCTATCGTCCTTCCCATACCATGAGATTCACCTAAAGTCTCACATATTTTATCAAAAATCATTATAACCAAATATCTAGCAATATCTAATTGATTTAAAGGATGATAATTTTTCACATGGTTATATTATGGTTTAAATGTTGGTGACCAATTAGGTCATTATTTTATGTGTGCTTTTTGTTGATTTTTCATTAAAAACTCCTATATAACTTTGGAATTTGTGTGGCAAATGCTCTATGTTTGAATAAGATTTTTTTAAAGTGATGGCATTGATTTAGTTGAGGTTGTTTTCTTTTATCTATAGTCCAGTCATTCTAGTTTAGCCTATAGGTAAAATTTAATCCATTTTCACCTTTATTAAAACTCTTATAGTTAAAAAGGAAAAATCTATTAGTATGGAAGACTTCAAATAAATATAGACTTACAGATGAAATGAATAAAGTTATATTAATTAAGTTACTTATATTGTAAATAAACTAGTAGAAAAGTATCATAGAATTCCCATAATCAATTAAATTTTTTTTATAATAAATTGTACAAAAGATGCCACAAAAAGAAAAACATATGAAAGTAATATTTTAATGTTATGATGATTTGTGAGAGACTTATTATGCTTATTTATAGGTTTCACTATGGAGGGACACATCCGCTCACTATAATTAAGAGGGCTTCGAGTATTTAACTAAAATTAATATTAAAGTCAGGCATGCTATAAGTTCTTCATTGTATCATATATAGAAAGAAAAAATATTAGGTACCTAACAAATAGAGTAGGATTCTAAATAATCTTAAATGTGCCTACAACAAATTTCTTCAACATGTTGTAAAACACTAGAAAGTTGAAACACATGAAAAATGTCATAAAATCATGTAGGATACATAATATTAAAAGAGAAAAAATTGGTAATTTACGATTTTTAATACAAAATATAAATTTCACTCCTATTAATCTAATTTAAGTTACTAGTAAATAATAATATCTAATAGTAATGGTAAAAATTGCACACCAGTAAGATTCTTATTTTGTTTTATGCCCAATATTTTGAAAGATTGGCACAATCCTATGTAAAATAAGGTTGATTCATTAGCCTTACATTATCCACATTTATATATATTCTCACATTCTAACCTACCTTAAATGTGTTCATCCATAGTTTCCACATTCTTACATCTATTATTTTCCTAGAGTTTACTACTCAACTATTTTTGATAAATTTTGTAAGTGTGAGATTAGTCATATGTTTGTAAATAGATACAAACTCTATAAGTGATAAAACTTGTGAAAATTATTTAAAAAATAAATATTAAATTATAAATATATCAAATATAAATTCTAAAAATATAAATAACTATAATTTCTAATCTTTTATAAAATGAATGATTAGAAAATATTAAATGTTCCACCATTAAATGCTTGTGTAGGCACCTTATTTAAATGGGAGATGGCAATGGAAAGTGATATCAAGTTTGGATAAATGTACATTTGAAAGTCCGAGTATATAAGAGATGCACATTTATTTATAATACCTTAAGAATAATTAAATTTTCAATATAAATTCATTTGATCTTTATATCTTTTATTAAATGATAAATTTGCAATACTTGCACATCTAAATTATTGAAAAACAATTTTTTATTTTAAGAATAAAAAATCTCAATAAATAATCCTCTTTTGCAATCAATTTGAATTTTATATAATACAACTTAAGAAAAGATATATGTTAAATGTTAAGACAACAACTGGTTATACATATTGATTCTTTATTGAATGTCTACTGCTATTTTTTCAACTCCAGATGTATGTGTGTAACGATTGGTATACGCTCATCTATTAGATCCACTTGAAAGAGAAAGAGATATCCAAACAAAATAGATTGGAGATAAAACAGTCCTGCAAGAATTGGATGAACAATGTCGATTCTATCAGCAGAAGGTTTCCAATTTATTTTAATTTTTCTGATTACATTGTCACCCCACCTTTATTCAACGCCCCCAAAAAATGAATATACAGTTTCAGGTTCCAACAGTTATTCAAATTCTAAAGAAGCAGAAGAAAAAATAGGGCAAACAAAGTTTAAGCAACTCTGTCATGGAAGTAGAATTGCAGGTGACTTACTTTCTGCTTCAATGGATATGCTTGGGCAGCTTGCAGGGATAACATTATTATCACTCCGACCACTGCAACTGCTGCTAAATGCTTCTTCCCCATCATCATTACTCGATTGATACAAGGCTTTGCGTTGAAGGCACGGATTGGAGGAACTTGTTATAGAATGAGAATAGTTGATATTAAATTCTGGACTGTACCAACTTCTTGCTAGAAACCTAAACTTGGCTGACATTAAGCAGTGGTCTGTGCCAACTCCTTGCAATACAAAGTTGACCTAGCTAATAATGATGCCTGGATCTATTTCCACAAGGTCTACATTTGTCGTTTATCTATAAACAATTTGTTAATTTCCCAACATTTCTATGCGTGGCCTGCAAGAAAAGGATGGAGATTATATTATATAGATAGGGCCTCGAAAAGGCCGTGGAGGCAACTACTAAGCTGTACAATTATTTTGAATAAAATATGTGGAGGGTTCGTTTAAGGTCAGGTTCAAAATTTTGGTTGCTTTTGGCTCACCTAATTTCTATTTATTATCTTTAAAAAAATCTAATATAATAGTTAAAATTTCATTCAAATGTCTTACAATGGGTTCTTGAGTTACAATGGAATCATGTTATTTGTGAGTTGGATTCAATGATTTTGGTCTCTCCTCTTATGAATCCGTATTCTAAGAGTTCTTCTTTCTAACTTTCATTCCTAGTTGCCCAAATTCGACAAATATCTCGTCGTTTCAGTTCTATTTCTTTTAATCATATTCCTCGTGAGTGGAATAGGGTTGCCGACTTGCTTTCTTGCTAAATGGGCATCAAATGCTCCTTGTGGTTGGCGTGTCTTCAATTTGGATTCTCTTTCAACGAGCAAAGCTGCTCAACTTTCTAAATTTCTTCAGTATGATGTAGGTTGACAGTGCTTCTTCTACGTTTCCTCTTGCTATCATGTGGACCTTTTGGTTATACAAGTTCGTGAGGAGGCCTCTTTGGCTCCTACATGTTTTTGGGTGGCTATGTCCACTATTATTTGAAAATATTTCTTCTTTGTATTTGTTACTTTGTAATTCTTCGTTTAAATATATTTTTAGCTTTTTGCCCAAAAAAACAATTAAATTCATTAAAAAATTTCAGATGTACTAATAGTCATCCACTTGTATCAAAAGAAAATAGGGTACCAATTATTTTCTATTTAAAGGAAGGGTTCACTTATTGTCATGTTCAAAATTTTATTCATTTTCTCTTACCTAATCTCTAATTATTATTTATTTAAAATCCAATATATTAGAATTAAAAGTCTACTAAAATACTTCACAAGTATCAATAGCCGCTCACTTTTACATCTAGTAGTTAAAATTTTAATATTTAATTGGAAGAGTTGTGCAACTTTATTGGTACCCAAAATGTATTGTTACTCGAGCATTTGTGCATAAGTATCGATCAAAATACTTATTGGATGAATATGTATTAGATTAGTTATGCAAAATTTTAAGGTTGTTCTAGCACGTGGTTAATGGGTTGCCTATAAATAGGTATTGGTTCTCACCTCTACATGGCCACTTTTTGAGCTTTGTGTACATAATTGATTCTTGCAAATTCTTTGTAATTATGTAGAAGTTGAAACAGTAGGTTTAAGATCTCAAGTCACATATGAAGAAACCAAAAGAATTCATCAAAACCTGATGTACTATTTAAGAATTTAAGGTATGCGGAGCTAGGATTGGCTGCTACTAGTACCCTTCCCTTATGTAGATATTAGAGGCCTACCCTGAAATATGCATATATAAAAACCTTTCATAGTAGTATGCTAGCATCTGCTACAAAGGGAGGTTCTACTACTAGCTCTCAACAACTTCTGATCTTTAATAATTTTGTCTACTTTTTTAGAAGGTTCTACAATTATTATAGTCTAATAGGATTTATCTCTTTGAGAAATTCTACTGATTTACAAATCTTATTTCTACTTTCACATTATATGTTTATTAATATTGTAATTATAATATCTAATAATTTTTTTTGTTTTGATAGATATCTAATTTCATTTCAAAGTTTTTGTTTCGATATAGGAAAGTACGTAAGATAAAATGTTGTATAATTTGATTTTACACCTTTGAACCGTATTTTCTTTCAAAAGTTTTTAAAGACTTTATTTTTTATTAAATAGACATTAAGCAAACTTTTTAATACATGATTAAATATTGAATTCAAAAGCTTTGAGATGCAAAAAAGATACACATAGTCAAATCCAAAAGCTTCAAATTCATTAATATAGACTATGAAAATTCAATGTCTTTATAATTAAATATTATTTGTACATGGTTAAAGACTTTTAATTACAAGTATTAGGTATTCAATACTCGAATTTTCATTATCTATACATTAAAAAAAAAGTTGTTTTTACTTAGCTTTCAGTAAGATTATTTACTTTTACATGTGTTTGTACTGATTTTAAAGTCACTCGTTTCTTTTAGAAGACTTTGGTATCACTTCAAATTGACTCTGGTTTCTACTTTTTTGATAATGTATAATTATAATCATGTTCATGTTCATGACTAAGATTTTCAATCTTAGATTTATCTTATATTATTCATTACATAAAAAGATATTGAACAAGTTGGAAGTGTGGTACATAAGGTTGTTATCAAATGTAGATCAAAAGCGTGTCTTATAAATTTTACAAAATAATTGATAATACAATTTTTTTTTAAAATATATGTAAAATAAATCATAGAATAGTCTTATTAAAAAAAATTAAATTTAAAAAAGAATTGTAGACAACTAAAATTGTCCTATATTTATTTAATTATTTAAGCCTAATTCTTCTATTAATTAAATAAATCTTTATTTATTTAATTAATTCATTTATCCTCTTCTAGCCTTATTTCTCATTAACATAAATAATTTTATTTATTTAAATTATCATTTCCTAAATTAAATAAATACTTTTATTTATTTAATTGATCCCACTTCCTCTATTAATTAAATAAATCTTTAATTATTTAATTAATTCATTAGCCTTTTATACCCATGACACATGCCATTCATCTCTTAATTTCTACACTACCTATCCTATCATTATTTTCTTATTTCCTCTACCTACCCTCTAATCCTAGCCGACCATCTATCTTATACACCTCTCAATCTTATCCCTCCATTTCTTATAGTGTCTTCTATATAAGAGGATATTCTCTCTCATTATCAACCCTATTCAATTCTACCCCTAATCACCTTCAAGCATTCTAACATTCGAACTTTCATATGCTATCAAACCTACTTGTAACCATATTTTCGTTCTTTGTTGAGCTCTTGTGCACACATAAAATCTGAGAACAAATATATCAAGCAAGATCAATGGAGATAGGAAGAAAGGAGATCCAAACCCTATTGGACATGTGATGGTATAATTTGTATGATTTGATTTGATTTTCATTGTCTTAGGTAATCTTCATATGCTATGGTGGATCTTTGATGTTGTTAGGCTAGGGTTTTGTGGTTGAATCTATTTAGTCTTTCAATATTGTTGTTTCCATTTTTACCATAAACATTTTGGCACGCCATGTGGGACATGGATTTTTGTTAGATCTATGTTTTTTGTAGATTTTTCTAACCCTATATTGCTGTTTTGTAAAACAATTTGGAGAATAACCTTGTGTAGCTAGGGTTTTGGACATAAGATTAAGGTCTTGAAGAGACCAGATCCAATTTCAAAAATGGCTTGGAATTTTTGCACCAAATTGTTTTGGCAGGTTGAAGACAGTATCAAGAGCTTTCAATAAAAAATTTAGATCTTTTGGAGCATATTTTATTTTTTCATGAATTTTCATTAAAAAAAATTTTTGAGAGAAAATGAGTGCATTTTCTGGATTTTCTTATATTTTTGGAAAGCTCTGCAATTTATACACATGATCTGTTCTTTGTGATTTTAATTTTGATGCAAAATATTTCCTAAAAAAATGGATCTTTAAAAGTTAGGGTTTTTCATTATTTTGATTAGATCTCACAAAATAATTTGAATTTTGGAATAAAATTTTTGTTGCAGGTCAAACATAGTCTCAGACATGCTCAGTAAAAAAATTAGTTTTTTTGGAGCATATTTTAATTTTGTATGAATTGTTTATACATTTTCAGAAAAAAACAAATTTGAGAGAAAATGAGCAAATTTTTAGGATTTTGTTACAGTTTTGGAAAGATCTCAGAATTATACATAGGATCCGTTCTTTGTGATTTTAATTTTGATGCAAAATATTTCTTAAAAAATCAGATCTTTAAACATTAGGGTTTTACATTATTTTGATCATATCTCACATACTACTTGGAATTTTTGTAGGAATGGTTTTATGTAGGTTTGGAATTCATATTTTTTGAATCAATTGTGCATTTTCTATGAATTGTTTATGATTTTTCATAAAAAAATTAATTTTTGGAGCAAATTATAATTTTTTGTGGATTTTCTTAAATTTTTGGAAATGTCTTGAAATTTAATAAGTGTTGTGTTTTTTATGATACAAAATAACTCATGGAAAATCAGATCTTTGAATCTATCAAAAAAACATCTTGCCGAAGGCCCCTATTTCACAAAGTCTTTTGGATCTAAAATTTACCTAACTTGTGTGCTTGCAGGAGGGGTATTATTGCAAAACTACTAAAAAATATTTGTTGTAGAATTTTGGGCAAGGGTTTTTTATCTTGATTGTGTGCCTTGTTTTCATAGACTAGCAAACACTTCGATTGGTGCACTAAAATTGAACCAGTATCTTTTGTGTCTGAGGCAATAGGTTCTTCTTGTTTAATCTCTAGAGGGCTTGTCTCCCCATGTGGTCATTAAGACTACTAGTGAGGAGAGAACGACCCAAGTGGTAGCTAGGAAAACCCACCTCTTCCGAACCATTATAAATAACTGTATCCATGGGTAACATGTGTTGATTAGTTCATACCGACACTATGTCTCCCCATAAACCCGTTTGATCAAGTTTATTTGATCAGTTGTGAGCGTAACCCCTACTGGCTGGGAGCCTTCTATATTTATAGAGATGGAAGTACCGCATGTATGGCCACACAAGCGGATGCCCTTACTAGCACCTTTTTGTTTTAGAAAGCCAAAATCCTTCTAGTTGTTGGGGAAGGAGGTTGGACCTTGGGAGCGACCCACACACATATGGTTCTTAGTAGAGATATAAAGTTTGCCAGGAGGAGTTTTTGTAAGGACTGATGCTTGGCTGCTTTGGAGAAGTGAGTGCCGAGGGTGGAGCTAGTGGGGTCAAGCATCTAAGTATCTGCTCTCAATAGCGTAGCCTCGGGAGAAACCCCATATGGGATCAACAACTATTTTCCTGGCCAACCATAAGAATTGTGCTTGTCTTCTTTTAAACATTCAAACATTCAAGAACAAACATTAAAACATTGTGTCTTTTGTGTCTTCAAGTGTATGCAAAACATTTACACATCAAACAACACACTTTCTTTTGAGTCATTTTGAGTCTAAATAGTTGCAAACATTGAGTCCTCATCAACATTGTGTCCTCTTGTCACGAAAAGTATTCAGAAATTCAGATTTGGTCACAACAAACAACTTCACAAATTGGAAAAATTGCACTTAGATTTTAGAACCGCGTCTGTGAAATATATAGGCACGTCTGTGTTCAATATTGGGAAAAACTCATAGTCCAACAAACAAGAACAATTAGTTTCAAAATCCTTGAGATTCCTAGGTTATTTCTCTGGGTTTTCATCTAGCATTCAACCTATCTTTGGGTCTCACAAAGTTCATCATTTCTTTACATCTTGCATTACATTCACATTTGTCTAAACTTGAGTCAAAAGGTCACTTGCTTGTCCTCATCTTTCTTTATCAACACACTACATACAACAAAATTTTGCTAAGTGGTCCTTCATCAAGGTCTATCACCTTTGGGTCTCATTTGGTCTTACTTAGAGTCAAGGTCAACTTACCTCATCAAGAGATCTATCATCTCTTTGGAAGTCACACCTACTCTACTACATACATACTTGGTCTTACACTTTGGACATTGCAAGTCAACCTCAGATTACATCAACATACCATGTAAAAAATATGGCAAAGGACTCAAGATCCTACAAAAGTTTGGATATGATGGTAAAAGTTCTCTTGGCTTAAGAAAAGAAGGTATCACTCAACCTTTGCAACCAGAATTGACATTTAAAAATCAACGCTCAAAAGGGCTTGGTTTCATCTCTTCCAGGGTAAACACTCACAAATCAGAAGAAGCATTACAAATCATGATTTTCAATGATCAACGAGAGAGCCACTATTCCACTGACTCTAATGTATGGGAATGGGGTTCAGACAAATCCTCCATTTATTATGAGCTCACCGAGACATTCCGAGAACCAGGTGAACCCACAGAAGAGGAGGGATTTCATAAAAAATTTAGAGTTGGTCAAGAAACAGCTCTCAAGGATTCCACACAATTTTTGTCTTTAGGTTCTAGGTTGAAATCATGAAGGATGAGGACACTAGTTCTGCAATACGCTTTTAGTAATGACAATTTGGTCTCATTCACGATAGAGACATATGAGGAGAGTGACAATGATGATCTCGACAACTATCTTGACATATCTGAATATAACTATATCTACACCCTAACACTCGCTGACTTTGAAAATATTGAGGGCCTTCCCCTTGTTCACCACCAACTTATTGATTGGGACCATGCAGGACCTTTACAATTCGACACATTCCAAAATGATGAAGCCTTTATCGACTATCTAGGCATACGAGATGATCTTCCGCTTGGGGAACATAAGGCAGGATACACTATATAACTCAAGAACGTGGTATATTTTGCTAAGGATGTTGGGTCTTCCAATCGCAAAAATGTAAAAATAAAAACAAATCAAGGGTTTTACGGTGAAAACTGCATTGTGCCACTGTCTGACCCCAAAAAAGTAAAAAGGAAGGGCACATTTGAGGGTGAAAACCTCTCTGAGGTGCCCGAATATGGAAGCCTTGACATTCTCCCGACATCATATGAAGAAAAATCATCTATGTTAGTAGAGGAGACCATCAAAATAAACATTTGTACAGAAGAGATTCCACATAACATATTCCTAGCACAATCTCTAACAGTGAGAGAAAGACCAAAGTTCATAAGTTTCTTCACAGAGCGAAAAATTAATTTTGCATGGTCATATGCTGATATGCCTAAACTAGATTCGGATTTAGTAATGCATCATTTGACAGTTAAACTAGGGGCAAAGCCAATGAAACAAAAATTAAGAAAGATGCATCCACAAGTGGCATTATTAGTCAAGGCAGAGCTTGAAAAATTATTGGATGTTGGATTTGTACGACCAATTGATTATCCTGAATGGATCTCCATTTTGGTACTAGTCAATAAGCCAGATTGAAGCATCTGAATATGTACAGATTTCAGAGACATTAACAAACCTTGTCCTAAGGATGAATTTCCATTACCAAACATCGACTTGATCGTAGATCTCACAAAAGGCCATGCAATGTTATCTTTGATGAACATATTCTCTGGCTACAATCAAATAAAAATTGCTTATGAAGATCAACACAAAACAACATTTACTTGTCCCTGGGGAACTTTCTGCTGGAATGTCATGCCCTTTGGGCTAAAGAATGTAGGCACTACATACCAACGAGCCATGACTAATATTTTCCATGATCTCATGCACGTATCTGTAGAAGATTATGTTGATGACCTCTTGGGAAAATCAATAGATAGAGATACACATTTGGACATCCTTTTAGTCATTTTTGATCGGTTGGAAAAATACAAAGTAAGACTAAACCCCAAGAAATGTGTCTTTAGAGTAACCTTCGGGAAGCTCCTGAGATTCATTGTTTCAAAAAGAGGGATTGAAACTGATCTAGCAAAAGTCAAAGCGATCCTAGAAATGCCACCACTAAGAAATATCAGTCAACTTTGATCTTTACAAGGAAGACTCCAGTCCATATGACAGTTCATAGCACAACATGCAGATAAATGTCATCCTTTTCAATACTTTATACACAAAAACATCAAATTCAAATGGGATGATAACTGTCAACAAGATTTTCAGATACTCAAAGATTATCTTCTAAATCCACCAGTCTTGATGTCACCAGTCCCATAACAACCCCTATTACTCTACATATTAGCTACATCAACAGCATTAGGGGCACTCTTAGCGCAACAAGATTTTGAGGGCAAAGAAAAGGCAGTTTATTACATCAGTTGTACTTTGGTTGGTTATGAGTTAAACTACACACCAATTGAGCATGTGTGTCTCGCTGTGGTTTATGCTTCGCAAAAATTATGACATTACATGATAACTCATAAAACTAAGTTGGTCACAAGGATCGATCCATTGAAGTACCTTCTCAATAAGCAACGCTTACTAGCAGACTAGCCAAATGGGTGACGCTATTGAGTGAATTCGACATTGAATATGTGGACAGAAAAGCAATAAAAGGACAAGCTATCATAGATCAGTTAGCAGATGCTCCCATGATAGATTGTAATGCCCCACTGGGAACCCTAAAGGAAAACAACACAACTAGGCAACCAAAGGGTGAAATAATTTTTTTTTAAAAGATCAAGTGCATTAATTATAACAATTGCACATTTAATAACACAACGGAAGTCTAACACATGATTTCCTAAGGGTTACCAATAAAGATTAATTTGCAGATTATATTAACATCACGGTTAATCCAATTGTCCACTTAATTAGGTAAATTAAATGCTTAAGTTAAAAACTACACATACATCTAAATTCCATAATGAAAGATTCAAGTATACCAATGCATTCAATTTTTCATAAATCATTTATACATAAGATCAAAGCAACTGAATTAACATACATTCCACTGACATAATATTACAATATCCATAAATACATGGCTTCCAATAATACCACGGATTACAAAGTTACAATATCAAGGTTACATAAAAGTTTTATACAATGACCACAAGGTCTCAACTGAACAATGATCATGAACATGAGTTGGTACATAAACCACGAACCAAGAAACACCAGCGAAGCCTTTCCTCGCCTAGAGATACAATCCTAAACATCCGATGGGAAGTGGCACTGCCACCTGACCATGTGATCTCGAAATGGAACCACCCCACTGTGCTAGGAGATAGTAGAAAACCCTCAAGAAAGAAAAGTAAGACAAGTACGAAAGAACTACAAGACTCCACAAACATCCATGTGACTCAACTCACAAAACACTAGTGACTCTAAGGAGAGAGTGTCATCGCATAGCTTAAGACGGATACCATGGTACAACCTCCATAGGTCTCGGCTCACTGTCCTGGTAACCTCTCCCGAACCTCCAGTTCCAACTAAGTCTCATGTAGACCCTACAGATCCTTTCGTGCAGACAAGGTGGTAAGTTTGCCATTTCAGGCCTTCTCGCAACATTATGAGCCCTATACTAGCACTCACCTATGCATGAGGTACATTATCTTAATTAATATTTATTCCACCCACCCCCAAATCAATTATTGTGTTATCACTTTTTAACTAACTTTCTACAGGTTATCATGTCATCCACTTCAAGCACGACCCCCGCTTGAAAGCCACTCTCTCTCATAGGACACTAACAAGAAAGGTCTCTCTATGAGAACTCTATGGCAAAATTGACAACCATAACTAATCCTGACAAACCACAGGTGAAGAATACACAATCACTAACCCAAGATTGACCATTTGGACAAAACACACAATGGCTCACATCAATAAGGTTATACAACAACACCTGACCAAGGAGATATAATAACATAAGACACAATGACAACTCAACTAGAATTGCAATGAAATAAAGATTGACTGCAAATACCATTACACAAGATCCTAATATAGGCAATCTTTGCTTAAAACAACAAAATGCATAATTAACTAGCAATTAAGGATTTCCCCAAAAAAAATACAACTATAATAATACAATAAATCAATGTTGTCATTTGTCGAATAAGATTTAAACCAATCACACAAAAATTAAACTCCTAATGTTTTCAAGCATAAATCTAAAATCTATAAAAATTACAAGCTTTTCTGAAAACACCCAAATTATAAATTAATTATATTCATATAATATAATTATATTTATATAATATAATTATATGAATACCTATATATAAATTACTTATTATTATATTACAATATATATATATATATATCAACTCATAAATAATTTCCACATTATTAAAAATAATACCAATTAACATAATGTCCTAAATAAAACCGACTTACATATAATTATATATACATATATATTTGTATATATATATATATATATACAAATATATATGTATATATATACATATATATGTATATATATATCATATATTTAATAAGTTAATTTAAAAACAAATTTAATGCCCTGCACGGATATCGAAAAATACCGTATTCCGGATTGTATCGCAAAAACTAGAGAAAAAGAAATTTTATAATACCCAAGCCACCATGGGTAGCAAGTATTACCATAGGTAGCTTTCCTAGAAGAAATTTGTAGAAGAGAACCAATCCTTCAACAAGCTTCCAAATAAATTTCTTCGCCTAAATCCCTGCCCTGTTTCCTGTCCCCCTTAAAATAATGACCTATTCCCCTTTTTAAACTAAAATTCTAGGTTGAATATCTTTTCCCCCAAAAACCTAAATTTCGAATAAAAGCAATTTAATTTTATTATTTCTAATTTTCTAACCAAGGATAAGTTAACATGCAATAATTAAAAATCAATTTTCTTTCTTTTCTTTTCTCATGCAGACAATTAATTTCCTAAATAAAGAAATTAAAGCAATACTTTAATTCTAATTAATTCTTTTATTCATTTATTTATTTATTCTTTTATTTATTTAAAATTCTAGGAAACAATAACTAAAATTAATCTAATTTATTTTCACTAAAATTTAAATAAAATATATTTCTAACATCATGCAACTTGCAACTTGATTTAATACCTTCTTTTAATTAATTAAATTTATAATCTCAATGCATACATAATTCAACTATGAGATAACTGTAGTGTCCTAAAATTGCGACACTTGCAATTTCGACCGCATTTGGGTCTTCACGATGGCGACACAACACGCAACCTGAATGGAGACCCCAAAACCTGATTATGACACTGAAAACTGCATTCTCTTGCACCCTGGCCTGAACCTCCTTTGCACCCTGCTGTCCCGGGAGGTGGGACCAGAGCGCCCAGCGCCCTGGTCCCTGGGTCCTATTTTGGGCCCGGTCTCTTTTGGACTTCGGGTCTTTATGTTTGCAAATTGGAAAATTATCTTTCCTGGTCGGCCTAAGGTCGGGAAAATCAGTCTATCAGCCCTAAATGACAAGTATATAAACTACATTTTCCTCTTTCATTCGACATGAGGATGGAAAAAGCGTGGAAACTATACTCAAGCATTCAAGCATTCAAGCATTCTTTCAAGCAATTGATCATTTCAAGTCTCCATTCAAGGCTAAGTGTTGCATTCAAGACAAGGATTCAACCATTGAAGAGGAGATCACTTACAACATACTACTACAACATACAACATACAACATCTATACCTTTGCACATAAGGATACAAAGATCCTTACAACAAGGTTGCAGGTACGCGGCTAAAATTGAAGATCTGGAATCCTTGTGCAGAGACGAACAGATCCCCCTTCGTTTCGCGGATTTTTCGGAGGACCGTGGCGCTCGGGCGCCATCGTCCCGGCAACTTTCGCTCAAATTTGCAGGACAGCGCCGTATCGACATTTTACTGCTAATTCCAGGTTCGCAGCTTCATACTGTATTCCTATCTTAGTTTATAAGAGAATCTTTCTCACTTTCTATGCATTCCTAGCTTAATTCTTCTATGCACATTCTTTACAAAAGAGGGTAGTCTTGCTATCATAACCCTTGAAACTCATTTAGCATCCAATCTTGCATTGCGTGGGATTGGATCTTGTGGGTTTCAACCCCTCTTTTGAATGTAAAGTCTCCCAAGTGAAAACCATCAACCCTAGCGACCTCCCTTCTCTCTCCTTGGAGTTGGAAGAGGGGAGAGCAACTAGGGTTCGATCGCGATTTTCCGCTTTACATTTTGGTAAACCTGACGTGAACATCCTTTCTAATTATTCATGGTTAGATCTGAAAACTAGATTCCTTGATTACGTTTCCATGTTTGATCTTTTGCAAATTTTAGAGGTTGATTGCATAAAAACCCTAAATTTTATTTTTAGTAATTGAACTTGTGAAATGTTTAATTGTTAATGCTTGTTTCAGATTTGCCCTTCTATTACAAATTATCAATTCATATTTGTGCTTTGGTTTTGAAAATTAAGTGGTTAAGTGTCAAAACCCTAATTTTTGAAACCCTCTTGATTCAACCTTTGTTCGACAATTTCACTGATCAAAACATCTCCAAATCAGCTGTAACTTTGGATTCCGCAATAAAATCACAATATCTTTCATCCCTGAAAATTTGGAAAAAAGTTGCGAGGACCGTGTGCACTCCGAGCGCCATCGTCCCCGACATTTTTTTCTGAAATTTCGGGAGCTAGATCTTACTGCATTTTCCTACTAAAATCCAGAATTTTGGCTGATTTTATCAATTATAACACTTTCAAAATTAAAGTCAAAGTTGGTCTAGGGATTGCTTGGATTAATGCTTCTAATCATTCAAAAATCATTGAAACTGAAATTTTGTGTCAAAATTGTGTTCTTACTGTCCTAAATCTGAAAAGTGTGTTTGCATTCATTAAAAATTTCAGTGCTTTATTCAAATTCTTACAATTTGTGACTTTTGAAATTAAGTGCTTAATTACAACAACTTTAATTTCCGCTTTCAAAATTGAATTTTGCGTGAAATTGAGTCAATTTTTAAATTTCAAAATTTGCATTGCTCTTGACATTCCCTCTAAAATCATAAAATTCAAAATTTCAGTTTCCCTCTCTTTTTCAAAATTCAAATTTTGCATTTTTCGACAATCTTGGTAGGGTTCAATTTCGAGATTGCAACTTTAATTTGGCCTATCTACAGATCGTAAAACCACTCAATTTTTTCAAATTAGCTCTAAAATCATCATAACTTTCATCCCTGCAAATTTTGAAAAAAGTTGCCGGGACCGTGTGCACTCCGAAGCGCCACGGTCCCTGACATTTTTTCTGAAATTTCGGGAGATTGTCCTGATTGTATTTAACAGCTTAAATCTGGAAGATTGGCTGATTTTACTGAAAATTGTTACCTCTAAAATCAAAATTTTCTCTCCCTCTCTAGTGCATGAGTTTTACAACAATAAGCCCTACTTACACTATTCCCGTTAGACGAAGCTGTAGAATTAAGTCTTTCCGAGGTTTAATTATCGAGGAGATGGAACCTAATTTGAATAGCCTTTTTAACGAGGACATGGGTAATTCCTCTAATCCTCCTAATGATGAAGAAGCTCTCCATGAGGTTTCTGAAGAACAAATTTTGAAATTGGATAACCAATTTGATGATTTTCGACAATGGATGTCTCAAGAATACCCCGATAGTCAAGCTCTTCCTTTAATTGAGGGTCTAAAATGTATGCTTCAAAGTGATAAGAATGGAATTGATATTTTGCGTGGTATTGCACACATTGTGGATTCGAATGTGATGCCTATGAAGAGTTGTGCTGAAAATTTGGGTTATACACAACCTCCTACTCAAGTCAATCATTCTATTCCTTTGATGACTTCTATTGCTAGCATACCTACCTTTACATCAAACATAATGGCTACTTCTACACAAGACATTCCTCCTGTGATCACCAGTCATGGGGGCAATCCTTCCTTTTCAATTAACCCTCTTCCTTCATTCAATCCGATTTCTTCATTCACTCCTTCAATGAGTGTCCCTATTATATCTCCACAAATGAACATGACGCAAGGGGGCAATTCATTCAATCATTCCATTCCTCCTTGTAGTGTTCCTCCTGTCCAATCATCTCCTATGACTAATTATCATAGGGTCCCACCACCTTACTCTTTACCTTCTTTCAATAACATAACACCTCCATCTCAATCTAACACATCTAATATGAACTCTTCGACTGAAGCGACCATTAACAATCTTGCACAAACTGTCTCTTCTTTACAGCAACAAATTGCCTCTATGAATCAATCTAAGTTTAGTGTGCCCACATTTGATGTTGCGAGCCCACTTTCTCTTGACATTGTTCGAGCTATCCCTCCTAAACATGTTGAAATCCCGCATTTGGAGCTTTATAATGGTAAAGGTGATCCTCTAACACATGTTAAGACTTTTCAAACAATATGTACTGATTTTGCTTATGACCAAAGGTTGCTTGCAAAACTGTTCACTAGAACATTAAGAGACAAAGCCCTACAATGGTATTGCTCGTTGCCTTCCTATTCTATTACTTCTTTCGAACAACTTGCAAATGCTTTCATTCAACAATTTCAAAACAATATAAGTCCTAAAGTTACTTTGATTGATTTAATGCATTGTAAACAAGGTGTTAAAGAAAAAGTGACTGATTTCATTGGTAGATATAAGCATTTGTATGCTCAAATTTCTTTTCCAGTGCCTGACAATGATATTCAAAGAATCTTTATTTCTAATTTACAAAAAGATATTCGAGACAAACTTCTGTTTTCTGAGTTTACTTCTTTCCAACAGTTGTGTGCAACTCTTCACAATTATCAACTGATTGTGAGTCAAATGGAACAATCACATCCTATGGCTCCGAGTGATAAGGGTGATAGCAGTCAACAACCATTTGGGAAGTTTAAACCGAACAGAGAGTCCATCAAATTCAATGAAAACATCATCAACAACAATGTGAATGTGGCATCAGGTGTGCCTCCTATTTCTAAATTTTTCAAGAAAGAAAGAAAGTATACTCCTTTGAATGAATCATTGCATAGTATTATGAATAAGTTATTGGAACAAAATGTGCTTACTCTTCCTCCTATAAGGCAAATTGATCCTGCAAAGATTACTTCACCTTATTTTGATAACAAATCTTTTTGTCAATTTCATCGTCAGCCTGGGCATGATACTGAAAAATGTTTTTCTTTAAAGGGTAAAATTCAAGATTTGATTGATAATAATACTATTTCTATTTCTGGAGTGAATGATAAAGGCAATACATCTGTAGCTCCTCCTAATCAAAATCTTCAGATTTTCACTGATCCATTACCTTCTCATACCTCTAATGCGATTGAGACTAATGATTCCTCTCTTTCATCTGATGGTCTTGTGTCTATGACTCCGAATGTGATTAACTTTGTAGAGCAGCAAGAAAACCCTAAAGAACCTTCCATCACATTTGATTCCAGTGAAACCATTAGGGCACCTAATGGTCCTTTATACATAGTTGCAAAATTCAAGAACACACCTTGCCGTGGAGTGCTTATTGATCCTTCGTGTATGGTTAATGTCATTACTGAAGAATTTCTTTTTACTTTGCACTTGAATCAAGTGATATATGACAAAACAGATGTGATTGTGAAACTATTTGATGCATTTTCTTCTCCTGCAATTGGTTCTATTACATTGCCTATTGAGGTCCATAACAAATCCCTTGATGTGAACTTTGCTATTATTCCATCTTCCGAACAATTTCGTGTGAAGCTTGGCTATCCTTGGCTATCTTCCATGAAAGCTATTGCTTCTCCTATTCATAAGTGTTTGAAATTTCCCCATAATGGTGAAGTTGTTACTGTCAATCATAGTCTCTTTAAACCAGCTGAAAGAACTTCTAGCGTTCCTATTGATTACTTTTGGCCTAAACAATTCCAATCTCTTCCTCCGCGAAGTGATCATCTTTTCAAATCTTATCAAAAGTGGAAAACAGATATGATCCTATCTCTAAGTGAACCTAGAACACCCAAACTTGACATTCCTATCATTCTTGAGAAGGAAGTTCTTCCTTTGAAAGATAAAACTAATGTCTTTCCTCAAGAAGATTCCCAACCCATCCCTATGGATGTGACTATGTCTATACCTAATAAACTTCCTAAAAGTAGACCTATACCTCCTCGTCATGATGGACTTGGTCTTCTTCCTAAACCAAAAATTCCTCCTTTATATGGAGCAGTCCCTCCTCCTTCTTTTTATAGAGAGAAGAGACCTTCTTCTTCTCCTATTATCCAGCCTAAGAGACCACAACCTAAACACCCAAGTGATAAGGATGAGAACATTCCTCCTCCTCAATCTTCTTCACTTCCTACTAAGACTAGACGAAATCATTCTGCACGCGAACGCCGACGAAAGCGTCGTCTTAGAGCTCAAGCAGCTGCTTCTCAAACTTTGCAATCTCCAAAAACACCTTCAACAAGCATTATTCCATTTTCTCCAAAATCTTCTAAACATAAGATGCATGATGGTCTTGATCCTGTGCGAATTAAAGACCCTATTTTTATAAATCTTGATGATGCTGTAGATGAAAATGTTATTCATGATGAAAATCTTACTTCTCTTGCTTCTGATAGTGAATATGAACTTGTTGATATTGATAACCATTTATCTAATGAATTTTCTAAAGCACTTATCCTAGCTCCTAGACAAGAACAATGTGGCTCGAAACATGAACATAGCCTTTGTTTGGATCTTGTGATAGCTCCATCTGCTGTGTTGAATGTTCCTCCTCTAGCGTGTTCCCTGCCTTCCCGAAACATTGATTAGCAAGATCGGGGGGTAGATGACGTGCTAGACTAGTTACATTAGCATAGCAGATTCTCTCCTCCTCTCTTGTGTTACTTCTTCTATGTTTTATTCTCATTCTTCTATTTGTTGTCCTTAGTGTTGTCTACTTGAGGACGATGCAAAGCATTGAGATCTCTTTTGGTCTCTCTCATGTTGACTCGAAAGACACATGTGTTCCCTTCTTCTAGGTGACCTTCCTTGATTGGGGAATGAAGAACAATTATGCATACATACATATGATATACATGAATTATCATACAGCATACTGACCCCGAGGAAAGCGAAGTCACCTTGTGCATTGTGTTTTGTGTCTATTATCCTTGGGCTTATCTCACACTTGGGGGCTAAATCCTTGTGATAACGTGCTCCTTTCCCTTCTCATTTCTTATATGTATCACTACCTTAAAGCAATCACCCCCGGTGAGGCATGTGCGATCGCTTTAACGTAGGGGGGCATACATCCCGTTCATATCTTTTCAAGATACTTGAAAATTTCTTGACAAATTTAACCTTGCCTTGAAAATTTTTGATATCTTTCTTGCATGACTCATAGTGAGGGAACCTTACTACTAACAGTCATGGTTCTCCCTCGTGATCTTCCCTTTTACCTTGTCAATCGAAGTCATAAGATCCTTAGTCCACTGGGGGCTTGGTGTATCTTGCCTCCTTGATGTGGTGAAAGTCTTTCAATGTTGTTTCCTTGTACTTTACCGGAAGTATGAGCATACGCCTATACTCCCGTTAAAGTGGGGGCTAAATGTAGCATCCTAAAATTGCGACACTTGCAATTTTGACCGCATTTGGGTCTTCACGATGGTGACGCAACACGCAACCTGAATGGAGACCCTGAAACCTGATTATGACACTGAAAACTGCATTTTCTTGCACCCTGGCCTGAACCTCCTTTGCACCCTGTTGTCCCGGGAGGTGGGACCAGAGCGCCCAGCGCCCTGGTCCCCCAGGACCATGGCACCCAGCGCCCTGGTCCCTGGGTCCTATTTTGGGCCCGGTCTCTTTTGGACTTTGGGTCTTTATGTTTGCAAATTGGAAAATTATCTTTCCTGGTCGGCCTAAGGTCGGGAAAATCAGTCTATCAGCCCTAAATGACAAGTATATAAACTACATTTTCCTCTTTCATTCGACATGAGGATGGAAAAAGCGTGGAAACTATACTCAAGCATTCAAGCATTCAAGCATTCTTTCAAGCAATTGATCATTTCAAGTCTCCATTCAAGGCTAAGTGTTGCATTCAAGACAAGGATTCAACCATTGAAGAGGAGATCACTACAACATACAACATACAACATCTATACCTTCGCACATAAGGATACAAACATCCTTACAACAAGGTTGCAGGTACGCGGCTAAAATTGAAGATCTGGAATCCTTGTGCAGAGATGAACAGATCCCCCTTCGTTTCGCGGATTTTTCGGAGGACCGTGGCGCTCGGGCGCCATCGTCCTGGCAACTTTCTCTCAAATTTGCAGGACAGTGCCGTATCGACATTTTACTGCTAATTCCAGGTCCGCAGCTTCATACTGTATTCCTATCTTAGTTTATAAGCGAATCTTTCTCACTTTCTATGCATTCCTAGCTTAATTCTTTTATGCACATTCTTTACAAAAGAGGGTAGCCTTGCTATCATAACCCTTGAAACTCATTTAGCATCCAATCTTGCATTGCGTGGGATTGAATCTTGTGGGTTTCAACCTCTCTTTTGAATGTAAAGTCTCCCAAGTGAAAACCATCAACCCTAGCGACCTCCCTTCTCTCTCCTTGGAGTTAGAAGAGGGGAGAGCAACTAGGGTTCGATCGCGATTTTCCGCTTTACAATAACTCCATAAACTTAATTAATTAATGAAATCCACTAAAACACACAAACTGAACAAACCTCAAGCAAATACTCACAAAAAGATTAAATGACAAAATACGAAGGCTGAACAAATTGATAGGATGACCAACTGATGAAACTCACACGAGTTTAACTGAGTAAAAATAGGGTCAACTACTATCTCCTCCACTTCCATCAGAAAATATAAGGCACGCTCAAATCTGTGAAGCCAGGTGGAGATGATACCTCGTACCTACCCGGTACTTGTACCTGCAATATCCTGCATCATCGAACCACACATGCATATATACAATATAGAGAACACGACATACACACCGATGAAGGAGAATCACTATGTTCCCTGTCTCACCAAAATAAGTGAAAGAAAATCATCCCCTTGCATCCAATACACTCGCAGACACACAACATATAATTACACATTGCATAGATAAAGTAAAATGTTAGTACATAGCAATAATCCATCAAATACCTTAAATCACAAGTACTGAAATACTACAAATAAATTATGCATCTCATATCCAGATAAAGCATGAAATAATGTCATAAAAGTCTGAATAACACATCATGGTAATGTATCCACTGAAAAATAACAATAATAAAATATGAGTCTAATGAGTTCAAATGAGTAGGGGTATTACATAGATGATGCTCCTCTAACTTCAGAGTTTCCAAATGAATCCATCCTGAGAGTATCACACACGAAGCCATGGCAATTGTACTTTGATGACTCATACACGCAACATGGTGTAGGAGTTGGCATCCTCTTTATCACACCTCAAGGGGATTCCACTCCAAAATAATATTGATTGTCATTTCCTTGCACTAATAACATTGCAGAATATGAGGCATTAACAACTGGACTACGGATTGTAGTTCAGTGGAAGATCCAGGAACTTCATGTTTTTGGGGACTCTCAACTGGTAATTCGTCAAGCAACCAATAACTACCAAACAAAGGATTAAATATTAATGCATTACAAGAAAATGGTAGATGACTTCAATCAACATTTCATGAAGTTAACCTTTGAGAAAATACCAAGAGAGCAGAATCGAGACGTAGATGCCATGGCTACTATTGCTTCACTGATCGATCTACCACAGAATGAAACCCACTATGAGTTCTTGGTGGATAACCTTTTGGTTCCCTCGTATGAGATCACTCCTACTGAGATGATATGTGTCATTGGTCCTGATTCCCAGTTATATAGTTCCATTTTCACATACCTTCATAACAACACCCTTCCTCCTGACTTATCCAACAACCAATGCCGCACTTTCATTCGCGAATCTTCCCAATACGTCATTTTAGCCGATATCCTATACCATCAAGGTCTAGATGGCACTTTCCTTAGATATTTAGAAAGGGATGAAGCTCAGATAGTGTTATGCGAAGTTCATGAAGGAATATGTGGTCCATATTCTAGTGGTCCTACCTTAGCCAAGAAACTCATCAGGACTGAATATTACTGGCCCAATATGGAAAAAGATTCAATTAGTTTGTTAAGAAATGTAAGCAATGTCAAATTCATGGAGACCTTATTCATGCACCAGCACAAGAACTTCAACCGATTGTGTCCTTGGCCCTTTTGTCAGTAGGGACTCGATCTCATAGGCAAGATTCACCCTCCTTCTTCCAATGGCCACAAATTCATTATCACTGCCACAAAGTATTTCATAAAATGGATCAAAGTTGTGCCTCTTACACAAGTCACTGGAAAATAGATTGCTACATTCATTCTTAACTATATCATTTTCTACTACAGTATTCCTCTTTCCATCATCACTGATAATGGAAGTCCTTTCAAAAACCAAGATGTTCATGAACTTTGTGATTGCTTCCATATTAACCATCATTTCTCCACTCTCTATTACCCCCAAGGTAACGGTCAAGTTGAGGCGTCTAATAAAACTATTCTTAAAATCCTCAAAAAGACAGTCGATGAGGTTGGCCGAAATTGGCATATCCAACCTAATCCTGCACTTTGGGCTTATCGCACAAGTGTTTACACACCTACAGGAGCCACACCTTGTTCACTTGTCTATGGTGCTGAATCTATCTTGCCTACTGAGGTCAAGTTACCATCTTTACGAGTCTCTTTGCAAAACATTATCAGTGATGAAGACTACAGGGTCTCTCGCTTACAATAACTAGAACTATTGGATGAATGAAGACAAACTACTTTTAATCATCTCAAGTCTTATCAACAATGAATGAGTTGCAGTTACAATCACAAGGTAAAGCCTCGCATATTCAAGGTGGGTTATTTAGTTCTTAAAGAAAATCCTAAAAATCAGCAAGATAGAGAGAAGAAGGGAAAGTTCGAACCAAACTAGCTTGGTCCTTACATCATTAGAGTAGTCTATGGAACCGGTGCATATCAGCTCTCAACCCCAAAGGGAGAACCTTTGGAGGATCCTATCAATAACATGCACCTTCGCAGGTTTTACACATAGCTCTTCAGAGTATCCTAATTCAAAAATAAAAATAAAAAAATAAGTTAAAAAATACAAAAAAAATCATAAACATAAAAAATCGTTACTTGGTGAAAACCTGGCAAACAGACACCTTGTGACACAATTTTTTTAAAAAAAAAAATCAAAAAAAGTAAAGAGAAATAAATTTGTCTAATGGTGAAAACCACTTGAGTGGCGCCCTAGGTAAGTACCATGGTGAAAATTGGGTCATCGACGCTGTGTGTAGAGGCATTTCTCCTCCCTTCTTCAAGTTTCGATCTTATCTTTCACTTTGCACACACTCACAATCTATCCATCCATAATAAACTTACCCATTCCCATCATGGCTTGTTATTAATCTACCTAAGATTGGTTAGCCATTCATAATAATCCCTCCTTTTCACCCCTTTCCATCCATAATAAATTAGCTCCTATCTGTGGCTAAAGAAAATCTTGTCTAGTAATGGGTGTGGAACTAAGAGCATCACATGTTTAGAGTACAATTTCTTCCAGTTTTCTTCAGTCTGTCCGCACACAATCCACAATAAAGCAACACCTACATCACAGATCCGCAATAAAGTTTTGTCTTCTTCGCAATGAAGTATCGGTTTCATGGATTCAGGCAATTCAGATGAGACACAACAACAACAATGGGCTTCAACAAATCAAATCTTTCAACAAACTTAGACAACATTATGGTTCAGTGTTATCTATGCTTTTGTAAAAGTAAATATTGTGACCACAATCAAATAAGACTTATACGAGTGACAAGAGACACTAAACTTGAGGACTACATTGGATGTTGGTGTTGAGTCTTGGTTTTCTTTTGATTTTATCTTCTGGTGACATCAGTGATAACTTTAAAAAAAAATTGTGTCACAAGGTGTCTGTTTGCCAGGTTTGTCTAATGGTGAAATAATACTAATGTTTATTGGTGAATCTTTCCTTTTTATAAAAAAAAAATTTAATTTTATTGGCAAATTTGTTTATATAAATTTTTTTTGGTAGAAAATATTGGCGAATCTTGGAAAATAATCAGTGTATGCATTAATTACTATCGCATTGCCTTTCATTTAAAAATAATCTTTTATAAAAAAGTAAAGGCATGAAGGTTGAAATCATTAATGAGTTTAAGGGTTAGAATATACTTTATTTGGTTTCTACCATTAACTTAAAATAATCTAATAGCTCTCTTTCTATTTTGTGAGATAAAATTTACAAACAATTTGTAATACTCATGGGGCCAAAAATTTCTTTTAGACCATTGGTTTTCATTGAAGTCAACAATTCAAAAGCAATTTCAAACCCCATGAGCTTTACAACTTGAAAGTGCATTTTACCTCATGGAACACAATGAAGGTCATTAGATTATATTTTAAATAAATGATGGAAACAAAAGATTGTTGATATAACCCTAAAGTAACTAATAATTATGATATATTATTGGTGAATTAATTTGAATTTCTACAATAAATTATAAAATGTTAGCGAATCCGATCCAATCATGTATAAAATATTGTGGCGAATCTTTATGTTAAAAAATTAATAAAATAAATTCTCTGACGATTTAAATAACATCAAAATAAAAATTTGTAAAAATGTGGCGATTTGGGTCACCTTAAAAGTTGAAATTATTAGCCAAATTTGATTCCTAAATTTCAAAAAAAGCCAATTAGCGAATATTAGCCACTAAAGTTTTCACTGGGTGACATGTCTTTTAGCTTTTCCGCGATGTCTCTAACTAGAGATTTTATCTTCAGGATGTCTTTGACTAGAAAGGTGAGGATGGGGTATCATCACCTATTTTCCTTTGCTATCTGTGGATTGTCTCTTAGTAATGCTATGACTTGTCCAGGGATATGAGGACACTGAGATTCTAGTGTGAACTAGGGCATTCCTTGTTTGCGACTATCTGATCTCCATGCAAACAGGTACAATGACTTTCTGGGTCGAACATATATCTAGATTGTCATAACCTACTTTCAATAATAAAGCTCAATGATGATAATATCACAAGAATCTCTTTCACTTCCATATCTTCTATCTTCCATCCCCCTTTCTTGATTGACCTCCATAGTCCTTCTTGAGTCCGTGTAGCTGACTATCACATGACTAAGTATAATGACACACCAAAAATATTTGCATTTCATGTAGTTTGCATGTGCATTACCACATGTTAGAATTTCATACATACATATAGATATCATAATTACATCACATCCTACACACAACACATGTTAGCACATTTTACATTTTCATCATGTAAATAGTTATTTGCATTATCATATTCATTTACATTTCATACATTCACATTTTCATTTGCATAACATTTAAAAACATAAAAGAACAAAAATATTGCATTTCATCATGTACATATTTGCATTCATATCATAAGAATCATATAGAAACATGCATCATATAGATACAACATCACATAGGTACACATGCATATAGTTGTCGCAAAGATGGATTATCTCATATATATATATATATATATATATATATATATATATATCTCAAAAATAATAAGTGTCATGATACAATGATGTCAAAATCATATGGCTACAATCACCCGAAGGTGTCTACATCATCATACAAAATGGTATAAAACTGATACATAGGGAGCCCTCCAAGGCTATGATGAAATCCCTCCCTCAGAGCTGACTGAACTCGGCGAAGTCTAAGGATTGGAAGTCCTCGCCCCAGGATCATCTCTCATGCCCCCTCTATCTGGTGGTGGTGGAGGAAACATGACCCCACCACTAGATGCCTATCTCTTGTCTCTCCCTCCAGTGGTCGTCATATTTTGTGATGGTCTCCGAAAGCTCCTAACCCACTGATCTGGTGGCACCACTCCATAGTACAGGTCTCTCCAGTAGGCTATCTCCTCCCCTGCCCACAAAACATAGGCATATTCATCCCCTGTGTCCACTACTGCCTACCTGCCTACCCTCAATGGTGTCTCAACCTCTGTATAGCACTGAATAGCCTAATCCCTCTGCCGCTCAGTGTCCCTTAGTTGTCTCTAGTGTTCTTTCCCATCCCACAACCAACCCTCGTGTCTCCCTATCCAAACAGAGGAACCCACTGATAACTCCTACCAGCACCGCTGGTAGAGACAATCTTGTAGCTGTCATAGTATCCCAAGCCACATGTCCTACCCTCATCTCTAGTCCTGGATCCTGGAACACTCATCTTAGTGCATCCCTGTCTCCGTCTTGATCATAAGAAACCAACTCCCCATCGAACGGTATCCGCAACATCCTATATACATCCTCTAAGGTGACTATCATCTCACCCATTGGAAAATGAAACGTACAAGTCTCTGAGTGCCATCTCTCAGCTAATGCATTCAGCAATCCCATGTTCACCTAAAACTCAAGCACATACATAATGTATCGGAATCCCATAACCTCAACTGTTGCCCTATCCTCGAATGTCATCTGTTCTTGCAAACTCTGAGTTGAAGGAAATCTCTCCCATTATTCCACAATAGGTAGGTCCTCCTGCAATCAAGTAAATCAACTGTGTCAATTGTAGTGTTACTCCTTGTTCATCAAAAAGTGCTTCTTTTTATCCTAGTGCTTATATCTTTCATATGACACTTTATACTATTGGTACTCCCTGTTCATCAGAAAGTGCTGCTTTTTTATCCTAGTGCTTATATTTATCATATGGCACTCTATCCTAGTAGCATTCCTTGTTTATCACAAAGTGTTTCTTTTATCCTAGTTTTATGGAACCTACTTGAGTGTATCCTCTTGAGTATCTTATCCAATTGACAACGTATGTTCTATCACAAAATTGTCAATTTCAGCCTCATGCAAATTGGCAACGTATGTTCTATCACAGAATTGTCAATTTCAGCCTTATCCAATTGGCAACATATGTTCTATCACATAATTGTCAATTTCTATGGTACTCCATATTCATCACAAAGTTCTTCAATCTATCCTATCCTAGGGCCTCTGCTTGAGTGTATTCTCTTGAGTGGTTTCCTAATTGGCAACATATGTTCTATCACATAATTGTCAATCCTAGCCCTATCTGTTATCCTAGTCTTCCCTAGAGGACCTGCTTGAGTGTATCCTCTCACTAGCTTATCCAAGCGACAACGTATGTTTATCACAAAAATGTCGATTCAACCTTGAAGACATAAATGTGCGTTCATGACACAAACGCACTTGCATACTTCACAAACATTATCTGCATTTCACAAACGTGCCTTTGTTCTGCATAGATGTGCCTACCCTATATAAAAACACATGCATTTCACAAACATGCTCGCATTTGACATAGATGATTTTACAACCATAGACGAAGTTTCATTTGACATAGACATGCCTAACCTACCCAGACGCACTTGGCACCAACGCAGACACACCTTCCCGTCTTCTGACCCGCTTGATATTTTTGCAACCTAACTAAAGTGCATTTATTGACTTACCTAACATGCATTTATGACAACAATTAATGCACCAAGGTACAAGGAGACTTTGTGGTACTCACTAGCTCTCCTGCATCTGTTGGCCTCTGATATCGATGAACGCAATCGAATCTGTGCACCAATGCCATCGCTGTTGACTACTGACTGCTCTTTGCTCTCTCTGCACTCTGATCTCTTATGTGTGTGGATGACAATGAGGATATTTTTCATTGTAGTCTATCTTATAGACTACCCTAGCCCTAGTCTCTCATGTCAGTCTTCTTTATCCTGTGACTCTATCACTCTATCCTATCTTGTCAGTCCTTTCTAGCCTTTCTTTCTTATCAAGAGATTGTCTATGATATTTTTAGACATTTTCATCCAATCTCTTGAGGGGGCATACCATTCCCATCTTGGGGCAACTTTATATCAGTTCATCTTATCTTCGTTGAAACAATGCGACAAGCTGCATTGTCTCAAAGAGGGGCAAAATGTAGAGACCTAAAATTGTCCTGTCTAATTAAATAAATATTTTTATTTATTTAATTATTTAAGCCTAATTCTTCTATTAATTAAATAAATATTTATTTATTTAATTAATTCATTTATCCTGTTCTAGCCTTATTTCTCATTTAAATAAATACTTTTATTTTTTTAATTGATCCCACTTTCTCTATTAAATAAATAAATCTTTATTTAATTAATTAATTCATTAGTCTTTTATACCCATGACACATGTCATTCATCTCTTAATTCCTACACTACCTACCCTATCATTATTTTCTTATTTCCTCTACCTACCCTCTAATCCTAGCCGATCATCTATCTTTTATACCTCTCAATCTTATCCCTCCATTTCTTATAGTGTCTTCTATATAAGAGGATACTCTCTCTCATTATTAACCCTGTTCAATTCTACTCCTAAGCACCTTCAAGCATTCTAGCATTCAAACTTTCATATGCAATCAAACCTACTTGCAACCATATTTCTGTTCTTTGTCGAGCTCTTGTGCACACATAAAATCTGAGAGCAAATATATCAAGCAAGATCAATGGAGATAGGAAGAATGGAGATCTAAACCCTATTGGACATGTGATGGTATAATCTTTGTGATTTCATTTGATTTGCATTGTCTTAGGTAATCTTCATATGTTATGGTGGATCATTGTTGTTGTTAGGCTAGGGTTTTGTGGTTGAATCTATTTAGTTTTTCAATATTGTTGTTTCTATTTTTACCATAGACAAGTATATAGATAATATTAAATGAAACTAAATATATTTGTTTATTTAAAAGAAATTATGTGGTTGAACATTTGAGAGGTAGACTAACATTTGATTTTTCTTCATTACTTTTTTTTAGTGAAATGAGTAAAGTGGATGAGGATGAAGTTTAAAAATACCACGTAATGTCTAAAACATGGTTTCAGGAGTCATAATAGGAATCCAACTCTCAAATAATAACCAAGGCTATTTTAAGCCTAATAGGCAGTAATAAAAAAATGAAATATAATGTATTTTTATTATTTAATTATTAAAATTATATGGACTATAAATTTAAACATGTTTCAATTTTAATATTGATGAATAATATTCACATTATAATGTATTTGCATGATGGATCAAGTATATTGAGCCATTTATTAACCATAGCATTCTTGCATTATATTTTTAAGAAGCGGGGACATCATGTTTAATCACCTTCAAAATTCATGTTGGCCATATTTTGTTTGCCCTTTTCATCCATTTACATATCTATCTACTATAAATTAGTTGGGTCCTTTTCAGAATTTATTAATTTAAAAATGAAGCAATACACATTTAATCTATCATAATTATTTCTATAAAAAATTCATGTGTCACTACCACATGCTATATCTACAACATGATTTTTTAAAAATGGGACTTAATGCTAATGTTGAACCTCAACACTACTACGAGGTACCACATGGTTAGATTCCAAGGAATTTATTGTATTATTCATAATATCCAAAACTTTCTTTTTATATGTATTGCGGCTTCTCAACTATAATATGTGTATGTCACTACTTGATTCCTTAGAGGATTCAATAGATTACTTATGGATTCTATCGAGATGTTTACCCGTTGAATAATTTATTAACTATACAAAACAAGTCAAAATGCATAACCTTAGTGTGATAGTATATATTCATTTTCTTGATTAAGGGCCTATGAACCAAGATGGGGGACCAAAAGATGCCAAATTTTTTTTGGCCTTCAATAATGCTATTTTGCAAGTGTCAAATAGGGTGAGTTCCCTATTTGGTTCTAACCAAATAGAAAGAGAAACGTAAAAACAAAAAATACAGTTCCCATTTTGACCCATTCTTTGTTAAAACCTGAGATTTTCTATTTTTTCACTCCTCCATATTGCACTTGCCAAAAGGGGAAGCCATATTTTTCTCTTGGAGAAGTGATATCTTTATCAAAATGCCACCATGACATCGAGGAGGTCAAAGAGATATGTATTTCTGATTTCTTAGTGTCAAAATTTGTTTTAATTTAGATTGAATTAGGTTTTCAAATTAAAATTCGTTTTGATTTCCAAGAATTCAGAATCCACCTGGAAATATTGAAAACCCACTGTCACCTCCTTGTCTAGACCCTTTTAAAAAATAAGTACAATAAACACCACCTTCAATTCATAGACATCTCCTAGGAACACAAGAAAACATACTACTGGGAAAACTAAAAATAACAAAAACCAACTTTAGGAGTTGATCAAAAAGCTTAAATATCCTACTTCAACAAACTCTCATAGGACAAGCCTTGTTGACTCACTACAATCTATCATGTCCCAAGTAGGTTCATTAAGTGGATAAATTAGTTTTTGGTCAAATCAAAGAGAAGAAAAAAAAATAGTTTTATGCAAACAAGATATCATATGAGGAAGTATAGAAAAAGAAAATTAAAAAATTGACTTTTATACGCTTTTCACAGACCCTCGAAATAATCAACCTTTACAACCTAGATGCAAGAGGTTCCCTATCCATTAGTGCCACTACAAAGGGATAAGGAATAGATTTTGGGATAGTTTGTGGATGGTTTTTGATCAACCTCCATGAAATACTCATGAGGTACTTCAATAATGTTTAAGGAAACTCTATTGTGAGTTTGTCCTCAATGAGATCCCAAACTATTTTGACTTTCTAAATTTACAAGGGTTTCATAAATATTTCCTCATCAAGATCCCCATGTAAGAAAGATGTTCTAATATCCATTTTCTCTACTTCTAAATCAAAATAAATAGTAATTGATAAAAGGAATCCAATAAAACTTATTTTAGCCATGAGAGAAAAAATCTCACCAAAATCCTCTCCCTCAACCTGTGAGTAACCTTTTTCCACTAGCTGAGACTTGTACTATTCCAACTTACAATGTGCTCTAAATTTTTGCTTAAATACCCATTTACATCCACTAGATTTTATCCCCTTAGGAAACTCAACTAGATCTCATGTGTCACATTTTTCCAAAGCTTTTATTTCATATTTCATTGTGTCTAATCAAGACTCATGCTTATCTCAAGAGAAAGCCTCTTTCACAAATCTAGGTTCATTTTCAGTACAAGATAAAGGAAAAACACAACAAAAATCAAATGGACTATATCCATACTTGTCAATAGGCTTACGTTGTCCACTGGACCTTTTTTGAGGTGTAACAAGATGCTTTGGTTGTTCATCTTTAGTATTCTCTTCTAATCCTTCTTTTTCACCTTCATCTTCTTGAGGTTATTCTACTTGTGTAACTTTCTATGGACCAAACTTAATATCAAAATGCACTATTTTGTTACGCTTCACCTAAGGTTGTTCATCATTTTTAAATTCCTTTATCTCTCTAAAAATTACATCCTTAGAATATACCATATTCATTGCTACAAGATCCCAAAGTTTATAACACCTAATGTTTTCACCATAACCCACAAAAACACACTTGTTAGCTGTGAAATCAAGCTTAGAACATTTTTCTTTAGGAACATGAACTTAGGCCTCACTACCAAAAACTCTAAAATGAGAAATTGATAGTTGTTTACCTTTTCATACCTCATAGGTATTTTTATCAACAAAAGCAAAAGTGAATGATCTATTAACTAGATGACAAGTAGTGTGAACTGCTTCAGCCCAAAAACATTGTTCAATATTTTTCACTATTTAACATGCTTCTAGCTCTATCCATTAAAGTCATATTCATCCTCTTTTCCACTCCATTTTATTTTGAGGTATATGGAGTTTATTTTTGCTTAACAATTCTTGCATGTGTACAATAGTCATCAAAAACCTTAGAGAAAAGCTCATGGTGCAGGAGCACCTAGTCATGCTTTACTCTCCATTTTTAGTATTTTCATGCTTAAGTGTTTGTAAGTCTTGTAATAGGTTTTGAATTTTGTCATAGGTTGTGTTTAGTCATTTCATGAGTTTTTTATCTCATTTTGTGCTTGAGAGATCAATTTTTCTTTCTTAGGGCTTGAATTGTCAATTTTGTGCTTCTAGGCCTAAAAGGGCTAAAAAGTGGAAAATTGCCTTATAGGCTTAGGCATGCTTTGGAAAGAATTGAAAAATTATTAGAAAGTTTTTTTAATCATTTCTAGGTGATTTTTGAAGGTTGGTTGTGCTAGGTTGCTCAAATTGCCATTTGGAGCAACAAAAGTTGTCATTTTGCTTGTAAAACTTGTCATTTTTGACACTTTTTGTAAAAAGAAGAAAAAAATGTCTTACGTCCATACAGAACTTGACAAATACCTCCAAATAATATATATATTCCTCCCTCTTCTTTGTATAGGGTTGAATTTTGTACTTTCTATCATAATCAATCAAAAGAGCAACAATTTTCATGTTTTTTCTCATGTTTAGCACTCCATTTGTATAGCAGCCCATACTGAGGCTTCTCATTTTCATGCTGTACATTTTGGGAAGTGATGGTAATGTATATTCAATTCTATTCATGTAATTATATTGCAGTTTTTGTGTTTGGAAGTGGGTTGTACAAAAAGTTTCATTTTTGGCTCTTTTGCTGCCCTGTCAAGGGTTTTGGCCTCCAAAATGCATCAACTTGTCTAATTCCAAATTTGGGCTCCCATGGATGGAATTAGACAAGTTTTATTTCTCATTTACAGTGTATATAATTGATCTTTTGGTCAGGGTTGTGCAAATGAAGTGTTTTTGAGTCCATGCTAGACAAGTTGGAGATGAACTTGGCTAGCAAATTTGAGAAAGACTCAAATAAGTTTGTACTCAGAGGTCAATTGAGTGAAAAAAAATGAGGAAGAGGTATGCACTATCATTAAAGGGGTTTTGGATTCATTTGGAGCTCCAAATAGTGTGCTTTTCATCTTGCAAGTGTGTGTTAACTTTAGTTGGCAGCAAGCATACATTTTCTAGATTTATGATAGTCAAAATTGGTCTCGGTGCAGAGATTATAACTTTTTATTTCACCATTGGATCTTTATGAATTTTTTATATGTTTCTCTTAATCCATTTTTATAAAACTCCACTGATGTGATTGGACTATTATTGTCTGGTTTGGAAGTTAGTAATGTCTGAGTGTGTTGAAGTAGTGGCTAGCAGCAAGTGCCCAGTTTTGGGAAATTAATGCCTTTGTGAATCCAAGTTTTCTTTATGAACACATTCATACTTTTGCATCTTCTAACAAGGATAAAAAATATGATTAGAGGTTTATATATGCATTGTTGAAGTTTTCTATGGTGATCTAACCTTGCAAAGTGCAGGAAAAACAGTGGTTGACAGTGACAATGCTTTTTTTTAATCATTTTAATGTTGTATGGCAAGTGTTTGGTGTAATGACAGTGCATAGAAGAGTTAGAAAGTAGTTCAAAGTGATGGGGTAGAGATTATAAAAGAGTTTGGAAGCTTGTTGTGTGGTGCAAGAGTAACTTCCTTTGTAACTTGAGAAAGCAAACAAGAACAATGTTGGATAACACACAATAGTGAGGTTGTTTGAGGAGAAGTGTGGGTGTTAGAGTTTAGTTGGATGTTGCCAACACAAATTGAATACAATACAAAAAAAAGCATAACCTTGGGTCCATTTGACAATTAGATCAATTTAGGCTCATTGAGTAACTTCTCACTCAATCTCCCTATCAGCTCACCACCATAAATTATTCTTAAAACCTTTACTTTTTTATTTGTTTGTTTCTCAACAAGTGATTTTAATTCTTTAAATATAAAGAAAACAAAAAAAAATTCCTCCAAAAAGTAAATCCATGAATATTTGGAAAAATCATCAATAAAGGAAACACAATAGCGAGACTTTCCAGTAGGCATGGCACATCCACAAGCCCAAAAACATCACTATGAATTGCCTCCAAACTTGTTTAGCTATACTGCTTCCATATTTAAAAAGCACTTTGTATTGCTTTCCATACACACAATGTTTGCAGAAATCAAAATCAACAAAGTAACTAGACAAACCATCAACCATATTTTTATTTATGAGGATTTTAAGACCCCTTTCACCAATATAGTCCATCTCGTGGTGCCATAGATTACATGGTATAAAGTTGTCTGTTACATTAACAAAGTTGCAAAAAAGTACAAGCATCAAGTCTAAATAGGGTGTCATACCTATTACCCTTAGCTAAAATCAAATTTCCTCTACTTAACTTGCAACCAATCTTTTCAAAAGTAACATGCACTCCTAAATCATTTATTTTACATACACAAATTAAGTTTCTAGCTAAACCAAGAATGTGTAATACATCTTTAAGATTTTTAACCCTTCTGTCACTAAAAATCAATTTTACCTTCCCTCGGCTTATAATTTTCTGTGTGCTATTATCTCTGAGGAACACTTCTGCACCAACATAAGCTATAATTTGCTAAAAAACACTCCTTATAAGGAGTCAGGTGGTAGGATGCACCTGAATCTACTAACCAAGAGTTATCATAAGTCTTATTAGCATAAATAATAAAAGCATCAACAACTTCATCAATAGAGGATTTATCTATAGAGGAATCATCATGTTAATTTTCTTTTATTCTTACATGCCTTTTTGAGCTTCCCCCATTTACCACAGTTCCAACACCTCAATATACTCTTATGAGTTGATTTAGGCCTTTAATTAGACGTAGAACAATCCTTAGACTTGTCTTTTTCATGTTTCTTTTTGTCCTCACCTTTCTCTTTAGTTCTATTATGTACATGCAATGCATCTTTAGACGCCTCTAAAGTCTTTTTCCTCATTTCCTATAAAAGTAGAGCAGAAACAAGGGTATCCAACTTTATACCATTAGGAAAAGAACCACATTATTGCAAGAATAAGGTTATCCTAAGATTCAATAAGTGCTCACATAATAGTAGAATAAATTTATCCTTATGCTCTATCTTTAAATTAATTCACTATAATTTACTCAAGATTAGATTAAATGAATTAAAGTGTTTTGCAATCGAGTTTCCATCATTCATTTTAAGAGAACATAACTTTATTTTCAAAAATAAATTGTTAATGAGACTCTTAGTTTGGTAAATATCTCCTATTTTATTCTTTAATTTATTTGTAGCAATCTCATTTGAAATATTCAATAGAATGGAAATAGATAAACACAAATGAATAGTGCCATGCACCTATTTATCTAATTTATTCCAATATTCATCTATCATAGTATCTAGTTTCTCCTCTTTGTTAACAACAATAAATGGATCTCTTTCTTCCAAAAGATCCTCCATCTTTAGCTTCCAAAGCTCATATCCAAAATCATTGAACTTTTCAATTCCAAATCGAGATGAGCTCTCCATGATCTCTTATTACAATGAATCTGAAACTACAAGAAAAAATAACACACTCCTACTATAGCATCAAACACAATAAAACACTCCAAGAAAGGCATTCCCTTCTCAAATCAAGCCAACTTGGATTTGATACCAAATGTTGAAAAATAGGATAAAACATATAAAGAAATTATGTTGATAATCTTATACATCCAAATAAATAAATAACAATAAATCAAAAACAGAAATGGATAAAAAATAGATGCAAACCATAACTCAAGAATTGCATAGAGAAACCATTTCGAGAAGCAACTCAACACCCAAATAAATCTTAGACTTGTATTAATCCTTCAAATGAGTTACATCAATACAACTTCTCTCTAAATTTTAGAAACATTTCTTTGCTTATGTGAATAACATCTTTTTCATTCAACTGAAGCAATAAATAAATAGGCATGAGAGAAACCATAAATAACAAATGGTTTTGAAAACTACTTAGGCACAAATCACAAAAAATAGAAATATTCCTCTTTCAACTTCTATTTTTATCCGCCTCTTGAAATATCTTTATTATCTAAGCAAGCTTTCATTTATCTTTCCTCTTTTTCATGATTTTACTATTTTGACAATTAAAAAACATCTTACAAGTTGTCACAATTGCATTTAGCAATTTTCATGACAACTCGAGCATAATAATAATTTTCCAATTAATAATTTAATTCAAAAATAGCAACAATAAGGTTAAGAGATTTTCTCAACTCTTTGGAGGATCTATTAGCATGTGTAGTTCACTGAAATTATTTTAGAAGGATATGTTGGTATGTGTTTTGGTCTCCTCTATCTCCTAGAGTGTACTAAATTATGTGTTATTGGTATGGGTGGCCTAATTTATGTAGTATTACATATTCTATCTATGGTCGACTAAGTTGAGGGTTTTAATGAATGATCTCGTATATATAGATGTGTGTTTGTATGAATTGAGGTATGGAATGCGCACAAATTGATGTGAAGTGGGTGTGAATGATATGCAAGAATATTTGGTGTGAAAGTTAGTTTGTGAAGAGCTTTGATGATGATATCTTCAGTATGACAGTGTTTTGAGACAATGGTTGATATCAAATATGTTTGTCATGATATTGGTCACTTGACACAATGCTTCAAGGATAATTTCATAATCAAGAGATCTTGTTTACTTTAATTCATATATTCCTTGTACCTGTGAGAAGACAGTGTGCTCCTTTTGGCATCTTGTGCAGTTCTTTGTATCTTGTCTTGAGATAGTGAGTTTCAGTAATATAATTCCTTTGTACCTTTCCCTAAGGTTGTTGTTTGAATCCAATAACACTGAGAGGGGGGGGGGGGGGGGGTGGGGGGTGAATCAATGTTCTCCTGGTATGATTAATTTTAACCTTATTAGCAAAACAACTTAGTAACTGGTATGCAAAAAAGAAAATAACAATAAGTAATAATAATGCAACCACAAAGATGAAAACCATAACACAAAGATTTATGCGTGGAAAACCTCAAAGAGGAAAAACCATAGTGGTATTTGTGACCCACAATATCTATCCACTGGCTAGTTGAATAAATATTACATGAAAGGGGCATGCACATGTAGGAAGGCACTACTGGCATTTACATGAAGATTCTATTAATGATATGTTATGTTGTCATTGATGTCAATTGAACCGGTAATGGTATTTATAATATTATTGATATTCCTGATATTGTTGTTATTAATATTGTCTTGTAACCGGTAGGATGAGCTTTGAGGAAGATGTTGTAAAACGATATGTAAGTTTGTGAGTTGAACCGGTAAATCGGTGTATAAGGTTAAACCCTTTCTATGCAATGTAACCGATAAACCCTACGAGTTATTTTTGTTAAACCCTAACCGATCAAGTTTGTTAGTTTAAGATCTAATAGTGAGTGGTAATGATAGTGACACATGTGATCATTGTATGAGGATAAGTTCAGATTGTTTTGGTGCATTTGTTTGATTGTCTAGGGAATGAGAAAAGTGGATTGCATCTAATGCAAAGCGTGTGATTAGTTACAAGTCTGATGAACTAGTGATCATGGAGTGGTTGGAATTTTCTTGAAGAATGTGTATAGATTGCTATGTAAATCCAACAGTCACACTTGAACCGATTTGTTTGTAATCTCTATGAGAGAATTAGGTTTTTGTTGTGTTACCGACCTAATTGATTTGTATTTAAGGTCGATGAAGTTGTTTGTAAAGTTGTTGGCTGAAATCAGTTGAGTGTGTGGTTGCCTAACCAAAGAATGGATCTGCAGTTTGTGTAAAGGCAAATTGAAGCTTAAAAGGATCTGATCAAGCAAATGTAGTGCTATTCAGACAAATCAAGAAAACTTGTTGTTTGCTAACAATTATAGCAAAACTGAAATACCCTAACAGGGTAAGCTCTAACAAGCTTGGTTACTTCTTAAATCCTCTAACAAGGTGGTCCATTAACTTAGATTCTCAAATCCTCTACCGAGGTTACTCCTAACAGGGTATTTTCTTTTCATCAAGGCATTTTGTAAATCCCTTAACCAAGTGATTCCTAATAGGATCAGTTCTTAACAGGACTTATTGTAAACGCTTTAACAGGCTTGGCTCCTAACAGGGTGAACTTCAGAAGAGTTCAAATAGCTATCTTGTGAGTCTCATCTCACCATGGTTTTTACCTATTTGGGTTTTTCATGTATAAACATTTGTGTCATGTGGTGAATGTTTTTGTGGTTATGATCTTATTTGTTGATTTGATTAACTTCTGATAAGGCATGATAATTGGAAGCATTGAGAGATGAAATATGTTGATATATGATTAAGCATTTTGATGTTTACAAGATTGAAGTTGTTTACTGTTAAGTTCTTATAACAGTTAACCGATTGATGTTGAGTATTCTTATGAGTATTGATCTTGACAGTGAAAGTTTACTTTGTGAGTTTGAGTTTGGGATTGGGAAGTTTGTATCATTTTTTTAGTTTACTGATTCACCCCCCCCCCCCTCTCAGTAATATACCGAATACTTATTCTTTCATCATACCATCAATTGGTATCAGAGCATATCAGGTCCTCTTAAATCTAAAAGCCTAACAACTTGAGGAAAAGATCTTGTAGATCATGATGAAGGAAGGTCCAATGTTCAACAAAGATAAGTATAGGATATGGAGTGACAAAATGAAGATTTACATTAAGAGTCTAGGAAGTAAGTATTGGGATCATGTATAAGCTTAGTATGTTACACCTACTAGAACCTTGACTGATGATTAGAAGAAAGAACAATAAGAAAATCATCAAGCATTGGAGGCTATTATCAGTTCCCTATCAGATGTTGAATATGTAGATGTTCATGGTCTTGAAACTGCATATGAAGTATGGAAAAAACTTGAAGAGATTTATAGTGGTGATGAACATGTTAAGATTGCTGGGTGGGTGCAAGAAGTTGAGTCCCACTTTTGGGCAAAAAGTGGAAGTGTTTTCCCTATTTTTCAATTTTTTTGTCGATTGATGTCAAAATTTGAGATACTTAGAGTTTGAATCTGAAAAAAATTTAGTAATAGAAAATGTAGTGCTCAGAGTCTAATTTTCAAATATGTAATTTATTTCAATACCCACATGGTATAAATTGCTTTTTAGTAGGAATATTTAAAAACCACTTTTTCAAAATGCTTGTTTCAGGACCATACCACACATGTGTACGACCACCATATTTTGATGTAAATAAAAGAATTTTTGCAAATCCTTCTGGGAAAAGATACCTAATACACCAAATATTGATGAGAATATTTTTTCTTATTTTTTTATTGAATTTATTTTTTTTAATTAATTTTTAATTGACTATAAAGTACATTTTCAAAACATCCGGTGTACAACCACCATAATTTGATGAAAATTTCATATTTTTTAATTTTATTTTTTTTAATCTTCAAAAGAATTGTATGTAGATTGATGTCATATAATTTATTTTCAAAAAAACCTAAAAAAAAAAAAGTTATTAAAGTTTTACTGAACCTCACTATTTTACATTTAGGTACCACTTTTGATTAATAAATAATGCAAAAATAGTAAAACTAATCATATCACTGTGAAATTTACATTTTTGAAATTAGGACAATGAGAACTCTAATGGGTTTTTGTTTCATCAAAAAATACGATCAAGAAGACCTTCAAAAAATTACGGCAAGGCAGAAATCTAGTATTCCAGTGCCTTAGCCATTTTTTTGGAGGTCCAAGCATAGGCTTGGTCCCACCATGCCTAACCCGAAGCCAAAACCGATGCATAGGTGTGTTTCCCATTCCATCTTTTATGAAACGGGCGCTCGTTATTTAAAATTCAAAAAAGGGGCACCCCTTTGAAATTTATAGTACTTTAAGAAACGTGTGCCTGTTTTTAGAAACAGGTACACGTTTTTAGAAACAGGGGCCCGTTTTTAGAAACGGGTACCCATTTTTAGAAACGTGTGCCCGTTTCTAAAAATCGTGCACCCGTTTCTCTACGATGGTCCGATCCTAAACAGGAACCCATTTTATTTTTATGGGTCAGGGCTCCGAAGCTAAATGAGTGCCCATTTCTTAAAAAACGAGCACTCGTTTCTAGCGGCAAAATTTTTTGCTCATAGACTTCCGCGGAATTGGGACCCAACTTCTTGCACCCACCCTGCTAAAGAGGAGAGCCTAAGAGGAAAGTTTGATGACATGAGAATGTCTTAAGGTGAGAATATCCAGCAGTATGGTCAAAGGATAAAAGAGATAGTTGGTGAAATAAAGAGTGCAGGAGGGAAAGTGGAAGATACCACAATGATCAGTAAGGTACTAAGAACCCTGCTACCGGTCTATGCTATCCAAGTTGCAGCTATTTAGGAGCTGAAGTCCATTGACAAAACTAAGGTAACTCTTGACTCTATCATTGAAAAACTTACTGCTTTTGAATTAAATGGCTATGATGGTAGTGTATAGAAATTAGAATCTGCATTCACAAATTCTGTCTCTAACCCATCTATGAGAAAAAGTAGAGATACTTATCATGGCTATGAATCTAGATCCAACAGAGATGTTGATGATGAAGACAACCTAGTTGAACTTGAAGCATTGTTGGCAAAATGACTACCTAAAGGCACTGGGAAATACAGAGGTAAACTACCTTTGAAATGTTTTGCATGCAACAAGATTGGTCATATAGCAACTAATTGTCCTAATGGTGAAAATGAATACAAGAGAGAAAAATTCAAGAAGTATAAGGGGGAAGGCAAGAGAGATTGTCTTATAACAGTTGACAGTGGTATTACTGATGAAGAATCTGATGATGATGCTAGTGAAGATATTGTGTTTGTAGCTATTAAGGAAGAGATATTAGATCAGAAGGCACTAGTGTCTAGGATGGATAACTTTGGTGATTGGATAATTGATAGTGGTTGTTCACATCATATGACCAGTGATCGGAGCAAATCTCTTTCCTTGAAGGAATTTGATGGCAGTGTTGTAAAATTTGGCAAAGGTTTACCCTGTATGGTTAAAGGTAAAGGATTTATTTCTCTTAATGGGGAGAGCAGTGCTGACAATGTCTATTGGGTTGAAGGTCTAAAGCACAATCATATGAGTGTGGCATAACTTAATGACAAAGGATACTCACTGGAGTTTAGAAATGGTATGTGAAAAATCTTTGACAACAAAGGTGAATTGATTGCAACCGGGAAACAAACCAGAGGTAATCTATTCCATCTTAATCCTAAAGTTAGCAACTGTTTGATTGCAAAGATAGATGATAGCTATCTTTGGCATAGGAGATTTTGTCATATAAACTTTGATAACATTGTTAAAGTAAGCAAGTCCAAGACAGTAAGAGGTCTGCCTCAGCTAGACAAACTAGTTAATTCACTTTGTAAAGAATGTCAGTTAGGAAAGATGACTTCTTCAATTTTCAAGAGAAAGTCCTTCTCAGCAGAGCACTTGTTAGATTTGATTCATATAGATCTATGTGGACTGATAAGAACAAGAAGCATTCAAGGTGATAGATATTTCATGATCTTCATTGATGATTGTTCAAGTATGATCTGGGTCACATTCTTGAAGGATAAGAATGAAGCTTTGGGTAAGCTCAAGGCATTCAAGGCCTTAGCTGAGAAAGAGAGTGGCAAAAAGATAAAATGTCTGAGAACAAATCAAGGCGGTGAATTTATTTCTGAGGAATTCACTAAGTATTGTGATGAGAATGGTATCAAGTGGCAGCTTTCTGCACCAAGGACACCATAGCAGAATGGTATAGCAGAGAGGAACAACCTGTTAATGGTTGAAGTTGCTAGAATGTTAATACAAGGAGATGTAGCAAAAAATTTTTGGAAAGAAACTGTAAGTACATCTGCCTACACAATAAACCGAGTTCTGGTGAAAAGAGGTAAGGACAAGACCTCTTATGAATATTGGTATGGAAGATCACCTGATGCTAGCTATTTTAAGATATTTGGTAGAAAATGTTTTATTAAAAGAGTTGATTACATAAACAAGTTTGAAGCTAAGAGTGATAAAGGCTGGCTATTCCACCAAGAATAAGGCCTACAAATGCTTCAACAACCAGACATAGAGAATTGTTGAGAGTGTTGATGTTCGCGTAGATGAATGTCCTGAAGTCTTAGAAGGAACCAGTTCAGAGAAAAAGGATGAAGATCCTTGCATTTTACCTTTGGAACCTGAAACTATTAAATCTCCAACTAGTAAAGCAAATTCTGATGTACTTGTTCAACCGGAACAAATAAATTTAGAAGAAGATGATAATGAAGAAGTTGAACCTGAAGAGAATGATCATGTTATTCCTAGATATGTGAGATTGAACCACAGTCCTAAGAAAATTATTGGGGATAAGGATGCTGGAGTGCTAACTAAAAGGATAATAAGAGAGAACTCTTGCATGATCTCCACCATTGAACCAAGAAGTGCTAAGGAGGCATTTGGTGATGATCATTGGGTTAGAGCTGTGGAGGAGTAATTGGATCAAATTGAGTAAAACAACACTTGGACCCTAGTACCCCAACCGGTAAACAAGAATGTTATAGGTACTAAATGGGTATTCATAAACAAGTTAAATAAAGATTATGTTGTAGTTTGCAACAAGGCAATATTAGTTTGCAAGGGTTATGCTCAAGAAGAAGGAGAAGATTATGGAGAAACTTTTGCACCAGTAGCAAGACTAGAAGGTATCAGAACTTTACTTGCATTTGCAGCCCATAAGAAGTTCAAGGTATACCAGATGGATGTTAAGTCTGCATTTTTGAATGGGATATTGGAAGAAGAGGTATACATAGAGCAGCTAGATGGTTATGCTTTGACAGATGAGAAAGACATGGTATGCATATTGCATAAAGATTTGTATGGATTAAAGCAGGCACCTAGAGCATGGTATGACCGTCTTTATACATATCTAATGAAGATAGGCTTGGCAAGAACCAGTGATGATAGTAATATTTATCTCAAGTCTGAAGGAGATGAAATACTGGTCAGTGAAGTATTTGTTGATGATATTATTTTTAGAGATAATGATGTCATGAGCAATAGTTTTGCAGATGAAATGAAAAGTGAGTTCGAAATGTCTTTAGTAGGGGAAATAAAAAAATTCATAGGCTTGCAGATATAGCAAATGAAGAATGGTATTTTCATTACTCAATCTAAGTATGTGAAAGAGGTTTTGAAAACTTTTGGCATGAGTGATTGTAAACCAGTTGGAACACCAATGGTTATAGGTTGTAAGTTATCCAAGGACGATGAATATAAGTCTGTTGATGAAAAGGAATACATGTCAATGATTGGCAAATTACACTATGTTGTTCATAGTAGACCGAATATTGCCCATGCGGTTGGTATAAGTACAAGATTTCAGAAGAATCCATATGGAGGAAACCTGATTTGAAGGCATACATAGATGCTGATTGGGCAGGAAATGTTGATGACTAGAAAAGAACTACCGGTGGAGAATTCTTTCTAGGAGGAAAGCTTGTTTCATGGAGTAGTAAGAAGCAGAGTTGTACTTCACAATCTACTATTGAAGCTGAGTATGTTGCAACTTATATGAATTGCACAAGGCTATTTGGACGAGGCCCATTTTGGAAGGTTTTAAGATGAAAATCTCAGAACCTATAAAGATTTTATGTGATAATACAAGTGCCATAAATATTTCTAAGAATCCTATTTTGCATGCTCGTACCAGACACATTGAATTGAAGTATCACTTTTTGAGGGAAAAAGTTCAAAGTAAAGATGTTATCTTAGAGCATGTTTCTACCAAGGAGCAGCTTGCAGATATCTTTACCAAACCTTTGCCTAAGACTACATTTCAGTGTCTTAGAAGACAACTAGGGGTTGTCCCCCTTCATGAAGTTAGTTGAGCATGATGCGGATTGCATCAGTCCTTGACTCACTTGCAAAACTTTACATGGATTGATGAAGCAGTGGATGCATTCCATAGGGGGAACATCAAGTTGTAGTATGTTGTTGATACATAGTGAAAATTTGAGTGTCTTAGAAGACAACTAGGGGTTGTCCCCCTTCATGAAGTTAGTTGACCTTTGCCTAAGACTACATTTCAGTGTCTTAGAAGACAACTAGGGGTTGTCCCCCTTCATGAAGTTAGTTGAGCATGATGCTGATTGCATCAGTTCTTGACTCACTTGCATAACTTTACATGGATTGATGAAGTAGTGGATGCATTCCATAGGGGGAGCATTAAGTTGTAGTATGTTGTTGTTGCACAGTGAAAATTTGTAATTACGTGTTTTACTTTCAATTTGGCATTGTTGTCAAAGGAGGAGAAGAATTATGTGATTAGGAGAAGAATTATGTGATTGGCAAAGGGAAACCAACGACAAGCTGAAGACAGAGAAAGCATGGTGAATACTTGGTAATGTAAACTAAGATTCCTATTCACCAATCACATCAACAATCAGAGGCATTGATATTTGTATTGCCATCAATGCCAAAGGGGAATATTGTTGGCATTTGCATGAAGATTGCATTAATGATATGTTATGGTGTCATTGATGTTAATTGAACCGGTAATGGTATTTATGATATTGTTGAGATTGCTGATATTGTTATTATTGATATTGTCTTGTAACCAGTAGGAAGAGCTTCGAGGAAGATGTTGTAAACCGGTATGTAAGTTTGTGACTTGAACCAATAAATCAGTGTATAAGGTTAAACCCTTTCTATGCAATGTAATCAGTAAACTCTACCAGTTGTTTTTGTTAAACCCTAACCAATCAAGTTTGTTGGTTTGAGATCTAATGATGAGCGGTAATTATAGTGACATGTGTGATCATTATATGAGGATAAGTTCAGACAATTTTGGTGTGTTTGTTTGATGGTTTAGGGAATGAGCAAAGTGGATTGCATCTAATGCAAAGTGTGTGATGAGTTACAAGTCCAATGAAGTGGTGATCATGGAGCAGTTGGAATTTTCTTGAAGAATGTGTATAGATTGCTATGTAAATCCAATGGTCACACTTGAACCAATTTTTCTATAATCTCTATGAGAGAATTAGGTTTTTGTTGTGTTACCGACCTAATTGATTTGTATTTAAGGTTGATTAAGTTGTTTGTAAAGTTGTTGGTAAAGTGTTGGCTGAAATCAGTCGAGTGTGTGGTTGCCTAACCAAAGAATGGATCTACAGTTTGTGTAAAGGTAGATTGAAGCTTAAAAGGATTTTATCAAGCAAATGTAGTTCTATCCAGACATATCAAGAAAACCTACTGTTTTCTAACAATTATAGAGGAACTGAAATCCCCTAACCGGGTAAGCTCTAACAAGCTTGGTTACTTCTTAAATCCTCTAACAAGGTGGCCCATTAGCTTGGATTCTCAAATCCTCTACTGAGGTTACTCCTAATAGGGTATTTTCTTTTCATCAAGGCATTTTGAAAATCCCTTAACCGAGTGATTCCTAATAAGATCATTTCTTAACAGGACTTATTGCAAAAGATTTAACAGGCTTGGCTCCTAATAGGACAAACTTTAGAACAATTTAGATAGCTATCTTGTGAGTCTCATCTCACCATGGTTTTTACCTATTTGGGTTTTTCATGTATAAACATTTGTGTCATGTGGTGAATGTTTTTGTGGTTATGATCTTATTTGTTGATTTGATTAACTTCTGATAAGGCATGATAACTGGAAGCATTGAGAGATGAAATATGTTGATATATGATTAAGCATTTTTATTTTAACAAGATTGAATTTGTTTACTGTTAAGTTGTTATAACAGTTAACCGGTTAATGTTGAGTATTCTTATGAGTATTGATCTTGACAGTGAAAGCTTACTTTGTGAGTTTGAGTTTGAGATTGGGAACTTTGTATCATTTTTTTAGTCTACTGATTCAACCCCCCCCCCCTCTCAGTAATCTATTGGATACTTATTCTATCACCATACCATCAGGCACACTGCTCATCACTAAGAAGCCTCACTAACTACAAATTCAAAATACTGAATTACAATAAAAAATCTAAACTCTGAGTGTTCATGTGATATGCTAAATGAGTTCCAGTTAAAGCATAGACTGTACTGGTGAATACTGAAACCTTCCTTACCAGTGTATTAATTCATTTCCCAACCCTTTATACAAACATTCAATACCAATTACAGATCATAACATTCGAATACTGTCAATCAAGATCTTGCTCATTATATTACCATAAAATTGTATATTACCTATATCCCAAAATGACCTAATAGACTGACTTATATACCCTTACATACATGAATGCCTTATTTCAACCTACAATCATATTACAAAAGATAAATACATGTCTGCCCAAAACAAAATATAAACTTAAATCTTCATGACCGTTGTTGCTTTAACCTTTCCCTGATCAATCTCCCATGTCGGCCTCTAAATACTGGTTCCAAGTTTGTTGGTTTACTTCACCTGCCGTTTTCCTTTCCATATGTCGGTTACCTTAATGTTGGATACCACACCTTGATTACTAGATCCACAATGATGTGTGTTGCCATCAATGACAACACGATGAACCCAAATGAGTGTCAATTCCCAACAATCTCCCCCTTTGGCATTGATGGCAACAATCATGTGAAAAATGATGCAATGCTCTATTGTTCCACTTCCTATCCATAATCTTCCCAAAAACTGATCTTCATGAAACTACTCCCCCTGAGCTATACATTACTTCTTATGTCAACTTCTTTTGAATTTCATCCAACTCCATGTCCCCTTGGATTAACATTTTTCACATCCAATCTCTCCCCCTTTGGTCTAGCAATGCCAAACATTGGGGTAAACAATAACATAAGCATGAAATTCTATACAAAACAATGGAATCAAAACTGAGATTACCGGATCTAAATATGCTTGAATACATCTGGATAAACATTCTTCAAAAATACTAAGTATGTATCCCAACCAGTTCTTAGTGTACCCAACATTGATACAAATCCATTTATAATGTAGGTATAGACTTCTTGATCTGATAATGAGTCTGGAACAGGTCGACTCATCTTGTCCATACACTCCCTCTTATAAAGTAATAATGTGTCTAGCTGGGGACTGACTAGACCTCTTATCTCTTTGGATAAGCCTGTCCTTATCCTTTTCTAATACAAATATATATCCCTCTGTAATCAAAATTTGACCATCAATTATGTTGGTTAGGGATTGAGTTCCATCAAAATTATTTACAATTTGCTCCAATTTCTCCTTAGCCACCTTAATCTTATTCTCCAGGTCTGCAGTAAGTTTGGAAAAATTTATGCAAGACCGGTGTAAGTCAGTACACTATTTAAGAGCCTCATCAATCCTCTTAATACCTTCAGTCAACTTGATCTTATCTGCTACTATCATATATATGGTCACAAGTTGTTTTCCTTGCAGCATTATATCTCACCACTAGCTGCTTGTTTGAGATTTGTTTAAGAGTGGTAAACTCTTTTGCAATGTGCTCAGTAAAACCTTTTAGCTTGCCAGTAGGATTGGTTACCGGTCTTACTTGGTACTCTAGAGCAAGCTATTGTAGCACTGGGATTCCTCTCTATATGACCTACTTCTCCTTTGTACCTTCTTTTATCAGTTTCTAAGATGCAACAAGCATCAACTCAGAGCTGCTCAATTGCTGAAGGCTTTTCTTTCCATATGGGCTAACATCCACTTGACTGAAGGTGTCAAGTACCATCAATGAGGAGTTTGATGCATCTAGCTCCTTGCCTTTTACTTCCTTTACCAGTGACTATGCTGGTGCATTATCCTTGGCTTGCCCTACTTCCTTTTCCTTCTCTACTTTCTCTTCTCCCTTACCGATGTTTGATGGATCATCAATTTTGCCGGTGTCTGTTTGTTCATATATCTTACCGGTATCCTCTATATTCTCTGCATCCTAACTAGCATTGGTGGCTTCACCACTTGGTGCAGTAGTATGCTCTATCAGAATATTATTATCCTCAATATTTACATCATGTATATTTGTGACTGCCGAAATAATATCCTATTATTTTCTTATCCAAAACTGGTGGGGCTTCACCTAATTTTCCTTTCCCCTTAGTATCAACCAGAATGTATGGAATGTTAGACTTAGGAGGAACTTTTGGTGATGTAAATAAATCTAGATTATCAATAAAGAATTTTACCCTTGACTCATGGGTATCTTCGACTATTTTATTCACCCTTCTAACCATTAGGCTAACTTGCCTATTTCTACTCCAGAAAGTTGTTTTATTTACAAAATCAAGGCACTTCTTCATCTCCTCTTCAGTTATTGCTCCAGAAACAGTTAACAATTCCTGAATCTTTACTTGCCTATCTTCCTCAATAGCAAATAGTCTTCTAGCATCTAATTTATTATACACTACTCTTGGTATTTTATTTTCTATCTCTATTAAGGTCTTCTTATACATGTCTAAGTACAACAGAACTACTTCCTTAGTTTCTTTTTTCTCTTCATCAACCATATGCACATAATAGTATTGTATATTACTCAAAATTTCATTTCTAGTGATCTGGTCTATGAATTCTTGTCCAGTTTACATTTCTTCTCCTTCTCGGATGATGGAGGTGTATCCTTTGCTGGTCTCTTCTTCTCGTGGGTCTTCTCTCCTTCATAGGTTGTTTTTTGGTTGTCAGAGGGCTATCCTTGGTCTTCTGCTGCTTTCCTTCCTCATTCTTCTTCCAGAGTACTCTTAGATATGTCTTTGGGATTTTGGGAACCTCTTTCTCAGATTATGTATCAGATTCAACAAGAGAAATGAAAGTTTATGGTTTCTTTCTCTTCATTACTCCTTTGTCGATTGCTGGAGGGACCAATGCTACTACCGGTGAAGATGATTATGCTAGTCCAATTATCTTCTTGATTTCACTGGACATCTTCTTGACAACCTTTTTTTCCTTCATTATCTATCCTTCCCTCTTCTTTCAATTAAATCTAATTTGGACTTCAAGTTCCTTCTCTTTTGTTGTCCAAAAAGCCTTTTCTGCCTTATCAATTTCTGCATTTAGTAGCCTTTGTGCATACATCTCAAGGATATGGGCATCCACCTCATACCCCATCTCTGTTACCCATACCTTTCTAGGTTTAACTTCCTCCATAAGGGTCTCATCCTTCTCTACCATAAAGCATATCTTAGTTGAATACTTATCAACTATGTGTTTTGGAACCCTTTCTCTTTGTTTCATGGTCTTTTGAAATGCTTTAAAGTAACCCTATATGGTGGATTCTCTGCTTTGTCATAGGTTACTTATCGCCTCCTTAATTTTTTTTCCTATAAGGATTTCAATGGCCCCATTCTTTTTCTCGGATCCTGGTGTCTCATTAAGAAATAATAGCATTAAATAGACAATGAAATTTCCATGTTGGAACATACCCTTCTTTCCACCCTTAATTTTCCCAAGATTTAGAATCAATTCATCACACATCCATTTGCAATGATCATATTTTTCATTCTCCTTTATCATCTGATATGCACAGTATATGCAGGAACAGGAAACAAAGTTTAACCAGTTTGATTGAGTTACCTTTTAACCAATAATCATGTTGGTAAATTCCACGTCATGATCTCTAATAGTGCTAACCTTCATAGACCAGTTGTCATATGTTGCACCAGTTAGCCTGTTGATTTTATTGTTAGAAATTTTCTTCTTGTCCGACTTCTGACCAACCTAGGGCAAACCAATAATTACTCAGATGGAATCCTCAATGATCTTATGAGGCCGGTCTAGCCACATAAACTCACCATGAATTTGGCTCAGCACATACCGGATGATTTCATCATCGAATTCTGGCATCTCCAAAATATTCGTAAACCCTTGATCCTTCAAATGTTTGAATTTTGTCTTAATTACTCCATTTTTGTCCAACAATGCTGACAAATGCATGGTTTTGATTTTAGTTGTTCCCAATTCCTCCAAAATATAGTGAATATATGCTCTAACATCTTCAACATAAAGGACATCATCGGGAACCCTAGAAAAAGCACCAACTGAATCATCTACCTTTGCAATCTGAGGTTATTTCTTGAATACTAGGCATGGATGATCCTTGATATCATCAACAGTAGGTGTTGCAATATTTTTGGGGCAGGACCAGATCTAGAAGCCATTATCAATTTGAAAAAGAAATCTTGAAAACCAAGAAATACCTTAAAACCTTCGCCGGATGTTAAAAATTTCTTTTGAATGCACTGAAAATATTTTGGAGTCGCTCAAGATTTCTTTGAATCTCCTTTGGTTGCCTTGAACTTGCTCTGCTTCACTCTAAATGCTTTGTGATAAAAAAATGACATACTTTTTCTCTTTTATCCTCCAAAACCCTAATTCTTTGTTGACATAAATGCTTACCAATAAATCAAACCAGATCCAAGATCTAGCAAATCTTTGCTAGTTAACCTTCAAACTGACTTCTCCAATGTCTTAAATAGGCTTTTAGACCACTACCGAGGGTAATGCAAGATCTGTCATCAATTTGCCTCCCCCTAAGGCATCTGCCTTAGTTAACAAATGAGTTTCTTGTTGGTGCGGGAATATTCCAGGCTCTGTCGGTTGAGTAACTAGGGTATTTGCTTCTATCGATTTTTCTTCAGACTTCATAACCCACTTCTTTGCATGAGCTTATTGGATTTCATCAACCTTCTTCTTCCCTTTGTCATTTGGTCTGACATTGCTTGCCGGTATATTCTTGCTTCTACAGAATTTAGCAATGTGCCCTATCTTGTTGCATGCATCGCAAGTGACATTGTTCCTTTGAATTGCCTTATTGTAACCTTGATCATTCCTTGACCTGCATTGATTAGCCATATATACAAACTTTCCACATGCATGACCTTTCACATTCATTCTACAATCTGATGTCTTATGACCATACTTATTGCAATTGAAACACTGACTGATAAATCAATTGTTGTTCTGGTATTTTTGAGGTTTCCATATGGCCAAACTTATTGCAAACAAAGAATCTACCATTAAATTCATGTGCATTGGGTTATGTTACCGATGACCTATGATTCCAGTTGATTGGTGTATTCTTATGATTTTTCTTCTGACTGGATGCATCATCCTAATTTGCAGTACCAGAGCTTTCTCCATGCTCAAATTCAAGACCTCTAGTGTCTCGATTGTGCCTTTGATTCTTCAATAATTTACCAAGATTTGTACAACTGACCATGAACTTGTCTTTGTACTCATTTGCAGTATTCAGTTCACTTCTTAGGACTATCATCATTCTTTCCAACTCTTGCTCATTGTTTTGAGATTGTACTAATTCAGTTCTCAACATATCATTCTCATGTGCCAACTTAATGCATTCTTCAGATCTTTCTTTTAGAGATTTGGCAATAATTTCTTCATTCTTCTTTCAGTCTTCAATATCCTTGGACATCCTCATGGTTAGGGCTTGCATTTCATTCTTTATGACACCATTTTCCTGACTCAACTTCAGTCATACTTCCCTTAGAGAATTCTTCTCTTCATCATTCTGATTTTGTAATTGATCACATTGTTCTTTCATTTTGGCTTGTGCAAATGACAACTTCTCTTGTAGAGTAAGGATGAATTCCTTTGCAGATCTCAACTCATCTTTTGCATAATTAAGCTCATCTTGCAGCTTCATGTTCTTCAATCTTTCAACATCAAAGTCTTCAAGTTCTTTCCTCAAACTCATCTCCATGGATTCCGGATTCAAGATCTTCATCAAGTTGTTATACTTATTCTAAGGCACCAATCTTTGATACCAATTATTGGAATCCAAGAACACTGAGAAGGGGGGGGGGGGGGGGTGAACTAGTGTTCTCCTAGTATGATTAATTTTAAGCTTATTAGAAAAACAACTTAGTAACCGGTATGCATTAAAGTAAATAACAAGTAATAATAATGCAACTACAAAGATGAACACCATAACACAAAGACTTATACATGAAAACCTCAAAGAGGAAAGACCACGGTGGGATTTGTGACCCACAATATCTATCCATGGGCCACTTGAATAAATATTACATGAAAGGGACCTACACATGCAGGAAGGCACACTGACCAGAGCACACTTCTCATCACTAAGGAGCCTCACTGACTATAGATACAAAATACTAAATTACAATAAAAAATTTGAACGCTGAGTGTGCATCTAATATACTAGATGAGTTCCAGTTTAAGCATAGACTGTACCGGTGAATACTGAAACCTTCCTTACCGATGTATCAATTTGCTTCCCAACCCTTTATACAAACATTCAAGACCGATTACAGATCATAACATTCACATACTGTCGATCAAGATCTCACTCATTATATTACGAAAAAATTGCATATTACCTATATCCCAAAATGACCTAATAGATTGACTTATATACCCTTACATACATGAATTCCTTATGTTGGCTTAAAATCATATCACAAAAGATAAATACATGTCGGCCCAGAACAAAATATAAACTTAAATCTTCATGGTTGTTATCGCTTTAACCTTTTCCAGATCAATCTCCTATGTCGGCCTCCAAATACCGGTTCCAAGTTTGCCTGTTTATTTCGCCTGTCAGTTTACTTTCCATATGTCGGTTACCTGAATGCCAGATACCACACCTTGATTACCAGATCCACAATGATGTGTGTTTCCCTTAATGAAAACACCATGAACCCAAATAAGTGTCAATTGTCAACAGTTGTGCACCTTAGCCTTGGAAGTCCCATTAGGTGTAGAGAGTTGATTTTCCTTGAGCCTAAAATATTGTAGAATCAGTTATTAATATTGTGAGTATTATTCTCACCATGGTTTTTCCCTGTTTAGGGTTTTTCATGTAAATATGGTGTTGTTTTGTTTATTGTACTTTTTCCTTTCATGTTTCATAATTGCATTAATAAGTTAATTATGGTTTGAAGTTTAAAATATTAAAAATAAAATATTTTAAGGTTTAGATTGATTCACCCCATCCTCCATCCCCCCAGTCCCATAATGTGTTCAGAACAACCACTATGTAGAAGCGAAACATTTTTCAGAAATTTATTTTGTAACATCACATTCAAAAACTAAATTAGTTTGTCCTAGTTTTCTTCAAAAAAGTTAGCATGTGGCTTATTCTTTTTGCAACAATCATAGTCATAGTGACCAAACAATTTGCAATAATTACACTACACTTGTGATTTGTAATAATTTTGGTTACCTCTTTCATTATTGTTGTAGTATCTTCTTCTATTATAACCTCTACTCATCAAGTATTGGTCTCTTTAATTTCATTTTCTCTTCTTTTGAATTTTAGACCCTATGAGTTCATTTACTGATAACAATTTTAGATTCTTTGACTCTTGAAAATCAATTATAATAGGATCAAATTTTGAAGGGAAAACTCTTAACTTTTTCTCTACTATTTTTTGATTTGTTACATTATCTCCATAAGATTTAATCTAATTCACTAAAAACATAATGAAAGTAAAGAAGACTTGCATAGATTTAGAATCTTTCATGATAAGATTTTCAAAATTTCTTCTAAGAACTTGTAATTTGATTGTTTTTACCTTATTTTTTCCTTGGAATGCATTTTATTAAAAATCCCAAGCTTTCTTTGATTTTGTTGTGTAAAAATTATTTGAAATATTATCTCATGTATTTCTTGTTGAATGATGAATAGAGCTTTTGCATTCTTCTTTATGTTTTCATTAAGTTGATCTCATCATGGTAATGTCTAAGAGGCAAGAACTTGTACATTTGCAGTTTTTGTATAGCCATTTTCCACTTAATCATAGTTTTCTCCTTTAAACAAAGAGATCTAAGGTTGTGACAGATTCAAACTATTGATAATAATTGCAATATTTTTAAAACAACATAACATGAAAGTATTATACTTATCTCTCCTTTAGAATGACCAAATTTGCTAATCTTCCAACAACTATTCTTTCTTGATAAAATTTGCTCTCAAAATCCAAAATTCTACATGTCTCTTTCAATCTGCTCTACCTTCTCCTTCACATTAAAATTGTTTTTTTTAAAGGGGAAAACTAGTTTTATAGGGACTAGAAACCCAGAGTTGGCAGAAAAAAGAAAAAAACTAAAACATGACTAGGACCCAACTGCAGAAAAGATACCAACCAGTCTAATAGAACAGGGCAACAATGCCCGAATGACAGATAAAACATAACAACTAAATTATAGAAGCTTGCCTAATTTCTCGTTCTTCATAATGATCTCTTTGTTAATCAACAAAACTTTCTTATAAACACTATCAGTAGAAGTCATACCCTTGTCTTTGCTACAAAGCCTTATCGCAAGACCCAACTAGGGCTCCACAATGTCCTTCTCATCCTCATCCATGCTCTTTGAAGGCACCTTGAGAATATTTATTTTCCTTGCAATCATTCCCTTAGCCTTATTCTTCATCTTCATGTCGCCCGAAAGGGGAATTCCCCTAAGAAATGGCATGCAAGACTTTGGCATGCTCATTCAGCTTGCAGAGATCTTCATTGGTGTTATCCATAGCTGCCTTGTTGACTTCCACCACCGTAGTCAAACTTTGCTTGAGTTTCAGATAATCATCCTACAAATCTTTGATTCACCTTTCATAGTCCTTGAGGACTTCCGAATCTCCCTTCGGCTGATCAACCCTTTCCTTCAGACAATTAATGTCATATAAAATCCCAGAGAATAAGGCATGTTGGTGCTCCTGTAAATTCCACAGGCTAAGAATGAAAATCATAACCTCTAGGACAAAGGAACCCATCTCCTTCGACATAGCCCTTCGCCCATCAACAAGCATAAAGAGATTAGCATTTTGTTCTTTCTCACGTCCACTCAAATCCATATGGGGTACCTTTCTCTTTTTTGCAGACACAAAAGAAGCATTAGCATCCTGGGACCCAAAAATCTTAGACTTCCCCTTCATGCTGGCAATAGAAGCCCTAGCCCCCTTGTTCCCCTTCACATCAATAGTAGGGTGCACAGAATTAGGAACAAAATCAGGTCATCATCCTCATCCAAGAGCACAATCTTCCTACCCCTGGGATTAGGGTTTAATTAGAAGAGGACGGTATTGGGTCCTGGTTTTCATAGATATTAAAGGCCTCTTCCTCATCATAATCCTCCTCCTCATTAGAGGATGTGTCCCCATAATGAACCCATTGAATGAAGGAATTCATTACAAGGGCATCTAACTCATACAACGTCTCCATATACCCAGTCAACCCACCTACAGAAAGCTCCTTCCAAACATCTTCATTATCACACCACTCCTCATACACCATCATGGGCTCCAAGCAATTTCTATCCCCTACCATCGAGAAAGAAACTCTAAACCGCATAGTCTGCAACACACTAGCGATATAGCTCGACAAGAGAAAGAAGAAAAGGAAAGCCTCTAGAAAGTTCGGCTCAGTCATAATAAAAATTGTCCTACCCAGGACACATTGAAGCCCTTTCACCTTCATCATTTCCAGGAACCTCCTATGCTTCGCATGCATTACACTCATTGCTAATGAGGTTGTGAAGATCCATAGGGATATGATCATTAATATCCCACACTCTTATGCTAGCTAAACCAACCCCCACATTGGCTTAATTATTGACCACCTTATTTCCTTCCCGAAACACGTGAGAGATTTGAAAGGTTTCAAAATCTCTTAGGAGCCTGAGGCAATCTTCAATGATATTTTTGATCGTCCAACTAGGGCAATCTTCACATTACAACTATTGTTGTTTCACACAAAATAAATTCCTACAACCAAATTAGACGTTGATATCAATTCTCGGATCTAAAAGAGATAAAACTATACAAACAAATAATAAAACATAACATAAAAAAATAGAGCATACAAAATAATAGATTTTTGTAGCAACAATTTTGTTATTAATCTTAATACAAATTATAAATATAGAAAGATACAGAACTTTGTAGTGATCTCCGCTATCAGTTTTGATATGATATTAATAACTCCTATTTTATAGTTACAAAAGGTAGTTTATAAACTTGCAGTGCACAACAAGTTAAGAATCATATTATAAATAGTACAGATGTGGATAACAATGCTCGTTTGCAAACAAGGAAGTGCTTATATATTAAGATGGTATTAAATGACAATTGGCAGAAGTTTTCAATAAGTCAATGAATAGATAGTGTTGCTCTTAAGTGTTACAACTATAGAAGTGTATCAGTAGTTGTTATAACTAACTTAATGATTTCTAAGCTCTTAAATGATACATCTGATTTTGATGATTTTGTTTTGGTTTCTTCATATGCAACTTAAGTTCTTACAACTATTGTTTGGGCTTTTGGATAGTTATAACAAATGCAATAGGATTCATTATGTGCACAAGGGTAAAAAGAAAATCACTTCTAGTTGGCATCCAATATATGTTCTCTATTGGCTCATTAACCATTCGCTTTGGCCACCACAAAATTTGCACAATTGATACAATGCTTATGTACAAATACTTTGGAATTCCTCTAAAAAAGTAACTTTTTTCAACAAAACATTTACAAACAATTATTGATCCATTAGATAATTTTTTAAAATATACTTTTAATTAACTAAATCCAATCAAACAGATATTGAAACATATGAACAATAATTGACCCCTTCCCATATATGCTCATCCATGAGATCCCCTCGGAGAAAGAGATAATAAAACAAACTAGATTTAAGATAAAACAGTCCGACATGAATTGGATAAACAATGTCGGCTCTATCAGCAGAAGTTTTCGAATTTACTTAATGTTTTTGATGTACATATTGTAATTGGATGCTCTGTGATCGTACATTCTAACTCCAGCTTTATTCAACCCAAAAAACAATGGATAAATATATCACTTATTCAAATTCTAAACAAGCAGAAGAAAAAAAAGGCAAACAACGTTGGAACATAATCAGTAATGATGTACGGTGACATTGTAAAGAACGATTGCATTGCCTGATTTGAAGTCAATGTAGTGAGTACGGGCGAGAGCATATCCTCGAGCCAGCCTGAATTTCCCGCTTCCTCCCACAATTGGCATCTCTCTTACTTCCTTAAGCACAGCGTTGTTACCCACCATAGCGAGTGTACTCCCATTGAACTTTCCGCCCTGAAAAACAAAGGTGACCGCCATTAACAGGTGAAAGTCCTCTTGGCCGGCAGAGGCGTACAGACCCTGAGCTTTGCCCACCAATTTGGAGGTGGGCTCAGGCCCTTCCGTCAATGGGTCGTCCAACACAAACACCTTTCCAAAGAGAGTAGCCGACGTCTTAGTGGATGGAGCCGACGCCACCTCCACGGCCGTCACATTTTTTCCCGAAACTGTGTCGTGGAAATAGAATTTCAGATGAGTTATTTTCTCCGTCAACGGATATGCTTGGGCAGGTTGCAGGGAAAACATTGTTATCACTGCGACCACTGCAACTGCAACTGCTGCTAAATGCTTAATCTTACCCATCATCATTACTCGATCGATATAATAAATGGCTTGGCCTTGAAGGCACGGATTGGAGGAACTTGTTATAGAACGAGAATAGCTGATATTAAATTCTGGACTGAAGCGACTCCTTGCTAGAAACCTAAAACGCTGCCATTAAGCGGTGGTCTGTGCCTACTCCTTGCAATACAAAGTTGAACCACTTAATAATGACGTCTGGAGGCTGGATTCGGTTCCAGAAGGTCTAGATTTGGTGTTTATATATAAACAATTTGTTAGTTTCGCAACTTTGATATGCGTAAAAACTGGTACCAATTATTATTATTTTCTATATAGGGGAGGGTTCATTTTAAGGTCATGTACAAAATTTTCGCTCTTTTGTGCTCATCTAATATCAAATTATTAGTTCCTGCCAGATTTATTGTAATTCAAATAATCATTGTACAAAATTTAAATTTATGAGCAAAATTTTTATAATTCATATTTAACTTTTTTTTTAAATGATTATAATAATATGATTTTTTTGGTTTCTATTGTTCTATATTAAAAATAATAGATACAGTTCAAGGGGTTGAGCTTAACTAGTTAAAACACTAGGTTTTCTAAGTTGTGACTCTTGGCCTTCCGTAAGATGGGGAAGGTCTTGGGGTCAATCTAATTTAATTTTTTAAAAAGAAATACATCAAAATTTTAATTCATTTAATTTTGTGAGTATGATTCTTATGATGTAATAAATTTACTAGAGAAATGAAAAAAAAAATTTAATAGCTTTACTTCACACCATTCATTTTTTTTGGGCATTAATGGTCCATACCTTTTTATCAAGTATGTGCTCAATTGTGTAGTAAACGATTGATTTATATGAACAAATGTCACACTCCAGTACAAAATGTCTCCAAAAGTCAATAGCACATGTTTATAACCCCATTTTGGAGCCAAAATAACTATGTCCCAAATGTCACTCCCAAACTATTTAATCGTACAACCTCATTACCTTTTTTTTATTACATTAGATTGGGACTGAGTTGCAAAATGTTACGAAAATAGGTTAAATTTTTTATAATAAACTTACTCATGTCATTTGGGCTTTTTTTTAAAGCCTTTATTTTATTCTTTGATTTTAATATTTTTTTATTAGAGATTCAAATTAGATATATATTAATAATGATTATATTTTTTAATTGATTATAATAATATGATTTTTTTTGTTTCTATCACTCTATATTAAAAATAATAGATACAAAATTTAATTTTGTAAAAAGAAATACATCAAATTTTTAATTCATTTAATTTTGTGAGTATGATTCTTATGATGTAATAAATTTACTAGAGAAATGAAATAAAAATTTAAATAGCTTTACTTCACACCATTCTTTTTTTCTTGGCATTAATGATCCATACCTTTTTATCAAGTATGTGCTCAATTGTGTAGTAAGCAATTTATTTATATGGGCAAATGTCACACTCTCAGCTATTCTATCTTCAAAATGGTACTATTGTAGCACATAATGTAATAACATGAACGTTACAGACTGTTGTTTTAAAGCTAGAATAACTGTCTCAAATGTCACTGCCAAACTATTTAATCATACAACCTCATTACCTTTTTTTATTACATTAGATTGGGAGTGAGTTGCAAAATGTTAAGAAAATAGGTTAAACAGTTTATAATAAACTTACTCACTCATGTCATTTGGGCATTTTTTTAAAGCCTTTAATTCAGTTCTTTGATTTTAATTTTTTTTATAAGAGATTCAAATTAGATACATATTAATAATGATTAAATTTTTTATTTAATAAATATATGGTTTTGTTAATATTAATATTAAATTTTTTAATATGATAATTAACAAAATTTAGTTTACTATTAATATTCAATTTTTTAGTATGATAATTAATTTGGTATTTGAGAGATAAAAATTTATTGTTTTGTTCATAATATTTAATTATAATTTATATATTTTTATTTTCATATATATTATAGATAAAACTATTATATAATATATTAATGTAAATTTAATTTCAAATTGTATGAGAGTTGTACATAATTTATATAAATTTAATGTTTTGTCAAAATATTTGATTATAATCTATATGTTTTAGTTTTAGATGTATTATAGATAGAACTATTATTATATATTAATATAAATTTATTTTAAAATTATATGAGAGTTGTAAAGAATTTTTGTAAATTTAGATATAGGTGGAAAGAGTTATCTTAATAATAAAAATATGATTTCAAGTGTTTTTTTTTTCTTTTTAGCAAGGTGGCAATGCCACTTGATATATTTTATTAATAATAAATAATTTTTACAATATATTTAAAAACAAGTTCAAACTGAGCTCCCAGAGAAAAGAACCAGCAAGAAAAACTCTCGTCATTACTCATCAACATGATTATAGAAGAGAACTAGTGAACAATCCTCTAGCCGGAGCTAGTTACAAAATAGAGATCAACAAAGGAGCATGTAGGCTCTTTTACACATAGGAGCATGCAAGCTCGTTTTACAGAATAGGAGCATGCAAGCTTATTTACAAAATAAGTTCCTGGGATATCTTGAATACCCTACAACAAAGAACTCTTGCAATCAAAATTGACATTCCCCTGCACCAAAAAACAACTACAACCATAAAATATATATACTACAGAATGCAAAGAATTTACAAGAAATGCAAGGTTCCAAAACATGACTGACACCAATGACATGAGATTTGTGGTCCATCATTATAGACAAATGCCAAAGGAGAAGAGGTGAATGCGAAAATGCTAGAGAGAAATGAAGCCCAAAATTTTTATGTCATAAATGAAAAGAAAGAGGAGATATATCATAAAAAACTGACAAACCAAAAGAAGTGGCGTACAAAGATGATCATGAAAACAACGCTACGTCAAACTTTAAATGACATATGAAGGACAAATTCCCAATGTGAAAATAAATATCTCCAGATTTCGCACCAGAAGAGAGTACCAATCACACAAACAACATCAATAACAACCAGCTTATCATTAATGAATGCCAAGTGATGATCAAGTAAAGCAAAGTACCTCAAATCAAAACCAAATGGAATTATGAAAAGAAATACCTCACCAAGAGAAGAGAATATCAACTCCTATAAATGAGAAATCATATAATAAGAAAGATTAAATCTTCAACTCTCTACAGGCTATAATTAATAGGTTTGGGAAGCTCATCAAATCACCCCCCAATCGAGAGGAATCAATAACAGTTTGTCACAACCCATATTAGTGAGGCATTCAGCCAATGCATTACCTTCATGATAAATATGTGAGATGACGAGGTTCTCAAACGTATCAAGAAGAGTCCATATTTGTTCAAGAATATACTAGAAATGCCAATTATCAGCTTTTCTTGCCTTACAAGCATTAATGACAATAGCTGAATCACCTTCAATATGAAGGTATTTGAAATTCAAATCCTTAGCCATAACAAGACCTTCTAAAAGAGCACAAGCCTCGGCCATATTATTTGTGCTAGGAGAAATTGGCATAGCTTTTAATGCTAATAAAGAACCCAGATGATCACGAAAAACTATCCCTATTCCTGGATCACCAGGATTTCCACGGGAGGATCCATCAAAATTCAATTTACAAAAAGGGGTATTAGGAGGATGTCATTTTATGGAATTTCTATCTACAAGTGTTTTCTGAATCCTTGGAAAGGCGGGTGATATAGGAATAATGATACTTTTCCAAGAAGAGAACTTTGAATTCATGTTAAAATATTTCTGGACATGAGCATTAACTTGCTCAATAATACTTCTTTCCAAAATCCCAAGAACAACCGATAAATCTGATGAGTCACATCTAAAAATGCGCTTGTTTCTTTCCCACCAAATGGCCCATATGACTGAAGAGGGAATTATGAAACACAAACAAGCAAATAGAGAAGATGAATACAAAACTAGCCAAGACTGAAACATATCCCATAAAGATAAAGGTAAAGGGAATGAAAGAGATAGCTTTTGTAGGACAAAATGCCAACAACTACTCGCAAACTCACAATGAAGAAAAAGATGATTGACATCTTCAAGAGCTTTACCACATAAGACACAAGAAAAAGAGGTTGCAATATTAAATTTGACTAAACGATCACTAGTCAAAATTCTATTTTGCAGTGCAAAAACACCAGCTTTAGGTAATACTAAGTTATTCCAGCATAACAAAAAGGCATGATGAGGAGAATTTTGATTGGACATTTGTTGAACAATAAAATATCCTTCTTTAACAGAGTAGTTTCCCGATTTAGAAGGGCACCAAATAAGTTGATCTTTGATGTTAGAAAGGAAAGCCACTCGGTCTTGCAAAACAAATTTAAAATTTGGAATTTCCTGCAAAGACAATGGCAGAGTAGAGGGATCCTTCCATTAGACCTTGTGAGAAAACAGATCAACACTATCTACATAATCAACCAATCTAACTCCCCATGATTGAGAAAGAACAACTGAAACAAAAGCAAGAGAATCATGATGCAAAAGAGGGGGAAAACCATTCCAGGAGTCTTTCCAAAAAAGAATATTCTCCCTCGAATGGACATGCTAGGAGAGAAAAATAGAGACCACTTCCCTACATGAGATCATAAAGTTCCAAATAGCAGACCCCTGTGGAGGATTAGAAATTGTGAAGATCCTAGCAGGGTTCTGGGAATCCAAATACTTAGCCTGCATAATTTGGCACCACAAAAGATTGGGGCTTAGTATGCATAGACCAAACTAGTTTGCCCCAAAATCCCTATTTCTTTTAGATAAGTCATGAATCCCAGCACCACCAACTTTCTTGGAAAGAGACATCTTGGTCAAAGAAATCAGTGGAATCTTTTTATCTTCTATCATGTTGTTTTTTCAAAGAAAAGATCAAATAATCTTTTCAATTTGGGAGATGACTGATCTGGGAGCTTGAAGAATTGAGATATAGTAATTGGGAATGGCAGATAGGACTATTTTAATGAGAAGTATCCTACCTGAAAGAGACAACCACCTAGGCTTCCAAGTAGAAATACGAGATTTAAGTCTCTCAATAATCGAATTCCAAATAGAAGACTTAGCAGATCCCATAAAGAAAGGAATCCCCAAATAGGTAGAAAGAAGAGAGTCTACTGAGAAATCTAAGATATTCACAAGTCTATCAACCACCAACTAAGGAGTATTAAAAATGAAGATCTTGGATTTATGGGGGCTAATCTATTGGCCAGATCCAATAGTATAAGTATCTAGAATAAATTTAATATGAGTAGCCTCTTGAATAGAAGAAGATCCAAATAAAAGTGTATGATCGGCAAAAGGGTTATCAGTGATTGACATATCAAAGTTAGGAATTAATACCCCTTGCCAAAAGCCTAGATCCCTTTGCTTAATAACCAATCGACTAAAAGCTTCTGCCATAATAATAAATAAGAAAGGAGATAAAGGATCTCCTTGTCTAACACCTTGGGTTGAAGAAAAGTATCTAGAGGGAGCTCCATTAATGATGACAGAAAATGAAGCAGTAGAAATACAACTCTTGATCCATTTACACCAGCTTTCAAAGAAACCAAATTTTCTCAAAACTTTGAGCAAAAAAGCCTAGCAAACTTTATCATAAGCCTTCATCATATCAAGTTTGACCACAAAAGCTGGGATATTGGATGAATTTATGGAATGTAAAGTTTCATGAGCAACAATTGCTCCCTCATGAGTTTCCCGACTTGAAACAAAACATCCTTGTTGAAGAGATATGATATGAGGAAGGAGAATTTTAAGTCTTAAATAAATAGCCTTGGTGAAGATTTTGTAAATAGAGTTGCACAAAGAAATGGGTCTAAATTTAGCAAAAGTTTGGGGATTCTTAGATTTTGGGATAAGGGTAATATAAGTGATGTTAAAATTTTAAAGGATATACCCACCCCTCCTAGACTCTTCCAAAGCCATTAATAAGTCAAAACCAATAAAATCCCAACATTTCTAAAAGAACAAGATATTAAACCCATTAGGAACTGGAGCTTTGTCAAGGGCCATGGAAAAAACAACATAATGAATCTCATCTAAAGAAAAAGGCCTCATAAGAAAGCCATTATCCTCATGGGAAACAAGGGAGGGGATAGAGTCTAAAAGTAAATCCACATGATGATCCATGGAGGAAGAAGAAAAAGAAGGAGATAACAAATCCTTAAAAAAAGACACCCCCTCCTCTCTAATCTACTGATATGAATTAAGGACATAACCAGACTTAGAATCCTTAATACTAAAAATTGTAGAAGCAGCTCTTTTAAGCTTGGCTTTAGCTTGAAAGAAGGCAGTATTTCGCTCACCTTCTTTAAGACAAAACTCATGAAACTTTTGCTGCCAATAGATTTCAACCCAGGAGCAAAGGATCTCCCAATAAGCTTGCAATTTCTTTTGAGCATCATTAGTTGAGGAATTAGTGCCATGTCTAATAATCTCCTCATTAACAACCTTCAAATCATTGACAATTGTAGACACCTAAAAGTTGCATAATAAATTAAGTGAATTTTTATTCATTTAAATTACTCTTAAAATTCTTCTAATTAATTAAATTAAGATTTAATTAATATACCCTTCTAGCCATTTAATTAAATTTACATTTAATTAAAATCCCCCTTCTAGCCATTTAATTATTTTACATTTAATGAAAATCCCCCTTCTAGCCCATTTAATTAAATTTACATTTAATTAAATAGTTTTCCCCCCAAATTGAATAAATCTAATTTATTCAAATTACCAAGTTGCAACCAAATTAAAATAAAATAATTTATTTTAATTAAATCCTATTATTCCTCACCCACTTGCATTTTCCTACATCTCCCACTTGCATTCTAAATCCCCTTCCTAAAATCTTCTAGATTCTTCTAATCCTAATCAATTAACCCAAACCATTCATTATCCCTTTTTCCTAAATTTGAGGAGGTCACTTCTCAAATTTGGGGGAAAGTCTTCCAAATGCATTAAAGCCTTTATCCTTCAACAAGATAACTTGTTGAAAGCCGCCAAATTTGGAAGGACTCTTACAAATTTATCCCCAAAGTCTTCAAACCATTAATGGTTAACTAACCCTTAGTGGCATGGTCAGAGACTTTTTGCCTAACTTAACCTCCATCTAACCCAAGGGTCTCATCAAGCATTTATTGCTTTGACCACGGTTATCCCTTTAACCTTTGCACAAGAGTTTATCCTCTGGGTAAAAGCTTTATCCAATGGATAACCTTGACCTAACCTTAACCCTTACCTCCTAGGGTAACCATGAGGTCTTCTCAAGCATTTAATGCTTCCTACCTCTTCTCTCAACCAACCTTATGTTGAAAATTGTCACCATTTCATTGGTAAAAATTGTAAACATGGATTGACAACTTTCAATCCTAACCCTTGATTAACTCTTCCAATCTTGACCATCCATTGCCCTATTTTTGCTATAAATAGAGCTCTCCTTCCTCCATTTTAGGCATCCAGAGATTCAAGTTTCATGCATCCAAGCTATAGTCATTTTAATCTAGCATTTTAAACTCTCTTTGAATAGGAATCATCTTAATAAGCATTTTAAGAAACATTTCCGTTATCATAAGAAATACATGTTAGACTAGTATATCATGTTAGGATAGTATTTATGCTAACCTTGCCATCTTATAATCTAGTTTATTGCATCTTATAGAATCAGACATAAATAGGAATGCATTCATACTAAATCAAATTAAAAGCATCTGTTACTCTTGAATTTGTCATCCCTAAACCACTTTGCTCAATGATCTGAGAGCAAAAGCATTGGTTTGATTGACCTTGTGAGATAGAGAACCATGGAACCATCCTTGGGAAGTTGAGTCATTCTTCATGACTCCATAACTTGCACCAAGAAGTCTTGTGGGTGTGTGAGCAAGCCTCTTTGAGCTCCACTTTTCATGTTTTGATTTTCATTGACCCGCTTTTCCTGCATATAGCAACTACCTCTTTTTCATGAAAAATATTCTTAAAGACCAATTTATTCCAAGCCATAATTTGAGATTTCACGAATTTCAGTTTGGAATAAAACTGGAACATCTTAGTCCCTTTGCAAAATGGAGCACTTATCCACCATTGCTTTAATAAAGAAAGAAAATGAGGATGAGTGAACCACATTTTCTCAAACTTAAAAGAAGGTCTAACAGAGGGAACATGATCCAATTTATCAAAATTGAGCAAAATTGGGAAATGGTTAGAATCTGAGGAGGTGAGAATCTCAAAAGAAAAGGAAAAGTTGCTCAAACATAGGTTTAGGGAAATAAGAAATTTGTCAAGGCGAGAGGCAATCTGGCATTTAGATCTCCTATTAGTCCAAGTGAAAGAACCATTAGAAGGGCAAATATCGAATAACGCATTATTTTGTAAAAAGGAAGAAAAGTCATTAATAACCTTCTGAGCTGTAGGATTACCCCCTCTTTTTTCATTCGAGGAAAGGAGAGCATTAAAATCACCCCTAAGCACAATAAAAAAATCATCATATCATAAAAACAATTCAGATAAGGAATCCCATAAGTCGGTTTTATTTGAAGGAGAAGTTGGACCATAAATATTAAACAAAACAAAAGAGACTTCAAACCAGTCAACCTTTAACAACTGCCAATGAGAAGAAAAAGATAACATCTCAACTTTGATTGATTTAGGATTCCATAAAGCTATAAGACCACCAGAAGCACCCAAAGAAGGAACATGAACAACTTTCCAAAGGGACCATTTGGAAATTATATTATCAAAAGAATCCCGAGAAAGTTTAGACTCTTGCAATAAGATGATGTCCACTTTTGAAGAATCAAGAAATTTCTTGATCCATCACGGGCATTTAAGCCCCTGACATTCCAAGATAAAATCCTCATTTATCACAAGGAGAGAAACATGCCCTCCTTGTTTTGACATGGGAAGAAAATTTCTCTACAATAGTGGATTGAATACCAGCTGCAATCTCCTCCTTGATTTTAGCCAATTTTGGTTTTCGACCCCTCTTCTTAGGAGTTTTAACAATAGGGGGGGAAACAGAAGGAGATTGCTCCAAGGCTAGCTTCTGAGAGAAATCAAATCCATACACATTAGAAACAGTTGAAGAAGGACTATCAAAAAGATTCACATCCACACCTTCAACTAAATTTGGTTGAGAAGAGGAAACATGACAACCATCATGGACAGGCCTTGAAGAGGCGGAAGGTATAAGAAGTGTGTTATTATCACATTTATATATTATTTCAATGTATGGAAGGACTGAGATTTTAATTGGGATCATCTGAACATCCCCAGAAATTTTGCATTTACTTTATTTTATTTTAAATTTTAATTGAGGTTTATATTTAATATTTTATCATGTTTATTTGTCTTTTTATGAAATCGCTAACAACAATTAAAAACTAGAATTAATTCAATTTATAATTATCTTTCTTATTAATTTTAATCATTATAGAATAATTATATTGAAATTTTTTTATTTAATTTATGTAATAAAATAAATTTCAAACTTAAAACTTGAATTAAAATTTATAAAGCGAGTGTGAGAGAGAAAAAAAATTATTAGTCATTTTTTGTCAACATTCCAAGGATAGCATGTGTCCTTGGGGAGTTACATGATCAGGTTACAAGTGCATTTAGGTCCTTGGATAAAGTAACTCTCCATGCCCCTCTACAAAAAAAAGGCGTATTCCTAGGATAATATGGAATAATTATGAAGGAATGAGACACATGGCCTAGCTACATCATGTGTATAATAATAACCAAATATTTTTGTACTAATTGTCTCCCATTCTAGCTTACCAAACTTGTAGATGTAGAATCTCAAATCAACAAATATAACACTCAAAGGATGAAAGGTTTATCTCTAATGATACTATCTTACATGACTCACTAAGAATATATCATATGGAACACTTAGATTTAAAAAAGAACATGTGAACCTAAACTTGAGATTCAAGTATAAATTCAACCAAGACCTCAAGGAGAAAATATGGCTAAAGGTGTTTTAATTGTACTAGTGAATCAATTGGGGCGAGAGAACAAACTTGTATATTTAAATATATCTTAACAATTTAAGGATGCTACAAAATTTACATTTTAAACTCACTTTATTTTCTATCCATGACTTGACAAGTGAGTTGATACTACATACTACTTTTCTCATTGGAGGAAAAATCCATTTAAAATATTTGAATAAAAGAAAATATATGATGTTAGAGTAGCTTAGAAATTTGTATAATGTTAGATATTTCTAACTATCTATCTCTCTCTTCCTCATCTACCCTTCTCTCTCTCTCTCTCTCTCTCTCTCTCTCTCTCTCTCTCTCTCTCTCTCTCTCTCTCTCTCTCTCTCTCTTCCTTTCTCTATCTCCCACTATCTCTATTTTCCTATATACATCTCTATTTCTCTTTCCTTGTCTCCATCTCTAATTTTCTCTCTCCCTCTCTCCCTTTATATATTCTTATATCTCTATCTATCTTACTCTATCTCACCATATATATATATAATAGAGTGAATTTGTTACCTTAAGGATGATGAATCCTCGAGAACAAACTCTCCCTCCGATACCTCCTCAAACTGGTGCTAAGGTGAGCTAGGGGATAACAAAGTTATGCTAAGGTGACAAAAATCCAAGAGGACTCTCTAGGTGGCTTTGCTAACCCTTTGTCCTAGAGATGAGCACGCGGAGATGGGACACCAGCACGATGCGCTATTGTCTTGTACAGATGGAGCGCAAAGTCCAAGAAGAAAGCTCTAGATGAAATAATAGAAGTTGCAAAACAACTAAATGATACTGAAATGAATGAAAAGTGTGGATTAAAAAACAGAATAAGAAAATAAAAGGAAAGTAAGAAAATGTTACAAAAATTAGAAAAAATGTAAAATGATAAATGATAACTTGGTAAACGAAAGGAAGATCGAGTAAGAAGAACTCCCCTTTCACAATGCTTGTTGAGATGATGGCAAAAGCTATCTAGAAAAGCTGGAACAATGGTGATGTTCACACAAGAAGTTGTAAATGTTGTCCAAGAAGTGTCCAAGAGCTTCAACCTGCAAAGGATAACCAATTTGCCCAGGAAATTCCCCAAAATGCCTTGGAAATTGATAGATAAAGGCCCTAGAAGGAAACCGAACATCGATGAGTGTATGCAAAGGTGTTACAATTCCTTCTGGGCATAGGTGTAACTCTCAAATGACCACCTGTGGACTATCATGCAGATGTCTTCGCGTCACGCCCTAGTCCCCGAAGGTGATAGGTTGGCAGAGTCGTTAATGCATTTGTTTGAAGCTGATAAGGATGATCCGAGTGGACAAAAGGAAAAAGGTGGAAAAGCCTGACCTTTGATGACATGGAGGAAGGTGCCATTTATTCCAATAATCTCTAGGGGTGAGATTTTTGATATTACATTTTGCCCCCGCTTTAGTGAGCATGTCTTTGCCAAGAAATGAAAAGCTAAAGTAAAGGAAGATAAAGAAAAAGAAAGTCACGATAGGTAGGTATATTTTCATTGACCAGATGAGGTTACCCCCAATGAGATGATGCTGAGATTTAGAATAGATATTTCTATTTGGTACATCACAAACAGGCTAGTTGCAGACTAGCATGATGGATGATAAGATAAAGAAGTGGATAAGATAGTGTAACATAAATGAACCTCTCTTTGGAGGAAAGCCCTTGGTTACGAAAAGATACGAGATAAGCGACCGCTGAGATATAAGTTATGTCGGTTGGGTAGAAAGATGTGCTAGATGCTAGATAGCCATACGACAGGGTGTGATATGCCGATATGGATTGTTAGGATTCCCAAAGATACTGAGAGGGGGGTGAATCAGTATCTAACTGGTGGGTGGATTTTCTGAACTTATTAAATAAAATGCTTTCCAAAATAGTATACCAGTAAACTAGAATTAATGCAATAAATAAGAACAATAAGCACAACATGAAAAGCACACCATAACACAATATTATTGGCGAGGAAACCCAGTGTGGGAAAAACCTCGATGGGATTTGTGACCCGCAATATTCACTCACTGGCCAATAAGTGAATATTACTTACAAAATGGGGGCCTACACATGCAGGAAGGCCAAGTGCCTAGAGCTCACTGCTCAGTTACAAAAGAAGTCTCACTAACTTACAAAAATGGATTATGGAAATCCAATAAGATGTACTGCTACAAAAAGCATCTGCGATGCCAAATCTAGTACTGGTTTAAGCTCTTGCAATAATCATAAACCTTACTCCAAAATCTTCATTAATATTTGAACATAATATCCATCTATATATATTACCTATTCCAAATGTTCTACAAGATCTCATACTTATATATGAGCCTTATTACAATATGCCATGTCGGCTTACGAAAAAATTAAATTTATATAAATTATGTACAACTCTAATATAATTTGAAATTAAATTTACATTATCATATTATATAATAGTTTTGTCTATGATATATGTGAAAATAAAAACATATAAATTATAATTAAATATTATGAACAAAATAATAAATTTTGATGTCTCAATTATAAATTTAATTATCATACTACAAAATTGAATATTAATAATTAACTAAATTTTGCTAATTATAATATAAATAAATCTAATATTAATATTAACAAAACCATATATTTCTTAAAATAAATAATATAGTCATTATTAATATATATCTAATTTGAATCTCTCCATGACTTGACAAGTAAGTTGATTCTACATACGACTTTCCTCATTGTAGAAATAAACTATTGAACATATTTGATTAAAAGAAAATATATGATGTCTGAGTAGCTTAGAAATTTGTATAATGTCAACTATTTCTCACTATCTCTCTCTCTCTCCCTTCTCTACCTATTCTCTTCTACCCATCTCTCTCTCTCTCTCTCTCTCTCTCTCTCTCTCTCTCTCTCTCTCTCTCTCTCTCTCTCTCTCTCTCTCCATTCCTCTCTCTTCCTTTCTCTATCTCCCACTTTCTCTCTTTCCTTATCTACATGCAATGCCCTGCCATGAACCCTAAAGGAATGCAACACTACAAGGCAACTAAAGGGTGAAATAATTTTTAAAAAAAAGATTAAGTGCATTAATTATAACATTGCATGTATATTAACACAAGCGGAAGTCTAACAATGACATCCTAAAGGGTTACCAATGAAGATTAATTCATAATTAAAAACAAAGCCATAATGTTAATCCATATCCATCCAATTAGAGAACTCAATTGCAATAGAATTACATCATATTCATAAACTGAATTTCACATAGAAAGATTTAAAGTGATACAATATATTGATTTCAAATGAAGCATTTACACATAGGCATAAAGATAACTAAAATAACATACATTCCACTAAATTAAGTTTACAATACTCAATAATTACATGGCTTCCAAAAGCACAAATGAAATACATAATTACAATGCCAAGGTTACACAGTTTACTGATACAATGACCACATGGGTCTCAAAGGTACAATAATCATAAACAAGAGTTGATACACGAATCACGAACCAAAGGTACACTAGCAAAGCCAATCCTTGCATGAAGGTACAAACCAAAATATCCGATGGGAAGTGGCACTACCACCCGACCATGTGATCCCAAAATGGAACCACCCCACCATGCTAGGAGATAGCAGAAGACCCTCAAGCAACCAAACAAGACAAGTACAATAGTACAACATGACTCCACTATACTCATGTGGCTCGACTCACAAAATACTAGTGACCCTAAAGAGAGAGTGTCATTACATGGCTTAAGATGGTTACCCTAGGTAGGCCTCCAAAGGTCCCGACCCCCATCCTGGGTTATCCTGGTAACCTTTCCTGAACCCCCGGCTCCATCTAAGCATCATGCAGACCCTACCAACCTTTCATGAAGACAAGGTGGTAGGTTTGCCATTCCAGGCCTTCCCACAACACCTTGAGCCTATACAAGCACTAAACCATGTGTGAGGTGCAATATCTTAATTAAATTAATAACTACCCACTTCCTAATCAATTTTTAGGTTATCACTTATTAATTGATTTTCAAGGGGTTATCCTACCAACCACTTCGGGTGTGGCCCCTGCTCAAAAGTCACTCTCTCATGGGACACTATCAGGTACAGTCTCTCTACGAGTACCCTATGGAGAAATTGACAACCATATCTAAACTTGACAAAATACAGGTGAAGTATGCACAATTAAATAACCTAGGATTGACCATTGGACATAACACACAATGACTCACATCAACTAGATTACACAACAACACCTGACCAAGGGGGTATAACAACATATGACATAATGACAACTCAACCAGAATTGCAACGAAAAATAAGCTTAACTACAAATACCATTTACACAAGATCCTAATACAGACAATCTTTTCTTTAAACAACCAAAAGCATAAAATACTTGCAATTAAAGATTTTCTAGAAAATAAGAAAATACAACTATATTAATACAAGAAAATCAATGTTGTCATTTGTCCAGTACGGTTAAATAAAACCACATTAAAAGTAACCCCCTAATCCAATGTTCATGATTAATTTGCAAATAAACCTGATAGATGATATCAATAATTTAAATTAAATTTCAAATTAAAAATATATATAATAATATAATATAATTACATGAATATATATATTCTTCGAATATAATATCATATAATTATATCACATTAAAAATATATAATAAAATGAAGATTTAATTTTGCAATAACTTTATTTCCAAAATAACATAATTAAAACCAACGAAAAATACTATATATATATATATATATAATTTTTTTTAAACTTATTAAAAATTTTAAATAACCAAATTATAAATTTTGGTGGGCGAAAAGGGAAGGCAATTTTTTTATTAGGCTGCCCCTGCTAACTACAAGGTAGCAAGTGCTACCTTATGGTAGTAGGTGCTACCTTGGGGTAGCGCTTCTACCTCACGGTAGTAGGTGCTACCTTACGGTAGCACTACTACCGTAGGATAGCAGTTGCTACCTTTCCATAGCACTGCTACCATGGGGTAGCAGGCTCCGCCTCCCCCCCTTATTAATAATTTATTTTTATTTTTATTTTTTATAAAACATTTTAAAAATTTTCAATTTATAAAGAATTGAAATAACAGAGATTTCTAATTCTCTGCTCTTCCCCACTCTGAGACAACAGAGTTAAATCAAACATAGTAGGCTAAGTTGTTTTTTTTAAAATAATAAAACTAGCATAAAAAAATAACTATTGGTGAAGAATTTTATCATAAAATTCAATCTCTATGACAAAACAGAGATGGAAAATAGCACCAAAAACCAAACAATTTCATTCTCAAAGCCAAATTGGCTAGAAACTAAATTGATTGACATTCCCCAATTGGATTTTGTTTTGCAAAACAAGATTGGACAAAGAGGAATTAAACTCGGAATTTCTCTAATTTTGAAAACTACCAGGAAGAAATTTTTAGACAAATGAAGACATAAGGGGGGAATCTTGGCAAAATTTTGCCAGCATGACTCTTCCAATTATCACAAATTTAAAAGATACAATAACTAGGAAAACAAATTCTATTCAAACACAAAAATGAAAGAATAGATTTTAAACCAAAACTTATCATGAAATAAATTAGGAAGAATTTGGAGTTGCATTTTAATAAAAAATGGACTGAGATTTTTCAATAAACCTCACAGCAACTAAATCAATAACACTGCAATCATTTAATCAATCTTTTTACAACATCCAGAAGAAGGGAAAGAAGAAAAGATTTTTAAAACAAACAAGGAAGAGGCCATCCAACCTGTAGAGCTTTCAAGGAAGAAATTTGTTGGAGAGCTTCTATCCTGCAACAGTTTTCCAGACCAAAACAAAAACCTCCTTCCCAAACAATTTTCCAGAATTTGTCTCCTCCCAAACATGCATCCCTCTTCCAAAACATTTACAAGGATAAATAGGAAAATATTTTAACCTAAAATTTGTTACTACGTCATTTATCTTTCATAACAAGAGTAAATCACCCTATAAAATTTTATTTGAAGTCCTTGTCTTCCTTAGAATTCCTCGGTTCAAATCCTTAATCTGTTTGTAGATTGTCTTTAAATTTGAAATGCCAAGTTTTAATGATCGGTTTGAACCCCGTGAACTCATTGAACCATTTTGAAGCGGGTTCATAAGGTTCATTTTAGCTCCATAGGTTCTTAGGTGTCTAGGAGGTTTTCATACTAACATTCACTCAAAGTGTTTTGCAGCGGTTCTTTTATTGATCGTATTCGGTGATGTGTTATATCATCTCTCTCTAGGTAGTGAACTCCTTGAACCTAGTTCAAAGGGTTCAGGGGTGTTCAACATGTTCAACGTGGTTCAAAAGGTCAACAACACTTAACATAGTTAATCCTTTCAGAAGAGAGTTTCCTGGGCGTGTTGTACTCCTTGAACTACTTGAACCCCAGTGAAGTCCGTTCAGAATGTTCATGCATGTTCAAATCCGGTGGGTCCCATGAGATAAAAGATTTGATGGTGCACTTATTGCCAAGTATGAGGAAGGGTGAACCATATCTTGGGTGACGTCAACTGTTTAAGTTTTCAAGGGAAGTAATCATTTCGGGAACTGGCGGTTACTTCAAAAATGTCACCATGCATTCAATCCATGTGTGCAATGTCCAATCCACAAGCTCAGCACATTTAAACTGATGATTGGAATTAATGCACTTAATAAGTACGTATCATTGCTTTTTCTATAAGGTATGAAAGGATTAATCCTCTGAAAATTTGTTCTTCATTGTTGCGGAGTCACTTTTCTTGGATAGAAGGTTTGTTTGCTGGTAGTCATCAGATTGCTCTCAACTGTGAAGGTGAGTTTGTTTCTTGTCCTCTCCAGTGATTTTTACCTGCTTTTCCTCTCTCATAGTTGAATTTGCTAAGAAAAACAAGGCTTGTTATTTATGAATTATGAAGTCCACATTGCACCTTTTTGGGAATGTTTTTTATTCTTGCATGCATAGAGCCCATAGTCAGTGATATAGACTTAAAAGGGGAAAATCTTGAAGTTTTAAAGGAAATGGTGTTCAAGGGAATTGAAGGTTCCTTTGGTGTGGAAGTTCTAAGTAGTGGTCTCATAGAGGCAGCAGCCTTCCCCCCAGCTATCCCTTGTCCAGAACTGGTTAGAGAATGTATTGCTAGGTACGATCTAGTTTCCAAAACCATTAGGAGAGATAATGGTGAAACCCTCCTTGCCATTAACCATGAGGTAATTTCCTCAGTTTTCAAACTACCTGATTACCCATTCTCGAACGTTTCTCCCACCTAGTCAATCACTGAGTTCAATGTAGATAGAACAAGGCACCAGAATAATGTAGCAAAATATTGGTTGAAGGTTCCCCAAAGGGGTGGTTCCAGATTGCCCAAGAATCCCAACAAGAACCATATGCTCCCTCACATTCATGATTTCATGTTACTGTTGCACTGAGTTAGAGGCTCTGTAGAAGTCTACAGTTTCGATGACTGGATTTATTGCTATGTGTAGCTGGTACTAGAAGGAAAGCAATACCTCAATTAGGCAGAGCTAATTGTCGATTTCATGAGGGAGCAGCTGAGTATGGCCAAATAGTTTAAGCAGAATTTCTTCATGTCCTCATATCTTATATTAAGGAGATAGTAGGAATACCTAGACAGCTCATTGAGGAAGAGGTCTCTATATATGATTTTTACACTATGTTACAAAAGGATAATGCCTTGCAAGACTTTAGGAGGGTACATAAGGCCTTCCTGGGAGATTTGTGTTACGAATTAAAGAACATGAAAACCAAGAGGATGTCTGTGTTGGTATTTTGGTATGGTTTTGTCAATGATATCAACACCTACTAAATACACCTACTTTGGAGATCTAGCAACATTCACCGGCAATCAGTAAACTGTTCAAAATAGTCACCGGTATATGGTTAACCAGCAGGATATAATGTTCACCGGTACCTGCATTGACATGGAAGACACCTAGTAATGTTGAAGACATCATGTGGACACTCTTCTTTGAAGTAATAATCATTGGCATATTCTTATTTGCATATTTTCTTTTAGCGGCAAATAGGTCCAGGTTATCTAGGGTTACACCGGTAGGTTTATCTTTTCCAGATCAGCATGGCACGCTATGGAGATGATTTATTATTATTGTAAATGCATTAAGCCGACATGTTCAATCGGTTATTGCATCGGATATTATATTATTTGTAAAATGTTTTATTGTAATATCTTGTAGAGCCGACCTACTAAAATTGGTCTTAGGGTATGGTATAAATGTAAGATCTTATTTGTAAGATCAAGTGTGGAATGCGAAAAAGATTTAAGGAAGGGTATATGTGAGATCAAGTAGAGATATACATGAAGACATCATTTGAAGGTGAAGTTAGGTTTTTGTAGAAGCATATCAGCATTACACCGATACTGAATCTAGCATATGAAGATGCTATTTTGTGCAATACATTCTCATTGGATTTAACCATCCAGTTATAGTCAGTGTTACTCCCATTTGTGTTTGAGCAGTGAGCTCTAGGCTGTTGGCCTCTCTGCATGTGTAGACCCCTCTTTATACACTTACTATCTGCAGTAGTAACATCTGATTGTGGGTAAGGTTTCCCACCGTGGTTTTTCCCCTTACAGGGTTTTCACGTACAAATATTTATGTCATGTGTTGTGGATGACTTTATGTTTATGTTTCATGCATTAATTCTTATTGGTATAGCAATTTTTTGTTAACACTGTTTACCAGCATACTTAATTGTCTTACCGGTACTAAGCATTAAGTTGGTTAATAAGATTTTGGTTTGAATTTAGTAGACAATTGATTCACCCCCCCCTCTCAGTTGTCTCCGGGACCTACAATTGGTATCAGAAGCTAGTCCTCTTTTTCCAGAAGTTTAACAGCTTGAGGAGATCCAATGTCTACTAATTATTTCAGAAAGGATAGTCCTAAACTTGATGGAACCAACTATGGAATATGGAAAATCATAATGGAGACACATCTGAATTGCATTGGTAAAGACATCTGGGAAGTTACTAAGAATGGTTATACTACTACTGTAGCTGGTCAGCCTACTCCTATTACTTTAGCTAAAGATGAAGAAAATGATTGCAAAGCAAGAGAAGCACTTTTGAGCACATTATCAGATCAACAAATCATGGGGTTATCAGATAGATCTACTGCAAAAGCTATTTGGGATCATTTGGAAACACTGAATGAAGGGGATTCCACAGTCGAAATTGCAAAACTTGAAAGCTTTCGAGTCAGGTATGAACATCTGAAAATGGAAGAAGATGAAAGAATTTCTGCTTTTATGGAAAGGGTAAATGAAATTGTTTTAGGTATCAAATGTTGTGGAGGAACCTTGAGTGAAGATGAGATTGTTTCAAAAATCTTAAGAGGTTTGCCACCGGCATATAAAATGAAGGTTACTGCTATTAATGAGTTGAGAACAATGCCTAATACATCAGTAACTAGGGATACATTGATTGGAAAACTTTCAACTTTTGAAATTGAGGAATTTGGTCATGTTGCTACTATAAAAACTGAGTTGGCCTTCAAAGCATCAACATCATCTGCTCCATCTTTTGATAAATCAGACTAGAGAGCCTTTTATGCAAGAGAACTTGAAGAAACCAGGAAGGAGAATGAAGAGCTTGAAGAACTTGAAGCACTATTTGCAAGAAAAATGCCAAAAGGTCCAATTGGAAGTAAGTATGAAGGTAAAGCACCCTTTAAATGTTTCAACTACAATAAGATTGGTCATATGGCTTCAAGATGCCCTGATAGACATGCTAGACTAAGAGAAGAAGCTAGAAGGAAATACAAACCTAACCCTGAATATCAGAGATACAGATTTAAGAAAAACAAAGATAAATCTTGTTACATTGCTGATGAAGGTGTGACTGATGATTCTGATGAAGATCCAGCAAACAATGAATGGGCCTTTGTTGCTATAATAGAAGATCAACTGGTACCTATTGCTCAACCGGTAGAACAAGCCCTAGCAGCTAAAGTGGAATCAAAGGATGAATGGATTATTGACTAAGGATGCTCACATCACATGACTAGAGACAAAGGTAAATTCTTGAGCTTTCAAGAATACAATGGAGGTTTAGTAAGATTTGGAGATGACAAAGTCTGTTCAATCAAAGGTAAGGGTTCAATATCTCTTGATGGTAAACATAACACTAACAATGTTTACTATGTTGAAGGATTAAAACATAATCTTTTAAGTGTTGGTCAATTAGTTGAGAAAGGTTTTCAGTTACAATTTAAAAATGGAAAATGCAAAATCATGTATAGAACTGGTTTGGAAATTGCAACTGGTAATCAGACTAGAGGTAATATCTTTCATTTGAATAACAGTGAAAAGGCATGCTTAATTACTCATATAGATGAAAGTTGTCTATGGCATAAAAGACTATGTCATGTAAATTTTTATTGCATGGTAAAAATCAGTACCTCTAAGGCAGTTAGAGATCTACCTAAAATTGTGAAACCTCAGAATACAATTTGCAAGGAATGTCAATTTGGAAAACAAGTTAGAGCTAGTTTCAAAAGTATTCCAGAAAAATCCAATAATGCTCTTGATTTAATTCACACTAATTTATGTGGTCCGGCTAGAACTAAAAGCTTACAAGGTGATAGATATTTCATGCTAATTATTGATGATTATTCTAGAATGTTTTGGGTTACTTTTCTCAGAGAAAAATCAGAAGCATTTGGGAAGTTCAAACTATTCAAAGCAATGGTTGAAAATGAAACCGGTAAGAAAATTAAATGTTTAAGATCAGATCAAGGAGGAGAAGTCACATCCAGAGATTTTAATACATTCTGTGAAGTAAATGGAATCAAAAGACAGTTATCAGCACCTCGGACACCACAACAGAATGGAGTTGTTGAACGAAAAAACAGAACTATTTTGGATGCAGCAAGAAGTATGTTATTAGAAGAAAACCTACCACATGTGTACTAGAGAGAGGCAGTAAGCTCTATTGTCTATACATTCAACAAAGTTCACATCAAAGGTGAAACCGGTAAGACCCTTCATGAACTATGGTTTGGTAATACTCCTAGTCTTAAGTATTTCAAAATTTTTGGAAGTAAATGATATATTAGAAGACATGAGTATATTGGCAAGTTTGATCCTAGAAGTGATGAAGGAATATTTCTTGGTTATTCATCTAAGAGTAAAGCTTATAGATGTTTTAATAAAAGATTACAAAAAATTGTTGAGAGTACAAATGTAAAGATTGATGAACAGTTCAGAGGAACTTCAAGGTATATAGACTCTGAACCGGTAACAAAAATTATGACAAATGAACCAACAGTAAATCCACCGGTACAGAATGATGATCCAGTTACTCCGGTATCATCAGAGGATACCACGGTAATTGAAGAACAACAATAGACTAAGACACCCCGGTATGTAAGACTGAATCATTCTGAAGATCAGATAATTGGAAGCAAATTTAAAGGAGTCATGACAAGAGGAAGATTGGAAAATGAAGAGGTATGTCTTATTTCTCAAATTGAACCATTATCTATCAATGAGGCATGTGAAGATAAATTTTGGATTAAAGCTATGGAAGAAGAATTAGGACAAATTGAGAAAAATAATACTTGGACATTAGTTCCCCAACCTGAAAATAAAAATGTAATTGGAACCAAATGGGTATTTAGAAACAAACTCAATGAAGATGGTAAGGTTGTCAGGAATAAAGCAAGATTACAATGAAACCTTTGCACCGGTAGCCAAAATTGAGGCAGTTAGATTATTCTTGGCCTTTGCAGCTCACAAGGATTACAAAGTTTATCAAATGGATATTAAATGTGCATTTTTGAATGGAGATCTTGAAGAAGAAGTTTATATTGAACAACCTGATGGATTTTCTTTGACAGATAACAATGATATGGTTTGCAGATTAAGAAAAGCTCTGTATGGACTAAAACAAGCTCCAAGAGCCTGGTATGCAAGATTGGATAAGTATCTTTTAAAAATTGGTTTTACTAAAGGAAATTCAGATAGCAATTTATATTACAAAGTAACTAATGATGACATCTTGATTATGGAAGTATTTGTTGATGATATAATCTCTGGAGGAGAAGATGGATTATGCAAAGAATTTTCTCTTAAAATGCAACATGAATTTGAAATGTGTATGATTGGAGAAATAAAATTCTTTTTAGGATTGCAGATTTTACAAACTGATAAAGGCATATTTTTGAGTCAATCTAAGTACTTGAAAGAACTACTTAAGAAATTTGGGATGGAAAACTCTAAACCAGTAAGCACACCTATGACTACAAATGACAAATTATCTCAAAGGGATGAATCTACACCTATCAATCCAACTAGATACAAATCTATGATAGGAGGTTTACTGTATTTAACACAAACCAGACCTAATATTATGAATGCAGTATGTATAGTTTCTAGATTTCAGAGTAATCCTAGGGAAAATCATGAATCAACAGTAAAAAGGATTTTTCGGTACTTACAAGGCATAGCAAATCTTGGATTATGGTATCCTAAAGATGAAAATTTTGATCTATATGCATACATAGATGCAAATTGGGAAGGAGATGTGGATGATAGAAAAAGAACCACTAGAGGAGCATTCTTTCTTGGAAAGAGATTAGTTTTTTGGTTAAGTAAGAAACAAATTTGTACATCTTTATCAACAGCAGAATCAGAATATGTTGCAGCAGCAACAAACTATACACAGGTACTTTGGCTTAAGAAAATGTTGAAAGACATAAAGGTAAAATGCAAGGAACCTATTACTATATATTGTGATAACACTACAGTAATTGATATATCTAAGAATCCAGTATTACATTCTAAAACAAAACATGTTTCTATCAAACTAAATTTTCTAAGGGAAAAAGTTGAAGAAAAGGAAATAAAACTGGTTTATGTGAATACTAAAGAACAGCTTGCAGATATTTTTACAAAACCTTTGCCTAAGGAAACTTTTGAGTATCTCAAAGATCAGCTCGGAGTCTTACCTCCACCGGTAGAGACTTAGATAGTTGATGATTGTCATCAACCGGCAGAATTAAATGGACAAATCTTTTATTCCGGTATTTGATGAGGAAGCTACTTCTCAGGGGGAGTAGTTGGTATATTGAATTGGTTGGTATTTTGTATGAACTTGACCTTTTGTGACTTTGGCATTTGATGTCAAAGGGGGAGAGATATATGGAAAAACATTAAGGAAAGATATATTGAAAAATGCATTATCTTTTTGAGGAGAGATTGGTATGAGAGTTTGGTATAATTACTCCTAGGAGGAGAATTGGTTTCCGTACTTGGCATTTTTGTTTTGGCACTTTAATGGTTTTTCCATCTTGTGTTGCCATCAATGCCAAAGGGGGAGATTGTTGGTATTTTGGTATGGTTTTGTCATTGATGTCAACACCTACTAAATACACCTACTTTGGAGATCCAGCAACATTCACCGGCAATCAGTAAACTGTTCAAAATAGTCACCGGTATATGGTTAACCGGTAGGATATAATGTTCACCAGTACCTACATTGACATAGAAGACACCTGGTAATGTCGAAGACATCATGTGGACACTCTTCTTTGAAGTAATAATCATTGGCATATTCTTATTTGCATATTTTCTTTTACCGGCAAATAGGTCCAAGTTATCTAGGGTTACACTGGCAGGTTTATCTTTTCCAGATCAGCATGGCACGCTATGGAGATGATTTATTATTGTTGTAAATGCATTAAGCTGATATGTTCAATCGGTTATTTCATCGGATATTATATTATTTGTAAAACGTTTTATTGTAATATCTTGTAGAGCCGACCTACTAAAATTGGTCTTAGGGTATGGTATAAATGTAAGATCTTATTTGTAAGATCAAGTGTGGAATGCGAAAAAGATTTAAGGAAGGGTATATGTGAGATCAAGCAGAGATATACACGAAGACATCATTTGAAGGTGAAGTTAGGTTTTTGTAGAAGCATATCAGCATTACACCAGTACTGAATCTAGCATATGAAGATGTTATTTTGTGTAGTACATTCTCATTGGATTTAACCATCCAACTGTAGTCAATGTGACTCCCATTTGTGTTTGAGCAGTGAGCTCTAGGCTATTGGCCTTTCTGCATGTGCAAACCCCTCTTTGTACACTTACTATTTGCAGTAGTAACATCTGATTGTGGGTAAGGTTTCCCACCATGGGTTTTCCCCTTACAGGGTTTCCACGTACAAATATTTGTGTCATGTGTTGTGGATAACTTTATGTTTATGTTTCATGCATTAATTCTTACCGGTATAGTAATTTTCTGTTAACACTATTTATTGGCATACTTAACTGTCTTACCAATACTAAGCATTAAGTTCGTTAATAAGATTTTGGTTTGAATTTATTAGACAACTGATTCAACCCCCCCCTCTTAGTTGTCCCTGGGACCTATAGTCTGAGGATGCACATGCATTGGTGAAGAGATTTGGTAGCTTCTTTATCTAGTTCCCTCACTTTTGCTACATAAGAGTAGGCGGTTTTGAGGAAGAGCCCTTCAAGCTTCCTCATTTTTGTTCAAATTGTTTTGTTTTAGCAAAGATTTGTAGGTAGCTGGCTACCGTGATTAAGAAGGCTCAACCTAGGGATAGATGGGAGGATCATTTTCCTATTCAGTTGGGGATTTTATCCTGCAGTTCAATGTCAAATGCTTTGAGCATTGGAGAAGACTTGGAAAACTTCAATTTCTCACTGTACCACGAAAGAAAAGGCTTTGACAATAAGGGTTTCTCCCGAAGTCTTGGTCTAATGTCGTATCTCCCAATTCCACAATTAGAGGACTTTTGGGAGGATTGTAGTGATAAACTCGAGGTGTTCAAAAGGGTAGACATGAGAATGATGTTGGAGCAATTCATTTCATTGCAGGTAAAGCTTGACATAAATGGGCTTGAAGAATATTATCTAGAACTGTTTGAACCTGGATACTTAGTCCAAGTTGAAAATGAAGTGTCTTGTATCAACTGGGATGGGGAAGAAGAGGATGATATACAACTAAAAACAAAAGGGTTTTGGAGAGAACCGTAGAATGGGTTGGAAGGAAGAGAGTAGCAAAATTAGGTGCCAAGTCTAAGTCTACGAGAAATAGTGAGGTCACTCTGCATTCACCAAAGTGTTTTTCTAATCTTGCTTCTATGCTTGTTCATGCAGGTAAGGATAAAAAGCCATCTCACATTAAGCACAAGCCTAATCTAGCTCTAGACTTCCCTACTCCTCGACATACCAAGTCACGAAGTGCTACACAAAAAAGAATGGATCAAACCAAGGATTCAAAGGCGAAGGATAAAATTATTGATACACAAATATTTGAAGTTGAAGATCTTGACAGTGACATTGTTAACACCATGGATTCCCATGCGGTTACCGTAGCCATGATGTGACCCTCTAAAGTGATCGGGGGAATAGCCAGTTCAAGTAGAACTCCTAAGTGGTTGACCACTTCGGTAAACAAAAAATGGAGTTTCATTCCTGTGACCATTCCAATTCAGGACATGGTAGTTAAGTACATAGAAAAGGGCCCCAAGCCAAAAAAGGTTCAAAACAACTGCTCAACTGGATAATGATGAAGGAACTGGAAAGTGGGTTGCCAAGACTACCTCATACAATCCCAAGGACAAAGATAAGGATTTCAGTGCAGAGGATTTCAAGATCACCAAGGAAGAGCTTGGAAACATGAGTAGGGATTCAGATAATCATTTCTTCCAGGTATCAGCCAAGAAAATGCTGACCAGGTCAGAAAAAGATGGGCAGGAGAAGAGAGAGATAAAATGACATATAAACATTGTCACTCAATTCATTGATAGCATCGGTTGCTTCGGGGCACTTCCCATATCCCACGCTACAGAGAACTTTGATCCTCCTTCACCAGAAAATAAAAATTTGATGAGTCAGGTTCAACGAGCTAAAAGAATTGCAGAGGATATGGAGAGATGGATTGAAGGAGTAATTAAAGACGGAGAAAAATATATCACAATCCCTCAGAAGTTATGTGATGAGATATAGAACCTCATTGCAGAAATTCAAAACTAGATTTCGCCATGGGAGAAAGAGGAACATAAATGGGAGAATGTCTTACCAATGCTCACTAAAATAGAGGAGTATGGAGCTACCAAATTCCTGACAGAGCATTCAATCAAGTTGGTAACAGATGAATGCCAATTCTTTGTATTGAAGAAGACCATAATGTGGCGGGTACTCACCTTCAAATCTGTGATTTCCGATGCCAAGACTTCTATGTATGAACTTCAGGACCTCCAATGTAGTTTAGTTAATAACAACAAAGTGGTTAATCCTGACCATGATTGGTAGTTGGGGATTTGCGGGTTGAACACGTAGGATGCGATAAAGGATTTTAGGCTATACATGGAGAAAATTAAAGCTAAAGGCAATTTCACCTCTGAAGATATAACACAAGTAGACCGGATCGAGTCCATGACGTTTGTCGGTAACGATCAGTTACCGAAGCATATCGAAAAGATGGTGAAGCATAGGTGGAACAAAGAAGCTGCGAAGGAAAAACTCAACGCTATGAAGAATCCAAACCAATCAATAATCCAAGAACTTGCAACTGCCCACGATGCCTAGGAAAGTGAAGGAGAAGATGACGATGGGAAAGAAGCATAACGCGTTGATTAAGGCTCTATTTTTATGTATTTTTCATGCTTATGCAAATGACATCAAGACATCTATCCCAAATATACTTTGTTGGTTTTCATAACTGATTCAGAGGAGGTCGAGTTTTCAGGGAGACCTCCTCTGTTCTAAAGACTATAAATTAGATTAAGATAGATGGAATAGGGGTTAGATTTTGGTTAGAATTTTGTTAGTTTACTTAGTTTTCTTTCTAGTTTTAGAAGTTCTATTTTGTTGAAGGAAGTCATTAGACTTAAGAAATCTGAAATTGAAAAGGATTTAGAAATGTATTGTTGTGTCTTTGCCGCATAAAAAATATATATATATTAAAGATCACGTTGTTTTTGGGAGAAGGAAAACCTTTGAGTTTTGAATCTATGTAGTGATATATCTTTGCATGTATTGATCTAATCAAACGACAGTGATCGCCTTTCCAATGCAGAATATTATTATTATTCTGGGACTCCTTCTGGTGAGATTTTAAAAGATATGTGTTTGAAAAGAGATTTTATTTCTCTCATCTATTTTTATTGCTGAACTGTTAAACTGGTGATTTGAACTTTGTTTCGATCATTTCCATTTCTCATGTTGAAGCATTTTGAAGAGCAATTTTTCTCTAAAATATGTATAAATCGTTAGCCTCTCATCTAAGAATGAAGTAGTTAGTCTTACGTGCTTTTTGGTTAAAAGCATGCCAATCAAAATTAATTAGATTATTCCCTGAATAACTAATGGAGAGAGTTGTACCTATCAAAAAATTCAAAGGGAAGTAGTATATGCTACACTTACCCAACTGTTTAGTCGAACTTTGTCTTTTAAAGAAGGCGACAGAGTGTGAAATTAATTAATTTCAAGAAAGGCAAAAATCCGTTCACTAACAAAATTTTAGGTTGAAATATTTTTCTCATCCCAAAAACATTTAAATAAACAAATTGACTTTTTCTATTTTCCTTCAAAAGTAAATGGGAATTTCTTTATTTTGAAAAATACTTTTCTTTCATCATGAAATTTAATTAACTTTTCCAACAAAAGTGAAAAATAATTATTTAACTCTATCTTTATTTTTCTTTAAATCTAAAAGCAATAGAATTAACTTTATTTATTTTATTTTTTTATTTGATTTAAATATAGTTCTAATTGATTGAAAAACAGGTTTTAAGGACCCGAAACCATTACATCATAGTTATAAAGAAAGCTGAGAAAATAGAGTCCACATACAGAGCGACTGGTCAAAAGACCAGCAAACAGAAAAAATAGCTAAACAACAAAAAACAGCAAAGAACCCAAAGAGACACTACATAGTAATTTTCTTTAGCAGATCCTCTACCTTAGTCACCAGCTCATCATAGGTTGCCCCAACTACTTTTAGCTCCTCTAGGTCCTTATTCACTTTCTTTTCCTTCCTCTTTCCATGGGTGCGGGTTCTGGGACCTTGGGCTTCCCCTGTTCCTTCTACATCCAGGTCAATTTCCTAGGTTTCCTTTTCATCATCAAGCTTGTTGATGAGGGTATGGGTGTTGTTGGCTGAGATTTTCAGAATGTTGAGGCTCTGCTCCACAATGTTCTTGAGGTACTCCTCTATCTTGTCCACTTTGGCAACTATGTCCAAGAGCGTTTTTTCACTAGTTTCCTCCAGCGTCTTTCTATCCTGTATCTCCTTTTCAATTTTCTCAATCCGGGGATTAAAGGCATCTCTGATGTCTTCCGCTTTAGAAATTGTGTTCTTTAGATCTTCGATATAATCAGCCATAGTGTTCCCCTCTCCAATGTTAATAGTCTCCAGTATCAGGACTTTGTTGCAGAGTTTTTTGTACTCATCCGTAGTTTTCTTGTTCCCATCAATAAGCCATTCTATGGTTTTCATAAAACCCTTCAAGGCCTCGGGAGGTGGACCAGGAGAGGGAGTCACTTTTCCAAGGGTAATCTATTCATCTTTAGAGATATGGAGGGTAGAAATAGTATCAGCGGCCCTGAGAGTCTCCTCCATAGTCTCCATATCCAGGCTTTGTTCAGCTTCCAAGGCCCTTGTTTGCTTGTCCTCTTCTGGTTCCTTGCCGGTCTCCTTCGGTTCTTTGCCAGTCTCCTCTATTTTCTTTTGCTTCTTCCTGGGCTGGGCTTGGTTCTTACATTTTTCCTTCAGCACCCCCTTAGGGTTCTTCTTCTCCTTAGGGACATCAGAGTACTCTTCTTCCAAAGAAATACTAATCAAGGGTTTTCTTTGGGGTTTTTTACTCTTAGAAGAAGTGGGTCTTGATTTCCTCTTCTTACTACTCTCATACTCTAAGTCATCAGAGCTTTCCTCATTATCAGTCGAGGAATCATTATCTGATTCCTCCTCCTCGAAGAAATCAGAATTAGACAAATCTTCTTCCGAATCCATAGAGAGCTGCATTCGGTTGATTTTATTGGCCTTTAAATGGTCATAAACGAGGACCATGAGTCCTTGGTGCATTGCAGTATCACCCCGAGGATTTTCTTTATAGGCTTTTAGGGAGGCATTCATAGAACAGAGCACGAAGTAAGGGAAATTCACCTTATCATTATGCCTAAAATGATTTAAGAGGACAAAATGATACCCATACACTTTTGTAAACCTACCATCTAGCGTTATATACCTCATTAAAACAAAGAGAATTTCCCGCCAGGGTTTTGCAAAAGCCCTAGGCAAGTAATAGGTTTTACTCAACTTTACCAGTCTTTTCTTCTCTTTCTCTGTGACCGGGTACCTTTCAATGGATTCCCTGCTAACCTTCCTATCTTTGTAGAAGTTGCAGCCCTCCCTTTTGAGCCTCGTGGCTTTAGCTATTAAGTCTTCATCAATTTCCACCAGTTGGTCGCCCATTTTAAGCATGCCCTTCTTCCAATTTTTGCAGAAGAAGCTAGTTATCTTTCCATCCTGACCATGGAGTCTCTCAATGAAGCTCGAAAGACCACCCTTCTACAAAATTTCCCACACCTCTTCTTTCTATTTCCACTCCTTGCAACTACTTGGCTCATACCTTCTCCTGTTTCCGGCCATGGTGTCGTTTCTCACAGTCAAGTTTAGATTACAGAACTGGTGAAATAGAAAGCTTTTTGAAGTTAAAACAAAAACCCAGAAAGTGTGCATAGCAATTATGATTTGATGGGTTATAACACACGTTCTGTTGGCTTTGATATTATAATGAGTAATTCCCTCATTATAGAAGTAACTCGAAGTGCTTACTTTAGTACTTATCATAATTGCCCTGTCAATCAAGAGTCTTTGGGGTACTTCGATATATTTCATTAATTATGATTTGTCTAACATCTTCGGGGAGACCGCTCTCACCTGTCCACATGGTAATCGTATCATTCTTAATCGCCACGTTTGCAGCCCAATCAGCAGAACAGTTGGCCTCCCAATAAATATGGGATATGTGGCATTTTTTGAAGGTTTGAATGATATCAATGGTAGAAAAAATTACATTGTGAATCGACCAAGAGAGATTTGAGGTCCCATTGAGACACTTAATTATATTATTGGAATCCCCTTCTATCCAGAGATAGGGACAGTTCCATTTTTTGGCTAGAATAATGCCTTGAAGGGCTGCCATAGCTTCTGCTTTATGATTGGTTTGAATGCCAATAGGGACAGCAATCATACCATTGCAAATGCCTCTGTCATCTCTAAGAATAGCTCCATAGCCTGAGGGACCTGGGTTTCCTTTGGCTGCTCCATCAAAATTGATTTTGAGCCAACATTGGGGATGGGTTTGCCATTTAACTTCAAGCCTTTTATTATAACTGATATTATGACCATCAGTGATCTTCATATTCCAAGCTCTTAATATATTTGACTCCAAGGAGTTGTTAGAGTAACAAGAGACCTCCATAGTTCCCATATTTTCCTGAATAGCCCTCTGAATTTTCTGAAAAACAATGTCTTGATTTAAGGACACATCCCTTAATATTTGGTTGTTTCTTTCCTTCCAAAGACCCCACAAAATGTGTGGAAGAGAGAGCTGCCACATACATCTCAAAAAAGAGTTGGTCCAATGAATTTGCTAGGAGGAGAACAAGTCTCTGATGTTACTGGAAAACACCCAAGCTAGACTAAAGCTCTTGAGGAAGCTTTCCCAAACAAAGGTTGAGAAAGAACAGTGGAGGGCAAGATGGTCCACTAACTCTTCCTCTTGAAAGCACAACACACACCTATTTGGAAGGGCAAAACCTCTGCATTTTAGGTTGTCAATAGTAAGGATCTTATTCTGGAGAATAGTCCAGAAGAACAAATTGATTTTTGGAGTGAGACCTTTTAACCAAGCTTTAGACCAAAAGGGATTCATAGGAGGGGAGGGGGAGAGGATACAATACATAGAAGATACAGTAAAAATACCTTTGGGGTTATATTTCCAGATTAGGGAATCCTCTTCCTTATTCAGCCAAATAGCAGACAATTAGGTTTTGAGATTAGAAAGACTGGGATGAATACTATCGATCTTCTTCTAGTTGTTCCCATTCCAGTAATCTACCACTAAGGTACCAAAAGAGCCAATACAGGAGGGGGCATGGGAAGCCCACTCATAGAAATCCATAAGAGGTTTGTCAAAAAGCCAGGGATCCTCCCAAAATCTAACTTTTCTACCATTTCCAAGTTTCCAAGTCACCCCTTTAGCAATCACATCTTTACATTTAGAAACATGGTTCCAGATATGTGATCCATTTATGCTGATATCTAAATTAAGAAAAGAAGAAAGAGAAGATGATAGAAAAGAATACTTACTTCTCCAGATTTTGCATCATTCAGAATCAAAGTGAAACCATCTCCAAGCTTGTTTAGACAAGAGAGCTTCATTTAAAGTGCAAATCCTCCTGAGCCCCAGACCACCTTTTCTTTTTGGCTTGCAGACCTAATCCCATGGCACCAAGGACATTCTTTAAATATAGTTACTTTTCCAATATAAAGCAATTATTAATTTAAATCTAATATCTTCACTCAATAACTAAGTCCATAACACAAAGGCATAATAATGCATAAATTACTTATACCAACTATGAAGAGACGACTTAACTCAAATAAATAATTGAACCCACTAGGGTACGCAAACTAAGAAAACCACAAGAAGACTCCAAAAAAGTCAAACAAACAAGACTCGAAGGCCGAACAAAAGGAATGGATGACCAACTAACGAAACTCACATGAGTAGACTAAGGGTAAGAATTAGGGTCAACAGCTATCTCCTCCATTCCCATCAGACATATAAGGCACGCTCAGACCTGGGAAGCTAGGTGGAGATGATACCCTATACCTACCTAGTACTTGTACTTGCAATATCCTGCATCATCAAACCACACATGCATATATATACAAATATAGAATACATGACACGCACACTGGTGGAGGAGAATCATGACGTTCCCTGTCTCACCGGAGTGAGTGAAGGAAAATCATCCCCTCGCATCCAATACACTCGCAAACACACAGCATATAATTACACATTACATAACTAAGGTAAAAGTGTCATTCCATGACAACAATCCATAAAAAATAGCACTAATAACAAGTACTGAAATACTGTAATAAAGCATACCTCACATATCGAGTTAAAGCATGAAATAGTATCAAATACGTCTAAATAATGTTTAGCAGTAATGTATCAACTGAAAAGTAAACTGCAACAAAATATATGTCTAATAAGTTCAATTGAGAAGGGGTACTACACTACATCTCTAAATTTCTCTTTATTTCTCTTTCCTTGTCTTTGTCTCTAATTTTCTCTCCCTCTCTCCCTCTATATATTCTTATATCTCTATCTATCTTACTCTATCTCACCATATATATATACATGTATATATGCATATATATACATATGTATATATACATGTATATATATATATATGTATATATACATGTATATATATATATGTATATATACATATATATATGTATATATACATATATGTATGTATACATATACATATGTACATATATGTAAACATGTATGTATATATGTATATATGTATATATATATTTGTATATATATATTGATATATTGTAGACACATAAAATTGTCCTTTTCAATTAAATAAATATTTTTATTTATTTAATCATTTTATCCTAAATCTTCTATTAATTAAATAAATCTTTATTTGTTTAATTAATTCATTAGCTTTTTCCTTCTATGACACATGTCACTTATCTCTTAATCCTCTCTTGCCTACCCTCTTATCATTTTTATTATTTCTTCTACCTACCCTTTAATCCTAGCCAACCATTTATCCTCTTCACCTTTTAATCTTATCCCTCTATTTCCTAAAGTGTCTTCTATCTAAGAGGATACTTCTTTCATTGTCAACCCTAATCAATTAATCAATCTTATGCAATCAAGCCTTCTTGCGTTCAAGCGTCTTCAATCACAATCCGTTCTTTGTTGAGCTCTTGTGCACACATAAAATCTGAGAGCAAATATATCAAAAAAGAGTAATGAAGATAGTAGACAATGGATATTGAAACCCTACTTGATGTGTGAATGGTAATATTGTTTTATTTTATTGATTTACATGATCTTAGGTATCTCTATTGGTATTGGTGAATGTTTCATTGTAGGACTTAGATTGTTTGTGGTTGAATCTTTGGGGTCTTACGATAGTTTATCATAGTCACTTTTCACCATATACATTTTGGCATGCTCGGTGGGACTCTTTGTCCATTTTATTTCTTACATTTTGTTTGCAAATTAGATTTTACCAGTAAACTATACCTCTTAAATTTATCTCTTAATTTTCTAACTATCTATTTTAAATGTCGTAGGTCGTATTTGTGATGATTCTAATTTATTGCACGTCTATGAATGATTTTACTACATCTACATTTAGATTTCACGTTTGTGTTTTATTGTCAATGTTACAGGTCTTGGATCTTGAAATAGCATCTGTGCATAATTTTATCATGTCTGGGTTGGATATTTTCGCATTTTTGCATTTTTTGTTTGTTGCAGGAATAGGTTTTTTGAAAATCATGTGTGTGATTCGTATTTTTGTGTTTCTTCCCCAAAAGAACATTTGTGTTCCCTATTTTTTAGTTTTTGTTTAGATCTTGTTTTGTAGGTTCCAGATCTCAAAAAGTGAGTCTATGTCTCACATTTTTGCATTTGTGTTCAGAAGTCGCATCTGCATTTAGTATAAACGCGTTTTTGTGCTTTCAATTTTTATTTTAGGATTTTTCAATTTGGTTTTGGCCTAATCCCTTGCATTGGACTAACTAAGTGGTGCAATTGTTTTGAAACAAAAAAGAGAGCAAATATCGTACTGTGGAAGGCTCCCTTTCACATTTGGATTTGGATTTCTATACTTTATCTAACTAGTGTGCTTGCAAGGGTAATCTAGGTGTGTGTCTTTAGATTTTTAGTCTAATTAGGGTCACATATCTTTTTTATTTGGGGTTAAAGAACTTGTTTGAAGTGTGTGATGCACTTTGCACATTTTATGTTTATAAGCCTAGAGTTGATAAAAAAGTATCCTCTCCCCTTGCCTTCTATTGGACCTTGGGTGCAAGAGAAATTATTACCATCTTCTATTTAGGTAGGAGGGCATATCTCTAGGGTAGCCCATAAGGCCCAGTGAGAGAGAATAACCCAAGCAATACTTCTTTTTCCCGCTATATAAATTAGTACATTAGGCAAAATCTGCGATGACTTGGTGACGTGTATCTACACCGACGATTCTCCCTAGTATTCATCCTTGTGGTGGATGCATTAAAAATTCTGTTTCTAGATTAGGAGTGGGTTTTTGAACAAGTTTCCACCATATGGGTAGAAACCAAGGACCACAAAAGTTCCCCCATTAAACACTTTTTGTTGTAGAGACTAAAAATACTTCCATTTGATGGTTCAAGGAGTGCAGATTGTACCTCGTAGATACCCCTCATGTACTCTTTTATGTTGATACAAGAATCCCTCATTTGATCTTTGATCTTTTAAGGTAAGAGAACTTGGTATGCCCTACAAGTGAGTGTCATGGTGGGGGAGCTAGTGCTACCAGAATCTCTAGTTGTCCGCTTGTTTAATGTATTTCTATGTCGCAGGGGGCCTATTGAATGGTTTCCCTTTCCATCCTAGGTTGTGCATGTTTTCAAGTATCTTCAATTTGTGTTTGTAGTACCCCTACTCATTTGAACTCATTGGACTCATATTTTATTGGTTGTTTCCAGTGGATACATTACCATGATTTGTTATTCAGACTTATATGACATTATTTCATGCTTTATATGGATATAAGATGCATAATTTATTTACAGTATTTCATTACTTGTGATTTATGACATTTTATGGATTATTAATATGCACTAACACTTTACTTTATCTATGTAATGTGGAATTATATGTTGTGTGTCTGCGAGTGTATTGGATGCAAGGGGACGATTTTCCTTCACTCATTTTGGTGAGATATGGAACGTCACGATTCTCCTTCATCGGTGTGTATGTCATGTTTTCTATATTGTATATATGCATGTGTGGTTCAGTGATGCAGGATATTGCAAGTACAAGTATCGGGTAGGTACGGGGTATCGTATCCACTTCGCTTCTTAGGTCTGAGCGTGCCTTATATTTTTCGATGGAAGTGGAGGAGATAGTAGTTGACCCTATTTTGTTCAGTTACACTCGGGTGAGTGTTGTTAGTTAGTCATCCTATCAGTCGTTGACCCTATGTATTTTGTTGATTGACCTTTTATGAGAAATCGCTTGATGTTTGCTCAGTTTGCGTGTTTTAAGTGATTTTAATTATTGCATGTTATTGATAATTGTTACGTTTATTTCATCCATATGAGTGATAAGTAGTTTGATATTTGGAAGAAAAAGAGTTAAGTGATTTAGCAACTTAACATTGTTTACAAAAGATGATTTAATAACTTAGTATAAGAGGATGTGATTTCATTAATGCTGCTTGTGTTTACAAATATATGAATTTCTTATGCATGTCAGTTCGATAATTATGACTTGATCATTTGAATATATATATATTATATACATGAGGGTGACTGTTAATAATGTGTAGTTATTTTAAATAATGCTTAAGTGATTGAATTATCATTAGATAATATAGTCAATTCGAACTATTATGTTTTTGAATACGCATGTATATAGATTAAAACTATATATATCATATTTAATATACTTTTTACATTAGATTTAATATATAGAACGTGTAATATACATATAATTCAATTATTATATATATGTCTTATTTTACTAGGTTTTCCATAATAAAACATATAAAATAAAATAAGTCATGTATAGTATATATAATTATATAATGAAAAGGGTGGCGGTTCTTTTTAGATAGCGACTATTAGAAGAGTTGATAGTCGAGCCGTTGTAGCTGGTCGACTTGGCATATACCCCTCACGACCCACGATGTAATGGCAGGGAAACTGGTTTATGTAGTTGATCCTCCTCCCTTTCAATAAAGCATGTTTCACGTTGCAAGTAGAAACCACAATGGCTATCCCATGTAACATCATATCACTCCTCCCTTTTTAAATACATACCCCTCCTCCCTTTTATTATACGTGCCCCTCCCATTTAAATTCAAAACTTCTCCACGTTGCAACATACAACGACTATGTAGGAAGGGACACCGAGATGTAAGTTAAATGAGAGGCATGTGTGGTATAAGAGAAGGCAACTTGGCAGCGAGAACTATAATCTCACCCATGACAAACACTCAAGTGTTTGATAGTTGTTTGTAACTTGCTGACCCCTCCATCTTTTTAAAAAATCTACCATGCTCTTTGGCTTATAACTGCAGAGGGAGATGAGGTAGAAGGCACATGTGCCAGGAAAATAGGAAAGCAAACGATGGGAAGAAATTCATAGTCGATTCATGCACTCCAAACTGTAGAAACTTCCAGATGTGTAGACTAAAGAATAGGATAAATGATTAGTTTAATTAAGAGTTGAGATTAAGTCAAGTTCAAACTCAATGTATTTCATTGAAGACACCTCATCAATCACCATCATCGAGCCTATGAGTGGGGAGAAGTCATAGGGAATTTTAGAATAAATAGAGGTAGGAGGAAGGAAGAAGGGGAGATTCATTCGCATCCAAGGAAGGACGGTAGACTCAAGAGGAAAGAATAGAATAGAGGAAAGAGTGGAATAGAGGAAAGAATAGAATAGAGGAGAAAAATAGAATAGGATAAAGAGATAGAGAGGATACTTTTGAAGTATCAAAGAGAGTTAGTTTTGAGATAGAGTTGGGAGTATATTGGAGATAGGTTCGCAATCAAGGCGCGTTACTATTTGGCAGAAGGGCGTCGAGGTCTTGGAATCCATCAAGATTACAAGAGGTCAGAAATTTCTTTAGTTATGATCTTGCTTATATTATGGTTATGGAAAGGTATCATTAATCGTTTGGGATAGTTAAATGAAAAATCATAGAGTTTTAGATGTAATTAAGTTATTAGCTATAGTAGTGGAATTTTGTTTAAATGATTAGAATATTGTAGTTTAAGAACATATTGTACACTTTTTATTATATGAAAGAAATTTATGCTTGCATTCAGAACCTAGGTATTAAGACTTATTAGTTGCTTCTCTAGGAGAGTTTGGGGAGTAATGGCTTACTGTTGAAACATTAGGTTTATGTCTTGTTAAATAGTGTATTAATATAGTTGTAATTCTTATTTTCTTGAAGTCTCTATTTGCAAGTTGTTTATGCATTTGACTATTTTAAGGAAAGATTGCCTGTGTTAGGATCATGTGTAAATGATGTTTTTTGTCAAGTTTAAATTCCAATTCTTGTTGCATTATCGTTGTGTCCTATGTTATTATGTTTCCTTGGTCAGGTGTCGAGGTATAACTTTATGGATGTGAGCCATTGTGTGTTTTGTCCAAATGGTCAACCTTTGGTTAGTAAATTGTGTATCCTTCACCTATGGTTTGTCAAGATTAGGTATGGTTGTCTATTTCGCCATAGAGTTCTCATAGAGAGAATTTTCCTATAGTGTCCCATGAGAGAGAGTGGCTTTCAAGCGGGGGTCATGCCCAAAGTGGATGATAGGATAACCCGTCGAAAGTTAGTTAAAAAGTGATAACCTAGTAATTGATTAGGGGGTGGTTAAAATAAATATTAATTAAGATAATGTGCCTCGAGCATAGGTGTAGTGCTTGTACAGGGCTCATAATGTTATGAGAAGGCTTGGAATGGCAAACTTGCCACCTTGTCTTCATGAAAGGATTGGTAGGGTCCGTATGAGACTTAGTTGGAGCCGAAAGCCAGGAGAGGTTACCAGGATAGAGATCCAGGATCTAGGAGGTTGTACCATGGTATCCATTTTAAGCTATGCAATGATAGTCTCTCCTTAGAATCACTAGTGTTTGTGAGTTGAGTCACATGGATGTTTGCGGAGTCTTGTAGTTCTTTCGTACTTGGTTTACTTTTCTTGCTTGAGGGTTTTCTACTATCTCCTAGCACGGTGGGGTGGTTCCATTTCGGGATCACATGGTCGGGTGGTAGTTTCACTTCCCATCACATGTTCTAGAATGTATCTTCGGGCGAGGAAGGGCTTCTCTGGTGTATTCTTGGTTCATGGTTCATGTACCAGCTCATGTTCGTGATCATTATTCAGCTGAGACCTTGTGGTCATTGTATCAAACTTTTGTGTAACCTTGATATTATAGCTTTGTAATCTGTGGTATATGTGGTAACCATGTATTTATAGATATTGAAAAAGGGAATCATTGTAATGTTTGTTAATTCAGTTGCTTTAATCATTTGTATATATGATCTATGAGAAATAAATGCATTGGAGTACTATGATTCTTTCATTATGGAAATTAGATTTACATGTTGATTTCATCTTAAACATTTAATTTTTCTAAAATAGCTAAACAATAGGATTTTATGTGGTGCTAATATAATCTACAAAGTAATCTTCATTGGTAACCCTTAGGGAATCTGGTGTTAGACTTCCGTTGTGTTATTATTTGTGCAATGGTTTTAATTAATGCACTTGTACTTTAAAAAAAAAATTATTTCACCCTTAGTTGCATAGATTGTATTGTTTTCCTTTAGGGTTTCTGGCGGGGCATTACATTTGGTATCAGAGCTTAAGTTTCAACATTGGGCACTCTGGGTTTGTAGTGTGTCTATTCAACTTGACCTTTTTTCTTAGGTCTTAATGTTTGTGTTTCGCTTGTTTTATCCTTGTCGTATGTCTAAACCATTTTCTCTATATAGTGCTAGGTCATGGCTAAGAAAACTAGGGGAGGTGGCCAGTAGAGTTGGCTACAGGTGTCCGTGTTTTCATAGATTCATTTGTTCCCAGTTGTGAGTTGAATCTAGGAACCATAGTTACTTCAGTTGACCTTTGAGTCATTCATTTGGGTTCTTATGGAGTTGTGTTGGGGATGGATTGGCTATCTTCTCACAATGCTCGCATAGACTGTCTCAAGAAGACAATGGAGTGTTTAGGTGACCTTGGTAAGGAAGTGGAGGCTATTGGAGTTCAGAGACCAATATCCTTACGTATGATCTCTGCTATGCAACTTAAGCGGTGCATGCGTAGAGGGTGCCAACTTTTTGCAGTTACTCTTAAGGACGTGGAGTCAAGAAATTTCTCTTGATAGTCACCCTATTCTTCAAGAGTATGATGATGTGTTTTCATTGGATATTCATGGTATGCCTCTGAAGCAAGACATAGACTTTCACATTGATTTAGTTCCTAGTGCAGAACCTATTTCGAGAGCCCCATATCAAATGACTACTTAGGAATTGAGTGAGTTGAAGTTGCAACTAGAGGAATTGTTAGCCAATGGATTCATTCATCCTAGTGTCTCTCCTTGGGGTGTGCCTATTATCTTCATTAAGAGGAAGGATGGTTCTCTTTGGTTATGCATTGATTACCGATAGCTGAATAAGGTAACCATCCAGAATCAGTATCCATTGCCTCATATAGATGATCTTTTCGATCAGGTAAAGGGAGCCAAGGTGTGTTTTTAAGATTGACCTAAAATCTAGATATCATTAGTTGCACACTCAAGATGCAATGAAGATAAGAGAGTTGTATTTTTACTTATTTTAGGCTTCCAGGAGTAAGCCTAGTTTTAGGGGGAAGAATGTAGTACCCCTACTCATTTGAACTCATTGGACTCATTTTATTGGTTGTTTCTAGTGGATACATTACCATGATTTGTTATTTAGACTTATATGACATTATTTCATGCTTTATATGGATATGAGATGCATAATTTATTTACAGTATTTCAGTACTTGTGATTTATGGCATTTTATGGATTATTGCTATGCACTAACACTTTACTTTATCTATGCAATGTGGAATTATATGTTGTGTGTCTATGAGTGTATTGGATGCAAGGGGACAATTTTCCTTCACTCATTTCGGTGAGACAAGGGATGTCGCGATTCTCCCTCATCGGTGTGTATGTCGTGTTTTCTATATTGTATATATGCATGTGTGGTTCGGTGATGCAAGATATTGCAGGTACAAGTACCAAGTAGGTACGGGGTATCATCTCCACCTGGCTTCATAGGTCTGAGTGTGCCTTATATTTTCTGATGGAAGTGGAGGAGATAGTAGTTGACCCTATTTTGTTCAGTTACACTCGGGTGAGTGTCGTCAGTTAGTCGTCCTGTCAGTCACTGAACTTCGTATTTTGTTGATTGACCTTTTATGAGAAATCATTTGATGTTTGCTCAGTTTGCATGTTTTAAGTGATTTTAATTATTGCGTGTTATTGATAATTGTTATGTTTATTTCATCTATATGAGTGATAAGTAGTTTAATATTTGGAAGAAAAAGAGTTAAGTGATTTAGCAACTTAACGTTGTTTACAAAATATGATTTAATAACTTAGTATAAGAGGATGTGATTTCATTAATGCTGCTTGTGTTTACAAATATATGAATTTCTTATGCATGTCAGTTCGATAATTATGACTTGATCATTTGAATATATATATATTATATACATGAGGGTGACTGTTAATAATGTGTAGTTATTTTAAATAATGCTTAAGTGATTGAATTATCATTAGATAATATAGTCAATTCGAACTATTATGTTTTTGAATACGCATGTATATAGATTAAAACTATATATATCATATTTAATATACTTTTTACATTAGATTTAATAAATTGAATGTGTAATATATATAATTCAATTATTATATATATGTCTTATTTTACTAGGTTTTCTTTAATATAACATATAAAATAAAATAAGTCATGTATAGTATATATAATTATATAATGAAAAGGGTGGAAGTTCTTTTTAGATAGCGACTGTTAGAAGAGTTGATAGTCAAGTCGATAGTTGAGCCATTGTAGCTGGTCGACTTGGCATATACCCCTCACGACCCACAGTGTAATGGCAGGGAAACCGGTTTATGTAGTCGACCCTCCTCCCTTTCAATAAAGCATGCTCCACGTTGCAAGTAGAAACCACGATGGCTATCCCACATAACATCATATCACTCCTCCCTTTTTAAATACATACCCCTCCTCCCTTTTATTATACATGCCCCTCCCATTTAAATTCAAAACTTCTCCACGTTGCAACATACAGTGACTATGTAGGAAGGGACACTGAGATGTAAGTTAAATGAGAGGCATGTGTGGTATAAGAGAAGGCGACTTGGCAGTGAGAACTATAATCTCGCCCATGACAAACACTTAAGTGTTTGATAGTTGTTTGTAACTTGCCGACCCCTGCATGTTTTTAAACAATCTACCATGATCTTTGGCTTATAACTAAGGAGGAAGATGAGTTAGAAGGCAGGTGTACCATGAAAATAGGAAAGCCAACGATGGGAAGATATGCATAGTCAATTCATGCGCTCCAAACTATAGAAACTTCCAGACGTGTAGACTAAAGGATAGGATAAATGATTAGTTTAATTAAGAGTTGATATTAAGTCAAGTTGAAACTCAACGTATTTCATTGAAGACTCCTCATCAATCACCATCATCGAGCCTATGAGTGGGGAGAAGTCATAGGGAATTTTAGGATAAATAGAGGTAGGAGGAAGGAAGAAGGGGAGATGCATTCGCATCCAAGCAAGGATGGTAGATTCAAGAGGAAAGAATAGAATAGAGGAAAGAGTGGAATAGAGGAAAGAATAGAATAGAGTAGAAAAATAGAATAGGATAAAGAGATAGAGAGGATACTTTTGAAGTATCAAAGAGAGTTAGTTTTGAGATAGAGTTGGGAGTATATTGGAGATAGGTTGGCAAGAAAGGTGCGTTACTATTTGGTGGAAGGGCGTCGAGGTCTTGGAATCCATCAAGATTACAAGAGGTCAGAAATTTCTTTAGTTTGGGCTTATTATTTACAAAAGTTTTTGCTATAAGTTATGATTATGATCTTGCTTATATTATGGTTATGGAAAGGTATCATTAGTCATTTGGGATAGTTAAATGAAAAATCATAGGGTTTTAGATGTAATTAAGTTATGAGCTATAGTAGTGGAATTTTGTTTAAATGATTAGAATATTGCAGTTTAAGAACATATTGTACACTTTTTATTATATGAAAGAAATTTATGCTTACGTTCAAAACCTAGGTATTAAGACTTATTAGTCGCTTCTCTAGGAGAGTTTGGGGAGTAATGGCTTACTATTGAAACATTAGGTTTATGACTTATTAAATAGTGTATTAATATAGTTGTAATTCTTATTTTCTGGAAGTCTTTATTTGCAAGTTGTTTATGCATTTTGACTATTTTAAGGAAAGATTGCCTGTGTTAGGATCATGTGTAAATGGTGTTTTTTGTCAAGTTTAAATTCCAATTCTTGTTGCATTATCATTGTGTCCTATGTTATTATGTTTCCTTGGTCAGGTGTCGAGGTATAACTTTATGGATGTGAGCCATTGTGTGTTTTGTCCAAATGGTCAACCTTTGGTTAGTAAATCATGTATCCTTCACCTCTGGTTTGTTAGGATTAGGTATGGTTGTCTATTTCACGATAGAGTTCTCATAGGGAGATTTTTCATGTAGTGTCCTATGAGAGAGAGTGGCTTTTGAGCATGGGTCGTGCCCAAAGTGGATGACAGGATGACCTGTTGAAAGTCAGTTAAAAAGTGATAACCTAATAATTGATTACGGGTTGGTTAAAATAAATATTAATTAAGATAATGTGCCTCGTGCATAGGTGTAGTGCTTGTATAGGGCTCATAATGTTACGAGAAGACCTGGAATGGCAAACTTGCCACCTTGTCTTCATGAAAGGATTGGTAGGGTCCGCATGAGACTTAGTTGGAGTCAAAAGCCAGGAGAGGTTACTAGGATAGAGAGTTGGGACCTAGGAGGTTGTACCATGGTATCCATCTTAAGCTATGCGATGGCACTCTCTCCTTAGAGTCACTAGTGTTTGTGAGTTGAGTCACATGGATGTTTGTGGAGTCTTGTAGTTCTTTCGTACTTGTTTTACTTTTCTTGCTTGAGGGTTTCTACTATCTCCTAGCACGGTGGGGTGGTTCCATTTTGGGATCACATGGTCAAGTGGTAGTGTCACTTCCCATCGGATGTTCTAGAATGTATCTTCAGGTGAGGAAGGCCTTCGCTAGTGTATTCTTGGTTCATGGTTCATGTACCAGCTAATGTTCATGATCATTGTTCAGTTGAAACCTTGTGGTCATTGTATCAAACTTTTGTGTAACCTTGATATTGTAACTTGGTAATCTGTGGTATTTGTGGTAACCATGTATTTATAGATATTGAAAAAGGGAATCATTGTAATGTTTGTTAATTCAGTTGCTTTAATCATTTGTATATATGATCTATGAGAAATAAATGCATTGGAGTACTATGATTCTTTCATTATGGAAATTAGATTTACGTGTTGATTTCATATTAAACATTTAATTTTCCTAAAATAGATGAACAATATGATTTTCCGTGGTGCTAATATAATCTACAAAGTAATCTTCCTTGGTAACCCTTAGGGAATTAGGTGTTAGACTTCCGCTGCGTTATTATTCATGCAATGGTTTTAATTAATGCACTTGTACTTTAAAAAAAAAATTATTTCACGCTTAGTTGCATAGATTGTATTGTTTTCCTTTAGGGTTTCTGGTGGGGCATTACAGTGTTAAACAAGTGAAATTCTTTTGATCATACACAAAACAAAATTGGACAAACACACATTCAGACATTGTGTCTTCATTGTTTGTTGTTCTTTCTTGCCACAAAAATATTCAACATTAAAATTTGGTCACATTCAATAATTTCACATTTGGACAAAATCAAACATTTTATCAGAAACTGTGTTTGTGATAGCTAAAAACATGCATGGGTTGGGAAACCACGTCTGCATAGGGCAAAATTGTGTTTTTGTCAGAAAGCAAAATATTATCAGTTCAACAGTTAAAAATTGTGTCTCTATTCCTTGAAACCACACCTGGGTTGGGAAATCGTGTTTGCACAGGGCAGAATCACATTTTGGTCAGAAAGAAAAACATTATTAGTTCAATATTTGAAATTGTGTCAGTGTAATCTAAAACTGTGTCTGAGTTGATAAATCATGTTTGTGTAGAATAGTTTCATGTCTATGTTTTAGAATAAATTTTGCACAAATTGGAAAAGACAAAATATGATTAGGTTTTGATATTTAAAGAGCTTCTAACAAATTTCCTATAGGGCTTCATCATTTTTAGTCAACCAGTCTTGGTCACATATTTTCCATCATTTGCCTTGAATTGCAATCCCTCATACATATTTTCTAAACTAGAGTCAAAAGGTTGCTTTGTTGTCCTCATCATATCTTGCAAACTTGTTACAATATATCATTAAGTGGATCCCATATCAGATTTATCATCTGAGGGTCCCATTTGGTCATCTTTAGTCAAGGTCAACTTACCTCATCAAGGAATCTATAATCTCTTTGGAAGACATACCTTACTTTGGATTACACATATCTTGGACTTACATTGCAAGATAACCCTAAATTATTTCCATTGCATATTCTTTCTTGGTCTTTCATAGTCTTCATATTTTCTTCCATCTTTGATTTTAGCCAAGGTCAAGTCCATGGTGGAAACCCATTCCCAAAGGTCTAGAAGAGAAGTCGAAGAAGCTTTAAGATATCTCAACATGACTACCTATGAGTTTGACGAAGATGAATTTTACAATCTATTTTACAATCACAGTAATATGCCAGACAATGATAATGAGACCAACAATGAGAACAATAATGATAATAGCAATGTGTCTCTGACCACCGCAAGCATTGAAGAGAATATCTTAGATGCAAGATTCAATAGATTGGTTAAAGAGATCATGAGAAGAGAGAGACAATACTTCCTTCAATTCATGGCACAAAGTGGAATAAGGATACCTCATGATTTTGATATGTCACAAATATTAGAAGAGGATCCTAATCAAATAGTTCAAACAAATGTAAATCCTACAGAACATAATGGTGGTAATAGGAGAGAATGTTTCGTGTTTGAGTCACCTTCATCCTTATTTCAAAAATCAAAAGCTCCCAATGCCCATACTTGTACCAATTTTGCTAGGAGCTCTCATGAATAACCCCATAGTCATCCTTTCCCATGGAGAAGAATACTAATGATAATACCCAAGATAGAAACAATGTATACAATTATACTCATGAAAACATTCAAAATCATGACATGAGGAGACCCTGTGTCAGATTTGGGGGCAATATCCAAGATCATTCTTATGATACCTCCTATCCTCATGGTCATGACATGTATCTACCTAGACCTAGTCCTCCTCATTACAATACATACCAAGTGGTCCATATGCAAACTATAACTATGTCCCTCCTCCATATGAACACATCTATGATCAATACCATCCATATATACATTATATCCCTCCTCCTTTGCTTGATGGCTCAGGCATGGGACTACCTCAAAGAGAAAAGACACCACCCCAAAATGATTTGTAATAAAAAATCAAGGATTTGCAAAAGCAAATGGCAGACATGAATACACCAAAGCGAAAAATATACAATGAAAGACATATGTCCTTATCTATTTGATAGAAGTGTTCCAATGCATCCATTTCCTCCACATTTCATGACACCCAAATTTGACAAGTATAAAGGCAGAGGGGATCCTAAGGCACACATAAGAGAATTCTTCATAGCATGTATTGAGGTAGCCAACAAGGAAACATACTTTATGAGATTGTTCCCACAAAGTTTAGGTGGACAAGCTATGGAATGGTTCTCCCAACTTCCACCTAGAATTAGTACATGGAGTGATCTAGTAGAAGATTTCATACAACACTTCTCATACAACATTGAAACAAATGTGTCAATGACTACTTTGTGCAACACAAAACAAAACAATGGAGAATCTTTTGCTTCATTTTTACAGCAATGGATAGGTCTTTCTATTCAATGCTCTTTTGATATCCCACAAAAACAAATGGTAGAAATGTTCATTGAAAATGTCAACAAGGATATTGGATATGAGCTAAGAAAGGCTTGTTTGTCTACCTTCAAGGAATTCATATAAAAAGGATTGTCAACTAAGAAAGTCCTTACTAAACAAGGTGTCATAAAGCTATTCAAAGAAAACACAAAGGAATCAAATGGGGAAGACAAGCCCTGATTTTGGACCAAGAATAAGAACACAGTCAATAATGGGGTTGTAGATGTAAATGTTTTAAAACCAAAAATAACTTTCCTTGGTGCAAGTTAATCCAATACGAATAATCAAGTGAACACTTAAAGGCCATCAAAGCCTCAAAGGAAATACACTCCATTGGGAGAACCGATTGAGACATCATTCAAGAAATTGGTTGCAAACAAGCTTATAACACTATCAGATAATACACCTTATGAAACAAAAGTAAAACATGTATGGTGGAATGATGATGAGTCTTGTGAGTATCACAAGAGCAAAGGAAACACAATTGAAAATTGTCACAGATTGAAGGATGTTATACAAGATCTTATTGGCAAGTGTAATAACCCACTTAACTTAATCCAAAAACTCAACTGATTTTTTTTTTTTTAGATGATGATTACTTATTCTTACCTATTCTTAATTATGTTTGATTCAATTACATACTCTGGTACATCTATCCAAATGAGATAGGCATCCATCCAACTGGGATGGGCATCTAACCATACAGTTTAGGCATCTAACCATATGAGTTAGGCATCTATCCATACCGGACTAGGCATCTAACCATATTGGTTAGGCATCTATCCATACGGGACAAGAGGTTTCATCTATCTAATCCAAGATAGGCTTCTATCCAAATGGGGTAGGCATCTATTCATAAGAATAGGATATGCTCTGGCCAGAGACTTTAGCCTCATCAGGACCATCTGGGTCCTAAGCAACTCTCTAAAGACTACACTCCCCTACTAGGAGTGCACCGAGGTCACCGTCCTTAGGAGTATAAAAACAATTACATAAACAAGTTTGAGTTCCACCTCAGAATTTAGCCTAAAGCCTCGAGAAGTCAAGCGAATCCATAAAAGATTCTTTCTTAGTATGCATTGAATTAATTTTAACCTTTCAATTATTATTTGCATCATTTGATTAAAAGACCAAGGCACTTCAAGAACCAACTACTCACCCATAACCAAATCCTAATCCCCATCCCCGAACGCCTGAGTACAAGGGGATAACTCCATCCCTAGACTGCCTACATACCCGTTTCAACACAAGATCAAGGCCTAAAGTATGTAGTTCTGTTTTCTAAATTATGGTTTAATGTAAACTATATGGTGGGTACGCAACCCTTTCTAGGGTCAATGTCACAGACAGTTTCTCTGTGGTTGGTACCCACAATAGTAGCTCTATAGAAAAAAGACTCAAGATGGCCTTTTTCTTGTGGCCTAAAACAACTAAGTCTTATTTCCTATTAAATACATCACCCTTAATCTGTTATCATCCATTGAAATCATCAAGATGAAATAAATTTTAAAGATCTTCACACACATCCAAACCCTAAAGGGGTTATCTAAAGTTCAACTGATCGGATGTAAATTCATTTAAAAATTAATCTTTTTATATTATCGATCCAAGGGGGATTACCCACTCCTTGTATTTTAAATTCCATATGACCCTTATTACTCCCCAATGATTTATAGGGACGATTCCATAGACGTCATTGTTGCAGCTTTATTAGGCGTTAAGTGTGGTAGTTCAATACGACGACATTACCCGTAAGGATGACCCAGAGGCACCATAGATACTGAACGCCGATAGGTTTTTTGTTTCCATCTTCTCTTGTTTAGTTATCTATCTAAGTACTTATTAAGCTTAAGAAACACTATGAAATGAAACTATTATACTATTGAAAACTTAAATAAACATTATCCTAGTGCAACCTAAAATTGAGATCATTATTGCAAAGAATTGAAAACAAACAAATTCTATGAAATGAGGAACCTCTTGAAAATGCCAACCCATTTCCTACTAGAAGATTAATATTCAAATTATGAAGACCATTATATCTAACTTCTTGAAAATAACTTGCATGGTAATAATAAATAAGTAACTTGCACAATACAATAAATGTGTAACTTGCAAAAATGTAACTTACATGAAAGATTAACAAATGTTCAATTTCTTAAATGAGTACAAATTAAAATCAAATATTGATTTGTTTATTTGAATAAACAATTGATTAAGGGAGCCAAAGAATTAGACAATTTTGATCAATATTTAACTTAAATTTGACAATGATTGCAATAATAAAATAAAAATGCTAATAACCCATTAAATCTTAAATATTTAGATGATTCTGATGTACAAATTTAATTCCCTTGACTCAACAAGACTAAGGAGATTATTAACACTAATTAATACTTATGTTCTTACAAAATAGATTATATCTTGCGACTTGTCTCCAAATTTAAATGTTAATTAAATTCATCTATACTAAATACTTTGCGACGTAAATGTAACTTCACCTTTACTATTCTTATATATCTTTAACTATTCATAGATTGATTATTCTCAAATGTCTTGTATACTCTATGTCGTGAGTTTTAACCTTGCAAAAACAAATACATGCAACTTCTTGAATTGAGGAAAATTTAGCTAAACATTACTTCATATTTCTTGAAATACAAAAAGTGTGTAACTAAACACAAATTTACTTGGGAGGTCAATTCTTTTAACCCTTAACACCTGCACTAATTTTTGAGGAATACAAAAGGGTATTTCCATTTATTATTAATTAAGACTAACTAGTGATACTTGATGAAAAATAACTGGTACTATAGAATAAGTGTATCATTGATGAAGTATCATTTTCCTATCTTTTGTTTTCCTAAGACAAACTAATCTATTTAATAAGAAGATTTAACTGTTATATCTACATCCTAAGAAGGATTAATTTTAGATAGTAGGTTTCTTAATGTTTGATTATCTAATGAAATTCCAAATGTGCTAATTGACTCTTTGCCTTATACAATATTTATCCTTTCAAAACCCCAAAGGGGTTTTCTTTTCCATCATGAAGTGAAGGTCAAAATTTGCAACTTAAATTGTCATCAATAGAACCATAATCGGTGACCCTTTGGCATGAGTCAAGTTCATTAAACTTCTCTTAAAAGATTAATTACCACTTAATATAATTAATAATCAATTTTCTTATCCACTAAGGAAACATTTTAAAGCAAAACCCCTTTTAATTAATAAATGCATTCTAATGATATAAGTTTCAACTATTAAAAAGAACATTTATAATCCCCCAAGTTATAAATTAATTCCAATAATAAGTTTGTTTGTTTTTTCTTAAGAGAAAGTTACCCAATGTTCAAATTGATTTTAATAATACAAATAAACAAATTTCAATATTGGGTGAACTTAAATATAAATAAATTTTAGAACAAGTAAATTTAAATAGTAGGCTAATAAGTTCTTGGTATTCAATTTTTTTATGTTTAATAAAATTTAGAAAGATAACAGGTGAATATGAATCCACTTCATAAAACACAACCACTTTATATATATATATATATATATATATATATATATATATATATATATATATATATATATATATATATATATATATATATATATATATATATATATATATATATATATATATATATATATATATATATATATATATATATATATATATCTTTTATGGTATAATGAATAAAGCAAGAATATTTCCATAACAAAATCAATTGAAAAAAAGAAATGATTCTGTCATAACTTATTAACTATTTTATAAGAAAAACAAAAACAAAAATCAATCTCATTTCCAATTTTGTGAAGCCAAATAACATTTTAAAATAACTCTAATATCATTCACCAATCATTTTATAAAATAATATTATATTTACATTCTATTTTGTGAAACCAAAATTACAAATTTAACATAGAAATAATTCTATTATTATTGATTATTTACCTTATAAAATAGCATAAATCCTTTTTTTAAAAGTAAATGGCCAAAAGATACACTTCAATATATATATATATATATAAAGGATTCTTAAGATAAAAGATAACTGCATTTACCAATTAATGAATCTATTGTACATTTTGCAGTCATAGAAAGAGGGAGATGCCAAATAAAAGATTTATAGTCATAGATACTATGTAGAAGGAGATGTCAGATAAAAGATTTTGCAGAGACAGAGAGGAAGCTTATTGCAAGTTATATTTTTCACAGAGAGATTTCACAGATATTTCACAAAGATAGAGAGGAAGTCTATAGTATATAATTTATATATATATATATATATATATATATATAATTTGTTTGAGAAAGTTTTTAAAAAATTAAATCTTCACGATATGCTTGGGATGAAGGCAAGGAAGGTTTTCTCAAGAAGAAATCAACTAAATATATAGAGGGGGAGAAAATTTATTTTATTCAACTCATAGGGAATAATGAATACAAATGAAATTATTTCTCAAAAGAGCAGTATACATTCACAGGAAGGTAAGACTGATCATAGAGGGGAATGAGAGGGATTTAATATTTAAACAAATCTACAAAAAGAGAGGAGAAATGAATTTATTTATAAGTAAAATAATTAAGGAAAAATAACTTCGATCCATAGGTGAAAAACAGAGAGATGAGATTTTAATAGAGTACTAAGATTGATTTAAAAATTTCACTCAAATGATCAAACTCACATTCCAGAGAGTTAAGTTTAATTCATAGAAAATAGTCAAATAAAGAACATCATACAATCACAGAAGAAAAAAGGGTTTATTCCCCAAAATATTTTTTTGCACTTTTAATAAATAAAAATATATTTCTTTTTTTTTAAAGCAAAAAGACAACAAGGATCTGATTTTAATCTTTTTTCTTTTCTTTTCCTTTCTAAGAAAATTAAATATATAATAACAATATGTATTACAACATTTATCCCAAATTAAATAAAAAAAGAGTTTAACTTTGTTTTAAAACAAATTCTAAAAATTTTTATATAAATGAAGATCTAAAAGAAGTATAGAGGCTATATTCTTCATAATATTTTATTTTTGTATTTTTTTTTAAAAAATTTCACATGAAAAATTAAGGAAAGCAATAGAAGAGAACCTGGATTGACGAAGTTTGATGTTGAAACCTCTCCAAATCTCCAAGCTAGTCGTCCTTGATCCTTTCTTGCAACTTGGTGAAAATTCTTCAAAACAACTACTTAACAATTCTACAAATGAAATGTGACTACAAAAGAAATCCTACTACTTTCTACAAGAACTTGAGAAAAAATTTCTTCAAAAAATAAATCAACCCCCTTTTTTTGAAAACTTGTATACATTATATAGAAAATATCCCTCAATTCTACCATCAAGAGAATTAATTGAAAGAATGATTCTTTTTCCTAAATTATCTTCATGCAAAATTGATTGATCACTAAATGGAGGAGTTACATGCAAGAAAATGGAGAATGAAGATTCCCTCTAGAAGCTTCCAATTTCTCCTACGACATGTGCTAAATTAACATATTGAGAAAATAAGAATTTTCAAAATTAATTTCATGCAAAATGATTGTTGCCATAGTTGGGGTTACACTTGACCATGCATTTGAAATTTGAATTTGAGATTCTTTCCCAAAAATATTTTCATGCAAGACATATTCCTTACAACTTGTCATAGATTAATTTTGTAACTCCCATGTCATATGTTTTCTAAATATAATATTTATTCCTTAATGTTTTAAATTTAAAATTTCTTTTCTAGAATCTTCTTATTTCTCTTACACCATGTGCTCAATTAGGATATTGAGAAAATAAGCAATTTTCAAATAAATTATGACTTCATGTGTGTGTCACCACTTAAATTCCTTTTTATTTAAAAACTTGAACCTCATTTCAATTTATCTTTTATTTCTAACATTACTCATAAAATTAATATTGTAATAGTAGTAGTAGTAGTAGTAGTAGTAGTAATAATAATAATAATAATAATAATAATAATAATAATAATAATAATAATAATAATAAGTCATATCAAGGTCCAAAAAGAGGGTTATGAAAACAAGGGAGACATAGAAGTTGATGGTCATACCTCCAATGAGGAACATGTGATGTTTAAGGAGCCATTCCCTAAACATGATAAAGGAAAAGACAAAACAGATAATCAAGCCAACTATGCTAAGATATCCTATGATTATGACTCGATTGTTAACCACATTTCAATGGACAATTATATTTCTATCATTATTATAAAGGACAAAACTCCCAAAGGTTCTACCCAAAAGAGTAAAGTCATTTTAAAAGGCATTGGACCATCTTCCTAATCCTCTAAAGATGAAACCTTTGAATGTAATGTTACAACCCATCGAGTTAAAGTCACCTTGGAAAGTGTTCCACCCAAGACCATAGCCTCATCTTCTACCAAAAATGAGTATGACCTTGTAGATCAATTAGGTAAGACACCCGCCCTCATTTCTATCATTGAGATCTTGTGTATATCCCCTTCACATAAGACCATTTTTGACAAAGCATTGAGTGAAACCTCTGTATCCATTGATCTGAACATGGACTAGTTTCAAGACATGGTGGGATACCTTTCCACTCTGTATTGCCTTACATTCATAAAATTTGATGATGTCTCTATATGTCAACCACACAATGCACCCCTATATATTGATGCCTTTTTCCACAAAAACCACATCAAGCTAGTCTTGACAGACGAATGATAAAGTGTGAATATTTGTACATTGAATACTATTAAACAATTGTGATATTTTGGACAAACTATGAATCAAAAGAACAAGATCACCATTGAAGCATATGATGATGAAGAATGCTCATCTAAAGGAACAATCACCTTACCTCTGATAATTGGGCCAGTCACGAGGGATGTGGTTTAGCAAGTCCTTGATTTAGATCTCACAAACATACTTTTTGGACATTTATGGATTCATGAGATGAGAGTAGTACCATCAACATATCATCAATTTATCAAATTTCCTTATAATGGAGTTGAAGTAACAATAAGAGGTGATCCAAATCCATTCATGTATTGTAATAGCCCGTGACTAAGATTAAAAATAATAATTCCAATTAATAGAGAAGCAATTCCATCATTAGTGTAGCATCATAAAATTATGACCCTTACAATTTTTTACCACATTAGGGTCTTCACATTGGAAAATCGAATCCCGAAGCCTGATCGGAGACTCGAGACTTGCTCAATCCCTAAAAAACTGCAATTTTCTGCACCCTACACTTCCTTAACCTTCTTTTTGTCCTAGATAAGGGTAGGACAGGGGCATAGTGCCCCTATCCCCTTAGGAAAGGGGTGTGGTGCCCCAATCCCCACCCTATTTTGGGCCCCGTCTGTCCCATCTTTGCATTGGACTTTGCATTTGGAAAGTGGGAAAAGTTTTCCTATGACAAAAAATCAGTCTATTAACCCTAATTGATGAATATATAAGTCACATTTTCCCTCTCATTCACATAACAATAAGAACAACAAGGTCTTTCATAAGTGAAGATTCAATTGATCATGCATTCAAGCACATTCAAGCATTCAAGCATCCTTCTAAGCATTGAGCAACTCAAGTCTCCTTTCAAGACTAGGTGTTGCATTCAAGTCAAGCATTCAACCATTGAAGAGGAGATCTCTTTCATCATTCAATTACACACAAGTAATTCTATCTATATTTAAATTGTATCCTCCCTTGAGGTGAATTCTATTTCAATCTTTCATTTACATTTATTTGTAAGTACTATTCTTCATCATTTGGTTAATTCCAAAACTGTGGTTTGACCTAAAGGCAAACCCCCTATCCCAACCCCTTTTCCTCTCTTTCCTATGTGTAGGTTGCAGGTGCACAACTATTCTTGCAGATTTGGACTTCATTTGCAGAGGCAGAAAAACCCTTTTCGTTTCGCGGATTTTTCGGAGGACTGTGTGCACTTTCAACATGGTCTCGACGAATTTTTCTCAAATTCATAGGAAAGCTTCATCTCAACATATTATAACCAAATACATGTGCACAACTTCATCCCAGGCTTCTATTTCAAGTCATAATCAGTTCTTTGCTACTTTTACACTTAGTCTTGAAACACATAATTCAAACAATTTCCATTCTAAAAGAGGGGTTAGTTTTTCATTTCCACATCATTATCAATTCATTTAGCATTCAATCTCTCCCCTAAGAGATTGGATCTAGTGAATTTTTCCCCCTCTTTTAAATGTAATGTGTGTGAGGTGGTTGAAGGGAAATCCACAGCGAAACTTTCATCTCTCCTTGGAGGGAAGAAAAGTTTTCCTCTTGATCTCCCCATCATCCATTCTTTTCCCCACATTACATTTTGGTGAACCCGACATCTTGCAAGCTTTACTTTGGAAATGATCGCATATATTTCTTTTACAAGTTTAATTTTTTTGCAAACTCAGTGGTTAATTCATTCAAAACCTTATTTTTTAAAATTAAAATTGAACTTGTGTTTTGTAAAAATTGCTTGCTATTGTCTTAGAACTAAAAATTGCATTGTTTGTAAAATTCAATTTCTTTATTGTCTTGTTCAATTTGCAAATCAAATTCACAAAATTAAGAGGTTAATTTTCAAAGCCCTAATTTTCAAAAATCATCCTGAACTTGTACAAAAAATTGAATTTCCATTTAATTTTCAGATTTGTGACTATTTTCAGACTATCCTCTTTCCTAAATTTCAAATTTTCAATTTCCCTCCTTTTTCAAAAATCAAAATTTCAAAAATTAAGTGGTTAGGACCTAAAACTCTAATTTTCAAATTTAACTGGATTTTGTGCAAATTTCAATCAATCTCAATTTCCTAAACATTTTTCAAGGTGTCCCTATCCATTAGGTTTGACCTTTTTCAAATTTACAACTCAATTCCTTTTTTTTCTCAAAACCCTAATAGGGTCCTTTTTTCACATTCAAACCTTATTTTCACCTATCTAGAGGTCATAATATCCACCAAATTTTGGGGTTAGCTTTAAAATCATCGTAACTTTCATCCTTGAAAATTTTCCAAAAAAGTTGGGATGACTGTGTCCACTTTCAACACAGTCCCTGACTTTTTTCCCAAAATTTTGGGAGACTGTTATGACTATATTTAATATCTTAAATCTAGAAAATTTGCTGATTTTGTCAATTTTTATCCCTCTAAAATTGAAATACCTTCAAAATTCAACATTTCAAATTTCAAGAAAAATTTTAAAATTAAGTGGTTAAGTATAATCTGCCCTAATTTTACAAATTTTGATTTTTTAAATTTTAAGATCAAGTGGTATCCCATTGGCCTTAATTTTAAATTCCAATTTCCTTTCATTCATCATAAAATTATTTTTGGAAATTGTGTCATTTTCTCCTTTCAACAAAGTTCAAATTGTCTAATCATTATTTTTCTCAAATTTTGCAATATTTAATTTTTGAAAACTTTGTTCCTACAATCTAAAATTCAAAATTCAAAATTCAAATTCTACCTCTAGTGCATGATTTTTACCACTATTAGTCCTACCTATACTATCTGTGTTAGACGAAGCATTATAATTAAGGCTTCCCAAGGTTAATTACCGAGGAGATGGAGCATAATTTGGGTGACTTCTTTAATGAGGATAATGCTAATTCTTCCCATCCTAATCATGTCCCTATCTATCCAATTGATGAATCCCATTATGAAGAAGAATCTTTAACTAGAGTTTTCATAGATCAACTTTCAAAATTGGACAATCAATTTGATAACTTCCAACAATGGATGTCCCAAGAATACCCTAATAGTAAAGCTCTTCCATTAATTAAAGGCCTTAAACATATGATTCAAAGTGATAAGAATGGAATTGATATATTGTGTGACATTTCTCATATTGTTGATTCCAATGTTATTCCTATAAAGAGTTGTGTTGAGACCTTAGGTTACTCACAACCTCCTACACAAGTCAATCCTTCTATTCCTTTGACTTGCTCCTATGACTAGTGTTCCTACGTTTACCTCAAACATCATGGGTACATCAACTCAAAATGTCATTCCTACAACAATTAGTCATGGGGGAAATCCCTCTTCTTCATTTAATCCTCCATCTTTACCTATGTCTTCAATAATCATTCCTATTATCTCTCAACCAATCAATGTGACACAAGGGGAAAATTTATTCAACAATTTTATTCCTCCTTTAAGTGTCCCATTTCCTACTCAATCATCACCTATGCCTAGTTATCATAATGTCCCACCACCTTATTATCCATCAATGCCTTTTTTCAATAATATCACACCACCTTCTCAATCAACCATGTCTAATATCAATTCTTCTACTGAAGTGACCATTAACAATCTCACTCAAACCATGTCTTCTTTACCACAAAAAATTGCTTCCATGAGTCAATTAGAGTTTAGTGTGCCTACATTTGATGTTGCAAGCCCACTTTCTCTTGATATTGTTAAAGTTGTCCCACCTAAGCATGTTGAGGTCCCTTAATTGGAACTCTATAATGGTAAAGGTGATCCTCTAACGCATGTCAAAATATTTCAAACCTTGTGTACTGAATTTGCTTATGATCAAAGATAGCTTGCAAAATAGTTTACAAGAACACTAGGAGATAAGGCTTTACAATGGTATTACACTTTGATGTCTTATTCTATCACTTCTTTTCAACAACTAGCAAATGCTTTTATTCAATAACTTCAAAACAACATTGGTCCTAAAATCACTTTGATTGATTTAATGCATTATAAACAAGGTGTTAAGGAAAAAGTGATTGATTTCATTGGTAAATAAAAGCATTTGTGTGCTCAAATTTATTTTCCTGTACCTGATAATGATATTCAAAGAATTTTCATTTCTAATTTGTAAAAAGATATTAGGAAAAAGCTTCTTTTGTCTGAGTTTACTTCCTTTCCATAGTTGTGTGCAACACTCCACAATTATCAACGGGTTGTGAATCAAATAGAGAAATCTACTCCTATGACTCCGAGTGATAAGGGGGAGAGTGTTCAAAAATTGTTTGCAAATTTCAAACCAACAAAAGGCTTCATAAAATTCAATGATACAATCAACAACAACAATGTGAATGCTACAATAGGTGTGCCTCCTATTTCTAAATTTTTCAAAAGAGAAATATAATTTACTCCTTTGAATGAATCTTTACATATTATTATATCTCAGTTATTACAAAGAAATGTTATCAAACTTCCTCCTATAAAACTAGTTGATCCTTCTAAGCTAGCATCCCCCTATTTTGATAACAATTCCTTTTGTCATTTTCATCGTTAGCCTAGTCATGATACTAAGAAATGTTTTGCATTGAAAAGTAGGATTCAAGATTTGATTGATAATAATACTATATCCGTGGCAGGTGTGAATGATAAGGGAAACAAATCAGTAGCTCCTCCTAATCAAAAGATTAATATTTTCACTGATCCTTTGCCTTCTCATACCTCTAATGTGATTGAGACTGATCATACCTATTTCTCTCCTTCTAATCTCACTACCACAACTTTGAACTTGGTGAATATGGTAGAGAAACAAGAGACACATAAGGATCCTTGTATTACATTTAACCCTAGTGAGACCATTAGAGCACCCGATGGCCCTTAATATATAGTTGTGAAGGTTAAGGACATACCTTGCCGTGGTGCCCTCATTGATCCCTCTTGCATGGTTAATGTCATCACTGAGGAGTATCTTTTCACTTTAAGTTTTCATAAACCAATCTATGATGATACTAATGTGGATGTGAAGTTGTTTGATGGATTCTCTTGTCCTACCATGGGTTCTATCACCCTTCCTATTGAAGTTCACACTAAATCTATGGATGTCAACTTTTATATCATTCCTTCTTCCAAGAAATTCCATGTGAAGTTGGGCTACCCTTGGCTATCTTCCATGAAGGCTATTGCTTCTCCAATTCATAAGTGTTTGAAATTTCCCGACAATGGAGAAATTATAACAATTAACCATAGCTTATTTCGACCATCCGAAAGAAGCCCGTGTGTTCCTATTGATTTATTTTGGCCTAAACAATTTCAATCTCTTCCACCAAGGAGCGATTCTTTTTTCCAATCTTATCAAAAATGGAAGAAAGATACGATCTTATCCTTGAGCCAACTTAGATCCCCAATTCTTGACATTCACATCATTCTTGAAGATGAAGTTCTTCCCCTAACGGATAGAACTAATCTTCCTCCTAAGGAAGATCCTCAACCTATTCATATGGATGTAACCATGCCTTCTCCTAAGAAGAACAACAATATTCCTCCTAAGGTTAGACTCGTACCTCCTCCTCATGATGGACTTGGTCTCCTTCCTACACCTAATATTCCTCCTTTATATGGCACAGTTCCACCTCTTTCCTCTTATAGAGAGAAGTGGCCTACCTCTCCTCTTGTTCAACCTAAAAGACCTCAACTTAAACCTTTAACTATCAAAGATGATAATATTCCTCCTTCAACAAATATTCCTACTTCTTGTCAGCCTTCTACTAAGACTCGACAAAATTGTTGTGCAAGAGAATGTCAAAGAAGATGTCGTACTCGAGCTCGTGAAGTTATTTCTCAAAATATTCAATCTCCTAGAACTCCAATAGTTGACATGATTCCCTTTTATCCTAAACAAGATGTTGAGTCTAAATCTCCAAATCATAAATTGTAAAAAAAATGTGATGGTTTTACTTCTATAAATGTTGATGTTGATAATCATTTATCAGCAAAATTTTCAAAAACCCTAATCCTAGCTCCTAGATTCGAACAAAGTGACTTACCATATGAGCATAGTCCTTGTTTGGATCTTGTGGTAGCTCCATCTCTTGTGCTCAATGTTTCTCCTCTAGCATGTTACCCGCCTTCTTGAAATAGTGATCAACAAGATCGGGAGGTGGATGTCATGCTAGATTAGCACCATTAGCACCATAGATCTTCTCCCTCTTTCCTTTCTTGCTCTTTTGTGACATTTCTTCTATGTGTATCCTTGTTCTTCTATTTTTCCCTTAATGTCTACATGAGAATAATGGAAAGAATTGAGATCTCTTTTGGTCTCTTTCATGTTGACTCAAAAGACACTTGTGTTCCCTTTATTCCAAGGAAGTTTCATTTCTTTGGGGAATGATGATTATTATATGCATATAAATATATGATATATATGAGTTATCATACAACATACTAACCCCAAGGAAAGAGAAACTATGTCGTGTTTTGTGTTTATTATCCTTGGGTTTATTCCTCGAGTGGGAGCTAAATCCTTGCAATGACATGCTCCCTTTATTTTCTCTCTCTTGGGTGTATCCTACCTTAAATAAATCTCTCCCGATGAGGCATGCATGATTGCTTTAACATTGGGGAATACACTCCTCTCATATTTTCCTTCTTGATACTTGGAGTTACTTAGTGAACTTGGATTTGCTTTGTAATCTTTGGTATCCTTGCTTTCATGACTCATAGTTAAGGGACCCTTGCTACTTGCAGTCATGGTTCTCCACTTCTCGATCTTCCCTTTTCCTTTGTCAATCAAAGTTGTAAGATCCGTAGTCCACTGGGGGCTTGGTGCATCTTGCCTCCTTGACATGATAGAAGTCTTTCAATCTTGTTTCCTTGTACTTCACTGGTAGTATTAGCATACGCTTATACTCTCACTAAAGTGGGGGCTAAATGTAGCATCATAAAATTGTAACCCTTACAATTTTTTACCATATTAGGGTCTTCACATTGGCGAATCGAATCCCCCAGCTTGATCAGAGACCCGACACTTGCTCAATCCCCAAAAAACTATACTTTTCTACACTCTACACTGACTGAACTCTTCTTTTTGTCCTGGATAAGGGTAGGATAGGGGTGTGGCACCCCTTTCCCCCTAGGACATGGGTATGGTGCCCCTATCCATGCCCTATTTTGGCCCCCCTCTGTCCCATCTTTGCATTGGACTTTGCATTTGGAAAGCAGGAAAAGTTTCCCTATGTCGGCCTCTAACAAAAAATTAGTCTATTAACTACAATTGATGAGTATATAAGTTGCATTTTCCCTCTCATTCGCATATTGATAAGAAAAACAAGGTCTTTCATAAGTGAAGATTCAATTGATCAAGCATTCAAGCACATTCAAGCATTCGAGCATCCTTCTAAGCATTGAGCATCTCAAGTCTCCTTTCAAGACTAGGTGTTGCATTCAAGTCAAGGATTCAACTATTAAAGAGGAGATCTATTTCATCATTCAATTCCATAGAAACAATTCTATCTACATTTCAATTGCATCCTCCCTTGAGGTGAATTCCATTTCAGCCTTTCATTTACATTTACTTGCAAGTACTATTCTTCATCATTTGGTTAATTCCAAAACTGGGGTTTGACCTAAAGGAAAACCCCCAATCCCAACCCCTTTTCCTCTCTTTTATGTGTGTAGATTGCAGGTGCATAGCTGTTCTTGTAAATTTGAACTTCATTTGCAGAGGCAGAAACCCTTTTTGTTTTGCAGATTTTTCGAAGGACCATGTGCACTTTCAACACAGTCCTGACAAATTTTTTTGACATTCACAGGGCAACTTCATCTCCACATATTATAACCAGATCCAGGTGCACAACTTCATCCCATGCTTCTATTTCAAGTTATAATCAATTCTTTGCTACTTTTACACTTAGTCTTGAAACACATAATTCAAACATTTTCCATTCTAAAAGAGGGGTTAGCTTTTCATTTCCACATTATTATAAATTCATTTAGTATTCAATCTCTCCCCTAAGTGATTGGATCTAGTGAATTTTCCCCTTTCTTTTAAATGTAATGTGTGTGAGGTGGTTGAAGGGAAATCCACAATGAAACTTTCATATCTCCTTGGAGGGAAGAAAAAATTTCCTCTTTATCTCCCCATCATCCATTATTTTCACCCACATTACAATTAGCATATGTTTATCCAGAATCATTGAAACCTTCCACATCAAAACAAGTAGAGCTCAAAAAAAATTCAAGGTTAAAGACATGGGATGTGGTGAGTATATCTTTCATGTTGATCAACTCCCACTATCTCCTAAGTTATTTAGTTGATAGGAACATCCTACAAACAATATACAATATCAAGGAATTAGGTATGAACCACATAGTCTTGTGGCTACTAAGTCTGAATGCAAATCTCCTCTAGTGGTGCAAGCAGCTCTCGATATCAACAACCTTAAGAGTGGTTCCAATGAAGAATCTATTGAATATATCTCCAACCCTCTTAAGAACTCATATAGCCTTACCATATCATTCTCTCATTCCATTTCCACTCCACTTCTAGACTTAGATCAACAAGAATTACAAAAACCCTTACTTATTGGGGATCAAAAATCAAGCTTTGAAAAGAAAAATCTAAAAGTCAAAAAAAAAGAGAAGTCCTTCAGTCCAAATCAAAATCAAAAAATATTGCACTCTACAAAAATCAAAGTCAAGGATAAAAAATACTATGAAGAAAAAAGAACAAGAGTTGATCTCCCCTAATACCAAAATAACTAGGGGAAAAAGTTCTAATATTTCAAGTCAAAAATAATACTTGTTGATCCTAAGTCTCCATCATGCCATCCTAATTTCACTTCTTTTCACAATCATAAGCCTCCATTAATCATCCACTTGTTCCACACATCCATCCCCTTGTGGTGATACATCACATTAATGGCCCTTTAATGGAACTTTCTTGAGGGACTTTGTTGTCAAAGATGCCCAAACTTCTTTAGGTGACACGCATATGGGCCTACATAGTTCACACATTAGTAATTCTACCTTAGTTCCTTCATCAAGGAAGAGAATAAATGGAGCAACACATCATTTAGTCAAGAAACATCAAAACTACAATCATAAGGTAAAGCCTCACATATTTGAGGTAGGTGACTTAGTTCTCAGAGAAAATCTTAAAAAATCAACAAGATAGAGAGAAGAAGGGCAACTTTGAACCAAATTGGCTTGGTCCTTAATTCATCACACCAATCTATGGATCGGGTGTATATCATCTCTCAATGCCAAATGGAGAACCTTTGTTGGACTTTATTAACAGCATGCACCTTCACAGGTTTTACACATAGTTTTTTAGAATATTTCATTGTCAAAAATACAAAAAAATTCAAAAAAATATAAAAAATACAAAACAATCATAGAAATAGAAAAATCATTACTTGGTGAAAACCTAGCAAACAGGTGCCTTGTGACACAAAAAAAAATTTGAAAAATAAAAAATAGTAAAGAAAAATAAATCCATCCAATGGTGAAAACCACTTTGGTGGCACCTTGGGCAAGTACCATGGTGAAAACTAAGTTACTAGCACCATGTATAGAGACATTGCTCCTCCCTCCTTTAAGATTCAATCTCATCATTCCACCTTGCACACACTCAGAACCTACTCCTCCATAATAAATTTTCTCATTCCCATCTTGGCTTGATTTGATCTACCTAAGATTGGTTAGCCATTCATAATAAATCAGGTCCAGTCTATTAATGGGGAAAAATCGTAAATCTAGTGATGGAAGTGGTACCCTGAGCATCACATGTTTTGAGGTGCATCATCTTTTCATTGCTCATTTTCACACCAATCTGCAATAAAGTATTAGTTTCATGGATTTAGTTAGTTTCAGATGAGACACAAGAAGCAGTGGGATTTCAACAAATTAAATCTTTCGCAAGACTTTGGAAACAACATGGTTTTCAACATAATATGTCCTTTATTGGGATAACAACATTGTGACCAAATCAAACATGTTAACATATGTGGCTAGAAACACAAATAACTTGACGATTTCATTGTGTGTTGGTGTCAAGTCTTGATTTTCTTTTGATTTCATTTTCTAAGGTGACATGTCTTTTAGCTTTTATAGGATGTCTCTGACTAGAGAATCTATTTCCAGGATGTCTTTGACTAGAAAGGCGAGGATGGGGTATGATTCACCTACTATATTTTGTTGTTTGTGGATTGTCTCTTAGTAATGCTATGGCTTGTCCAAGGATATGAGGACAATGTGAGTCTAGTGTGCATTGTGGCATTCGTTGTTTGTGACTATCTGATCTCCATACAAATAGGTACAATGATATTCTCGGTCAAACCTATACCTAGATGGTCATAACCTATTTTCCTTAATAAAGCTCAATGATGATAATATCACAAGATTCTCTTTCACTTCCATATCTTCTACCTTCAATTCTTTTTTTGTGATGTCCCTTCCTAAGTCCATGTAGCTTGCTATCATATGACTAAGTATAATGAAACACCAAAACAAGACTTGCATTTCATAAAGCTTTCACCTACATCAATGCATGTTAGCACATCATGCACATGCATTTAGAAATCATGATATTATCACATCTTACATATATCACTGATAAGCATTTTAATTCTCATAGAACATAAAAAGACAAAAATATATACATCACGCATCTCATCATGTGTGTAACTCATAAAGCATGAATTTAGGTGAATTTTTCCATAACATACATATAGATCCAAAAAAGAACAAAAATATATGGGATTTTGTTACCCTAATATGTTTTCAATAGTCAAAATCCTTCATTGGTAAAATAAAGTGTCATTAGTGTTGTCTCCCCAAATTCAGAACGTTTCATTCTTACTTATGAAGTGGTCTTACTTGTCTTGTTTTAGTGAACCTATATGTTGAACCCATGTCTCAGTTTAGAGTTCAAAGTTAACCTGGCACCTTTTTGTGTCTCGCGATTTTGTTTGTTATTAAGGGGCGAGCTTAAGTATGTTTGGTCCATGTTGAACTTGAACCATTGAACCCTTCCTATCTAGTTCAAGGTTCGAGGTTCATCTTTGTGTTCATCTCAAAGTCTTTGCTCGTTCCTAGTTTAGTTTTGTGTTGATCCACAAGGTGGTATTTTGCACTTCAAGGTCCCTTCAATATTATTCTCTCATGTTGAACTTGAACCTTTGAATTTTGTTAAATGCTTCACGGTTCAAAGTTCATTGTAAGTTGGCTCTAGAAATATAACAAGGTGGGGTAGGTTAATGAATGGTGCCACGAAAAAAGGAATATTTCGAGTATATCAAGTTTTAAAATTCTATTTATGGAAAGTAATCATGAAAGCTCGAGCTGCTTGTGTGGAAGTGATTTGTAATAAAAGTGGTCATCGGAATCCCATCAAATCAGGAGTTCCTTCACACAATTATATGAGGTGTTAAGAAGAATGCGTAAGTTTTGTATAGATTTTCTTAACCTTAATATGTAAACCCTTCAATTGTAATTTAGTAGCTGCTTATTTTTGGAGAAGCAAAGGGTGCTGAAGGTAATAGCTCCATACTTCCAAGGGTTGCAAAGATTTCATGACAGTAACAAGTGAGTTTTGATTATCTCTTTCCCACTGTGTTACTTGCTTGGAAAGCCTCTATAGTGAAATCTTTATTTTGGGTAGAATTTTGTCCTTGTTTTGAAATTGTTGATGAATGTAAGAGCGGAAATCAGTAGGCAAAACTTGCCAAAACTTGGCTGCACATTATGTTTAGTGAGTACACTGTGTGCATGTAAAATTCATCTTATAAAATATCAATTAGAATCGAAGGGAAATCATGAATCCCTATCTAATCAAAGAATTCTAACAAATAGACAATAAAATTACACAATCAAGCAAAATAGGAACTATAAATGAAATCAATTAAAGGGTCAGTGCAAGAAGATGAGTCCACTTTTTGGCCAAAAAGTGGAAGTGTTTTCCCTGATTTTCAGGTTTTGTCTCATTTGAGCTTAAATTTTGAAACACTTGGAGATTGAATCTTGGAAAAAGTTACAATTATAAAAGATAACCCTCTGAGTCTACTTTCCAAATATATAATTTATTTTAATACCCACATAATAAAAAATAACTTTTTGAATGGAGTTCTAAAAACTATGTTTTAAAAATGTATGTTTCAGGACCATACCATGCATGTGTACGACCCACACTTTTTGAGACAATTAAAATTATTTTCTCAAACCGTTTTGGGAAATGGTTTGTAACACACTAAATATTGATGAGCATATTTTTTTGTATTTGTTTTTAAAATATTATTTTTTAAATAATTTTTTAATGGCCGTAATTATCTTTTTAAAAATTTGACGTGTACGACCCACATAATTTGATGTAAACTTAACATTTTTTGACTATTTTTTTTAAATAGAAAATAATTTTGTGTATATTGATGACATATAATTTTTTTTTCAAAATTCATTTAAATAAAACAGTTATTAAATTAACAAAATTAGTTAATATTTCAAGTTTATGGACCCGATTTAGTATAAATTAAATGAAAAATGGTTAAAATAACCAATTTTTAAATAAATTTACATATTTTGAATCTAGATAGTATAATCTGAAATGGGTTTTAATTTCATATTAAAATTCTCTAATTAGAGGCACGTAAACTATTTCAGAAGTTCATATTTGTGCTTTCATTCATGGAGATTTGAATTTGCAAGTCTATGTCTCAGGTGTGGCCATCCTAGACCTATCTCGAACCTAAGCCCAAGGCAAGTGGCGGGTTGTGAAATCAACTTCCACAAAACGAGCCCCCGTTTTCAAAATGAGGGCCCGTTATTTAAATAATGGGGGCCCATTTTGAAAATGAGGGCCCATTATTTAAATTACGGGGGCCCATTCCTAAAATTATTGTTATTGTCCAAAAATGACAAAATGCGCCCGAAAAAAATGGGTAACATCGGATTTAAAAACGGGGCCCATTTTTTAAAAATAGGACCTCGTTTCGTTTTCAAGTGGGCCCCTGTTTGAGAATAAAACGGGGGCCCATTTAGTTTTGCCTCGCACCCCCATTAATTTTTTCCTCGGGAGTCTGAAGCAAATATGGGCCCCCATTTTTTGAAAACGGGACCCCATTTCTAAGAGCGTGTTTTGCAACGTGCGGACTTTCACTAATTTCTGACCCATTACCTTGTGGTTACCCTAAAGACTCCCTATTCCATGACTATGTATAACTTCTATTGCTCTTCTCTTCTCTATGGTATGATGGCTCTCAGATATTACGCTGATAACCTGCAAGTGACACAAAGATTCAAAGTTCATGATTCAGAGAAATTGTCCAAGATTTAGGAAGATTGAAAATAGAGATTGAATGCTCAATTTATAGATAATTGGAGAAGATTGGTTGAAAGATGGAACAAAATTATCAAGAGGTGGAACTCAGGTGAGCTCAAATGTTGTTTGATAGTTGAACTGTTGATTTAGAGGTGAAATAGAATAGATTGAATAGATTAATTGAGTTAACTAATTGAGAAAAAGTTAATTGAAAGAAGAAAAAGAATGATTGGAATAAATAAAGAAGATGACAAAGAGAACTAGAAGATAGAAATAGAGACTGGAGAGATAAATGATTTAACTAATTAATTTAGCATGTGCTTGCATTTAGACTTAGATTTTCAATTTAATCTTTGCATGAGATTTTAATTCAAATATTGAATTTATTTAATTCAATTTAGTATTTGAATATATTTAGAACTTGACTTTGATTTTCAATTTAATTTTTGAAATCATGCACATGTATTTGAATTTGGAAGAAATTAGAAGAAATAAGAAATTAAATGAAATTAGAATTTGGGGATTTGGAAATGGAAGAATTAATTAGTTAATTAAATAATTTAAAGAAACTATTTAATTATTTAGAAATTGAATTTAATTAAATAATAAATATTATTTTATTTAAAGGATAAAATCACAATTAAGTAACTAATAAATATTTAATTAATATTTAGAAAAGGGTTAATGAATAGATGATGATAGGATATTAAATAGAATAATTAGTAAGATGATGAGGTAATGTGAAATTAGAAGAAATAGTTAATTAAATTAATTAAATAATTAAAGAATTATTTAATCAATTAGAGGAATAATTAGTACATAATAAATGAGACATTTTTAGGTGTCTACATTTGTCCCTCTTTGAGATAATGTCAGAATGATGTTGTTTCAAAGAAAATGAAAAATTCTGCCCCAGTATGCCCCAGTGATACTTAGGGTGTAATGCCCCCTCGAGAGATTGTTTGTGCATTAAAGATATGAATGATCACTCCAAAAAAGAAGAATGTGAGATGAAATAATAGTTAGAATGGTTAGTTGATTAGAGACAGAAATAGGTGATGTGAAGATGATATTGAGATAGAATATGAGAGAATGAACCTTAGAATGAAATAGAACAACGTTAGATGAGAATTAGAAGCAATTGAAGATGATTGATATGAGATGATAGATTGAAAATGATTTAGAAAGAGATGATGATAGAAGAATTTTTAGAAAGAATATATGATTTAGAGAGAAGATGGGAAATCAATAGGCTATCAAGAAACATATGAGATGAGAATGAAATTGAATGAATCATGAACATGTGTCATTTATTTTATTGCACAATATATATTCATCGTTGAGCCTTGTTATTGAACAATGGAGCTTAGCACATCAAGGTATAAGGAACCAAGATGTAAAGATATCTCTGTAGCGTCCTAAAATTGCGACACTTGCAATTTTGACTGCATTTCGGTCTTCACGATGGCGACGCAACATGCAACCTGAATGGAGACCCCGAAACCTGATTATGACACTGAAAACTGCATTTTCTTGCACCCTGGCCTGAACCTCCTTGCACCCTGTTGTCCCGAGAGGTGGGACCAGGGCGCCCAGCGCCCTCGTCCCTGGGTCCTATTTTGGGCCCGGTCTCTTTTGGACTTCGGGTCTTTATGTTTGCAAATTGGAAAATTATCTTTCCTGGTCGGCCTAAGGTCGAGAAAATCAGTCTATCAACCCTAAATGAAAAGTATATAAACTACATTTTCCTCTCTCATTTGGGGAGATACATACATGACGGAAAAAGCGTGGAAACTATACTCAAGCATTCAAGCATTCAAGCATTCCTTCAGGCAATTGATCTTTTCAAGTCTCCATTCAAGGCTAAGTGTTGCATTGAAGACAAGGATTCAACCATTGAAGAGGAGATCACTTACAACATACTACTACAACATACAACATCTATACCTTCGCACATAAGGATACAAACATCCTTACAACAAGGTATTAGTACTTGTTTTACATTACAGACATTTACATTTACAGCATTGCTCATTTCTTGGTTAATTCGAAAACTGAGGTTTGACCTAAAGGCAAACCCCTAATCCCTAACCCCCCAATCGTCTTTGCTTTTCTATGTGTAGGTTGCAGGTACGCGGCTGAAATTGAAGATCTGGAATCCTTGTGCAGAGACGAACAGATCCCCCTTCGTTTCGCAGATTTTTCGGAGGACCGTGGCGCTCGGGCGCCATCGTCCCAGCAACTTTCGCTCAAATTTGCAGGACAGCGCCGTATCGACATTTTACTGCTAATTCCAGGTCCGCAGCTTCATACTGTATTCCTATCTCAGTTTATAAGCGAATCTTTCTCACTTTCTATGCATTCCTAGCTTAATTCTTCTATGCACATTATTTACAAAAGAGGGTAACCTTGCTGTCATAACCCTTGAAACTCATTTAGCATCCAATATTGCATTGCATGGGATTGGATCTTGTGGGTTTCAACCCCTCTTTTGAATGTAAAGTCTCTCCCCTAACTGAAAACCATCAACCCTAGAGTGAATCTCCCTTCTCTCTCCTTGGAGTTGGAAGAGGGGAGAGCAACTAGGGTTCGATCATGATTTTCTGCTTTACATTTTGGTGAACCCGATGTGAACATCCTTTCTGATTATTCATGGTTAGATCTGAAAATTGAATTCCTTGATTACATTTCCATGTTTGATCTTTTGCAAATTTTAGAGGTTGATTGCATAAAAACCCTAAATTTTCTTTTTAGTAATTGAACTTGTGAAATGTCTAAATGTTAATGCTTGTTTCAGATCTGCCCTTCTATTACAAATTATCAATTCATATCTATGCTTTAATTTTGAAAATTAAGTGGTTAAGTGTCAAAACCCTAATTTTTAAAACCCTCTTGGTTCAACCTTTGTCCGACAATTTCACTGATCAAAACATCTCCAAATCAGCTGTAACTTTGGATTCCGCAATAAAATCACAATATCTTTCATCCCTGAAAATTTGGAAAAAAGTTGCGAGGACCGTGTGCACTCCGAGCGCCATCGTCCCTGACATTTTTTCCAAAATTTCGGGAGCTAGATCTTACTGTATTTTTCTGCTAAAATCCAGAATTTTGGCTGATTTTATCAATTATAACACTTTCAAAATTAAAGTCAAAGTTGGTCTAGGGATTGCTTGGATTAACGCTTCTAATCATTCAAAAATCATTGAAATTGAAATTTGGTGTCAAAATTGTGTTCTTACTGTCCTAAATCTAAAAAGTGTGTTTGCATTCATTCGAAATTTCAGTGCTTTATTCAAATTCTTACAATTTGTGACTTTTGAAATTAAGTGCTTAATTATAACAACTTTAATTTCCGCTTTCAAAATTGAATTTTGCGTGAAATTGAGTCAATTTTTAAATTTCAAAATTTGCATTGCTCTTGACATTCCCTCTAAAATCATAAAATTCAAAATTTCAGTTTCCCTCTCTTTTTCAAAATTCAAATTTTGCATTTTTCGACAATCTTGGTAGGGTTCAATTTCGAGATTGCAACTTTAATTTGGCCTATCTACAGATTGTAAAATCACTCAATTTTTTCAGATTAGCTCTAAAATCATCATAACTTTCATCCCTGCAAATTTCAAAAAAAGTTGCCGGGACCGTGTGCACTCCGAAGCGCCACGGTCCCTGACATTTTTTCTGAAATTTCGGGAGATTGTCCTGATTGTATTTAACAGCTTAAATCTAGAAGATTGGCTTATTTTACTGAAAATTGCTACCTCTAAAATCAAAATTTTCTCTCCCTCTATAGTGCATGAGTTTTACAACAATAAGCCCTACTTACACTATTCCCGTTAGATGAAGCCGTAGAATTAAGTCTTTCCGAGGTTTAATTACCGAGGAGATGGAACCTAATTTGAATAGCCTTTTTAACGAGGACATGGGTAATTCCTCTAATCCTCCTAATGATGAAGAAGCTCTCCATGAGGTTTCTGTAGAACAACTTTCAAAATTGGATAACCAATTTGACGATTTTCGACAATGGATGTCTCAAGAATACCCTGATAGTCAAGCTCTTCCTTTAATTGAGGGTCTAAAACGTATGCTTCAAAGTGATAAGAATGGAATTGATATTTTGCGTGGTATTGCACACATTGTGGATTCAAATGTGATTCCTATGAAGAGTTGTGCTGAAAATTTGGGTTATACACAACCTCCTACTCAAGTCAATCATTCTATTCCTTTGATGACTTCTATTGCTAGCATACCTACCTTTACATCAAACATAATGGCTACTTCTACACAAGACATTCCTCCTGTGATCACTAGTCATGGGGGCAATCCTTCTTCTTCAATTAACCCTCTTCCTTCATTTAATCCGACTTCTTCATTCGTCCCTTCAATGAGTGTTCCTATTACATCACAAATGAACATGATGCAAGGGGGCAATTCACTCAATCATTTCATTCCTCCTTGTAGTGTTCCTCCTGTCCAATCATCTCCTATGACTAATTATCATAGGGTCCCACCACCTTACTCTTTACCTTCTTTCAATAACATAACACCTCCATCACAATCTAACACATCTAATATGAACTCTTCGACTGAAGCGACCATTAACAATCTTGCACAAACTATCTCTTCTTTACAGCAACAAATTGCTTCTATGAATCAATCTAAGTTTAGTGTGCCCACATTTGATGTTGCGAGCCCACTTTCTCTTGACATTGTTCGAGCTATCCCTCCTAAACATGTTGAAATTCCGCATTTGGAGCTTTATAATGGTAAAGGTGATCCTCTAACACATGTTAAGACCTTTCAAACAATATGTACTGATTTTGCTTATGACCAAAGGTTGCTTGCAAAATTGTTTACTAGAACATTAAGAGACAAAGCCCTACAATGGTATTGCTCGTTGCCTTCTTATTCTATTACTTCTTTCGAACAACTTGCAAATGCTTTCATTCAACAATTTCAAAACAATATAAGTCCTAAAGTTACTTTGATTGATTTAATGCATTGTAAACAAGGTGTTAAAGAGAAAGTGACTGATTTCATTGGTAGATATAAGCATTTGTATGCTCAAATTTCTTTTCCAGTGCCTGAAAATGATATTCAAAGAATCTTTATTTCTAATTTACAAAAAGATATTCGAGACAAACTTCTATTTTCTGAGTTTACTTCTTTCCAACAGTTGTGTGCAACTCTTCACAATTATCAACTGACTGTGAGTCAAATGGAACAATCACATCCTATGGCTCCGAGTGATAAGGGTGATAGCAGTCAACAACCATTTGGGAAGTTTAAACCAAATAGAGATTCCATCAAATTCAATGAAAACATCATCAACAACAATGTGAATGCGGCATCAGGTGTGCCTCCTATTTCTAAATTTTTCAAGAAAGAAAGAAAGTATACTCCTTTGAATGAATCATTGCATAGTATTATGAATAAGTTATTGGAACAAAATGTGCTTACTCTTCCTCCTATAAGACAAATTGATCCTGCAAAGATTACTTCACCTTATTTTGATAACAAAGCTTTTTGTCAATTTCATCGTCAGCCTGGGCATGATACTGAAAAATGTTTTTCTTTAAAGGGTAAAATTCAAGATTTGATTGATAATAATACTATTTCTATTTCTGGAGTGAATGATAAAGGCAATACATCTGTAGCTCCTCCTAATCAAAATCTTCATATTTTCACTAATCCATTACCTTCTCATACCTCTAATGCGATTGAGACTAATGATTCCTCTTTTTCATCTGATGGTCTTGTGTCTATGACTCCGAATGTGATTAACTTTGTAGAGCAGCAAGAAAACCCTAAAGAACCTTCCATCACATTTGATTCCAGTGAAACCATTAGGGCACCTAATGGTCCTTTATACATAGTTGCAAAAGTCAAGAATACACCTTGCCGTGGAGTGCTTATTGATCCTTCGTGCATGGTTAATGTGATTGTGAAACTATTTGATGCATTTTCTTCTCCTGCAATTGGTTCTATTACATTGCCTATTGAGATCCATAACAAATCCCTTGATGTGAACTTTTCTATTATTCCATCTTCCGAACAATTTCGTGTGAAGCTTGGCTATCCTTGGCTATCTTCCATGAAAGCTATTGCTTCTCCTATTCATAAGTGTTTGAAATTTCCCCATAATGGTGAAGTTGTTACTGTCAATCATAGTCTCTTTAAACCAGCTGAAAGAACTTCTAGCATTCCTATTGATTACTTTTGGCCTAACCAATTCCAATCTCTTCCTCTGCGAAGTGATCATCTTTTCAAATCTTATCAAAAGTGGAAAACAGATATGATCCTATCTCTAAGTGAACCTAGAACACCCAAACTTGACATTCCTATCATTCTTGAGAAGGAAGTTCTTCCTTTGAAAGATAAAACTAATGTCTTTCCTCAAGAAGATTCCCAACCCATCCCTATGGATGTGACTATGTCTATATCTAATAAACTTCCTAAAAGTAGACCTATACCTCCTCGTCATGATGGACTTGGTCTCCTTCCTAAACCAAATATTCGTCCCTTATATGGAGCAGTTCCTCCTCCTTCTTTTTATAGAGAGAAGAGACCTTCTTCTTCTCCTATTATCCAGCCTAAGAGACCACAACCTAAACACCCAAGTGATAAGGATGAGAACATTCCTCCTCCTCAATCTTCTTCACTTCCTACTAAGACTAGACGAAATCATTCTGCATGTGAACGCCGACGAAAGCGTCGTCTTAGAGCTCAAGCAGCTACTTCTCAAACTTTGCAATCTCCAAAAACACCTTCAACAAGCATTATTCCATTTTCTCCAAAATCTCCAAAACATAAGATGCATGATGGTCTTGATCTTGTGCGAGTTAAAGATCCTATTTTTATAAATCTTGATGATGATATAGATGAAAATGTTATTCATGATGAGAATGCTACTTCTCCTCTTGCTTCTGATAGTGAATATGAACTTGTTGATATTGATAACTATTTATCTAATGAATTTTCTAAAGCACTTATCCTAGCTCCTAGACAAGAACAACTTGGCTTGGAACATGAACATAGCCCTTGTTTGGATCTTGTGATAGCTCCATCTGCTGTGTTGAATGTTCCTCCTCTAGCGTGTTCCCTGCCTTCCCAAAACATTGATCAGCAAGATCAGGGGGTAGATGATGTGCTAGACTAGATACATTAGCATAGAAGATTCTCTCCTCCTCTCTTATGTTACTTCTTCTATACATTACTCTCATTCTTCTCTTTGTTGTCCTTAGTGTTGTCTACTTGAGGACGATGCAAAGCATTGAGATCTCTTTTGGTCTCTTTCATGTTGACTCAAAAGACACATGTGTTCCCTTCTTCTAGGTGACCTTCCTTGATTGGGGAATGAAGAACAATTATGCATACATACAAATGATATATATACATGAATTATCATACAGCATACTGACCCCGAGGAAAGCGAAGTCACCTTGTGCTTTGTGTTTTGTGTCTATTATCCTTGGGCTTATCTCACGCTTGGGGGCTAAATCCTTGTGATAACGTGCTCCTTTCCCTTTTCATTTTCTTATATGTATCACTACCTTAAAGCAATCACCCCTGGTGAGGTGTGTGCGATCACTTTAACGTAGGGGGGCATACATCTCGTTCATATCTTTTTAAGATACTTGAAAATTTCTTGACAAATTTAGCTTTGCCTTGAAAATTTTTGATATCTTTCTTGCATGACTCATAGTGAGGGAACCTTACTACTGACAGTCATGGTTCTCCCTCATGATCTTCCCTTTTACTTTGTCAATCGAAGTCGTAAGATCCTTAGTCCACTGGGGGCTTGGTGTATCTTGCCTCCTTGACGTGGTGAAAGTCTTTCAATGTTGTTTCCTTGTACTTTACCGGAAGTATGAGCATACATACTCCCGCTAAAGTGGGGGCTAAATGTAGCATCCTAAAATTGCGACACTTGCAATTTCGACTACATTTTGGTCTTCACGATGGCGACACAACACGCAACCTGAATGGAGACCCCGAAACCTGATTATGACACTGAAAACTGCATTTTCTTGCACCCTGGCCTAAACCTCCTTTGCACCCTGCTGTCCCGGGAGGTGGGACCAGGGCACCCAGCGCCCTGGTCCCTGGGTCCTATTTTGGGCCCGGTCTCTTTTGGACTTCAGGTCTTTATGTTTGCAAATTGGAAAATTATCTTTCCTGGTCGGCCTAAGGTCGGGAAAATCAATCTATTAGCCCTAAATGACAAGTATATAAACTACATTTTCCTCTCTCATTTGGGGAGATACATACATGACGAAAAAAGCATGGAAACTATACCTAAGCATTCAAGCATTCAAGCATTCAAGCATTCCTTCAGGCAATTGATCATTTCAAGTCTCCATTCAAGGCTAAGTGTTGCATTCAAGACAAGGATTCAACCATTGAAGAGGAGATCACTTACAACATACTACTACAACATACAACATCTATACCTTCGCACATAAGGATACAAACATCCTTACAACAAGGTATTAGTACTTGTTTTACATTACAGACATTTACATTTACAGCATTGCTCATTTCTTGGTTAATTCCAAAACCGGGGTTTGACCTAAAGGCAAACCCCTAATCCCTAACCCCCCAATCATCTTCGCTTTTCTGTGTGTAGGTTGTAGGTACGCGGCTGAAATTGAAGATCTGGAATCCTTGTACAGAGACGAATAGATCCCCCTTCGTTTCGCAGATTGTTCGGAGGACCGTGGTGCTCGAGCGCCATCGTCCCGGCAACTTTCGCTCAAATTTGCAGGACAGCGCCGTATCGACATTTTACTACTAATTCCAGGTCCGCAGCTTCATACTATATTCCTATCTCAGTTTATAAGTGAATCTTTCTCACTTTCTATGCATTCCTAGCTTAATTCTTCTATGCACATTCTTTACAAAAGAGGGTAGCCTTGCTGTCATAACCCTTGAAACTCATTTAGCATCCAATCTTGCATTGCGTGGGATTGGATCTTGTGGGTTTCAACCCCTCTTTTGAATGTAAAGTCTCTCCCCTAAGTGAAAACCATCAACCCTAGAGTGAATCTCCCTTCTCTCTCCTTGGAGTTGGAAGAGGGGAGAGCAACTAGGGTTCGATCGCGATTTTCCGCTTTACAATCTCATTGAAGAAACAAACATGTAGAAGACAAGCAACAAACAAAGAAAAAGATAATACCCATCATGGCTCCTCTAGTCACTTGTGGACATCCCTGAGTAGTATAGGAACATAATCGGTCGCTAAATGATAAAAGATAAAGACTGACCTGGACAAAATTCAGTAGCTATACTAACCTTGTGCCTTCGTTCTCTATTGCTTGATGTGATGGTTGATAATGTATGATCTCAAAAAGTTGCGGACCACGTTTAAGACTGACCTGTTTGATTTCAAGTGTATCCTCTTCTGTTTCAGACAAGATAATGATCACTTTGATATGGATATGGTACGATTGATAAGACTGTTTGATCAGTTGATTGCAGATATTTGACTGGATAGTCGTATCCTTTATTGACCTCATGCGAAGAGTTTGCTGGATATCTGCTAGGGTATTTGTTTCTTGTGAGACATTTTATTGCAAGATTTTCTAATTGATTGATTTTGGATTTTTAGTTCTTTTCCTAGAGCTTTTTTGATGTTTTTGGATTATGTAGATCGATATTTGAATGTTTTTGATTGATTTTTTTAGGACATTTTGCAGATGTTTTTGGTTGATTTTTTCAAGACATTATATGGATGTTTTTGGTATTTTTTTAGGACATTATATGGATGTTTTCGAATTTTATGGTTTTCACTGTTTTTCGGATTTTAAGTTTTTCAATGTTTTTGGATTTTATGTTTTTTAATGTTTTTGGAGTTTATGTTTTTCATTATTTTTTGGATTTTAAGTTTTTCATTGTTTTTGCATTTTGTTGAAGGACATTATATGATTTTTATGATTTTTTCAGGACTTTATATGATTTTTAGGATCTTTTCAAGACTTTATATGATTTTTTCAGTTATGCCCCCATTGTGTAGACCTGTATGACATGATGATTTGTAGAATGCATGTGGAGACAAATGAATTTTTGAAATGACCTATGTTATTGCAATATGCATGATGAAGATGCATTTCCTATTCGAACAATGTTGATTGTGTCTGTTTTAACATTTGTAATACACCAATTGAAATGGAGGTGCAAAAAATTTCATAGATAAGCGATCAATCGATTCCTAAGGCCCTTTGGAACATTCAAGTCAACACACTTAGTGACTAGGATTTACAAATGGAGACATGAAAAAATTCTCCATTGGTTCTTGAAACTTTGATCTTCTTTTGCCCATGTGTGTGCAGATGAGTTAATTCCTAAACTTGTGTTCACTAAAGATCCTTAACATCCTATATGACTAGCTACTTGGATTATCCTAACTTCAAAAGCATCCCGAATAGAGCCTTGCTGCCACCAAGCCTTGAGAGCTCTAACGAGGTTATAGACTGTAATTTCTCAAATATTTCTCCATTGCCAGTAAGCGTCCATAGCCCTGATGGAGTTACTTGCATGTTCCCATAGTCAAACTTTTTATCGCACTCGTATGCGTGATATTTCAGTTATATATCATTGCACTTTTGCCTTGAGATGAATATTTGGCATAGCATTTTTTTCTTTTTATTTTCTTGCCTTGACTTGTAAGTAATGAAACCTACTTGGGTGTGACAATTACAACGGCACTGAAGTAGAATTTTAGATTTTTCACTAGTGATACGATCAACTAGGTGTCTAGAATGAATTAGAGATTTTCTTAATAAGCTTTGAGATATAGCAATTAATAGATTTTGGGTTGACAAGTCTCAAATAGTGAAATCACTGCCCAACCATAAGTAAAGTGTCATCACAGGGTAATGTTGAAAATGAATAACCTTAGAACCCCAAAGACTTCATATCTGAATATCTAGGAAAGGAGATGACCCTTCCTTCTCTTAGATGCGAACAGATGACGAACTTGGACAGTTGCCTTGTTTTATTGATGCTACTATATGAAAATGCAGAAACTATATGCCATGAAATCTGTGAATATGATGTGCTTGAAAAACAAACTATATGTAATGTAGTATTTTATTGATGTTGTTCATAGGATTAGGGAGTTTTGTGTAGGTAGTTCATTGGTCTTTGTTTGAAGAGTTAGATAAAGATGTCTTTTCCAATACGATATAAGGACTCAGCTAAGTGTACACGTTCAGTATCTCCAATGTTGATTTATTAGTTTTTGGATTTTACGGATTATCAAAGGGAAATCTAGCTCTAGAACCTGTGAATTCAGCTATAGCCTTATGATTTTTAATGCAATCCAATTGTGGTAGATCCTCTTGCCCCTAATCTATCAAGTGTGGGTGTATGAGACAAATTGATTTTGTTTTCAAAGTTATGCCATGGGTAGGTGTTATATTTGTTTTTATTGATGCACTTGAAGAGGATGATGAAGTCAACCAGGTGTCAATCTCATTAGTTGGTGTTATGCTTGTTTTTGTCACTACATTAGCATTTGATGATGGCACACATACAATTGTTGACAAGTTGATCTGTGTAGTATGATCTAAATTGGTGATTTCATTGATAAGGGGTTCATGAACAACTTGTGTAGAGGGATTGGGATCATGAGGAGAAATGGTAAGTTCATTTGAGAGGGAATATTGTGAGGGACATGGAGGATTATGACATGGAGATGAAGGGATGGAGGGATCTTTATCTTTCTTAGGAGATGGATGTTGGATGGGAGTTTAAAGGACACTTTGTTCTTGAGATGAAAGGGTTTGATTATGAATGGAATAGAAAAGAGCGAGGGGATAATCATAAGATTCTTGGTCGGTGGGATCTTGATAAAAAATTGGGTAGGATGGAAGTGGTTGTTCTTGATCTTTATTTGTTTCAAGATTCATTTCTTTTGATTTTGGATCATCTTCTTGACACAAGGAAGGAGTTGGGAAATTCATGGGAGATTATTGGAATGTTTCAACATATTGGCCTGATGAAGAAGGATTTTGAATGAGACTCTCTAAATCATGACTTGAATTAGATTGGATCTGTGTGATGGATAGTGATTGGGAGGTTGTGTTATTAGATAGAGATGGCATGAATTGGTCTTGTGTGACTTCAGGGGATGATGAAATGGTGGATAGATATGGTTGATTTGGGCTTTGGTTGAAAGGGATTTGATTTTGGTTGAAAGTAGTATGATTTTGGTTGAAAGAGGTTTGATTTTGGTTGAATGAATTTTGATTTGGACTTTGGTTGAAAGGGGTGTGATTTTGGTTGAATGAGGTTTGATCTTGAATGTTGGGTTGGTGTGATTGGTATTATTGATATAGTGGATTGAAAGAAAAAGAAGGCTTACATGACTCTAATGTTGGTTGAACTTGTTGGGAAAAATGGTGTCTCAACCTTGCATTTATGCGAGGTTACTATTTATAGTAAGTTTTAATTTGAGCACGAAATGGTGCGAAACTCTCCCTGAAGCTTCTGGTTGGCTAGATAAGCATTCCGGTAAAGTTGCGTCGCAAGGTCACAGCTAGTTTTGAAGATATTAAAGTTTTCGTCTTGGAGGGGTGCAATAAAATGTTTAAACTTAATTTTGGGGACTTTAGAGGCTCCGAAACGCCCTGAAAAGTTTCCGTAACCAGCGAAGCGGGTTACGAGGTGATAGAGCACTTCGCAAGCTTTCCGGCGCTTCAAACGGTTCATCAATCGGACACCCGGTTCTCAAGTTATGGCCTCCGGAAGTTTGTACTCCTGAAATAGGAAAAATAATTTGTATCGGATACATAAATGAGCTGTAAAAGGGAGCAACACGTGTTGATGTGTGCTTTAACATGTCATAGGGCATCTAGAAGGGAGATAAGGTCGGCTACACCTTATTGGGTGGTTTTAGCCCATGGTTTTGTAATACCATTTGACGGTTTCTTGTATTGTATCTCCTATTTATGAGGTGTGTGAGATAGAGGTTGTGTGTAAGAGTCCTATGGCTATTGAGTTGCCTCTGAATCTCTGATTAGTGGTACTCCTGCGAAGAGTTTGCTGTGCAAGTATTTTGTAATCTATTTTTGATTGCTGAATAAAATATTGAGCTGATTTTGGAGGGTGGGGTTTTTCTCCCGAAAGGGTTTTCCCCATGTAAATCATTGTGTTGTGGTATGAATGTTATTATATCTATTTCTATTTTCTGTAACTGTTGTAACAATCTGAAAAAAGTTTTGCATTACCCTCCTCTCAAGGTTAGCGTAGGAAGTTGTTTCCGCTACTTAACTTCCTTACAGAACTGAGGTAGGCATGATTTTGTTGAAGAATGAAGGTTGGCATGTTTGAATGGCCTCACAAGAAGAAGAAGGTTGACCTGATACTGATTCCCTCGTGGTCATCACTTCTCTCATCATGTTTTCTAACCAACCCCTATGGTTGTTAGGACTAGTAATTTGTTGAGCTAAGGTTTCTATGGATGGTGATGAAATAGGAATGGAAGGGATGAATCCTCCACCTTCCCTACGAAATGTATAATGCCAATCCATGATGTTTTCTTGATTGGTTTGGACCTCGGATCACAACATGTAAGATGTTTTCTTCATTTCTCTAGATGTGACAATGTTTGATTGAACTTGACCAACTTGTTTGAGTTGAGGTTGAGCTTGATTGATCCTCTGATTGTGTTTTGGATGTTTGGGGTATGACTCTCTAGGATGATTATGCAAATGATGATGTACTAAGAAAGACGTATATGAAGTCTAGATGAATACGTATATGAGGATGGCAAATGAAGACTATGCAAGGATTGAGGATGATATTAAGGACATAAATGGGGACTATGCAAAGACTTATGATGATAGTAAGGACGTAAATGAGGACTATGCAAGGACTTCCTAGGGTCACAAGTGTATAAACCTTTAAGTTTTGACGTTTCAAAAATAAACTTTCTTTTCAGTAATTCTATTTATAGGACAAGTTTCGTGGTTTATTCAAGTCTGAGAACAATTGTTTGGAGGTAAATATAGCTGATTGAACTGGTTTTTTAAACAATCTCAGAAAATTCAGAGATATGTAGGATAGGGCCTGAAATAGCCCAAAGGACTAACTCAATACTGGTCTAAAACAACGAAACATAAAAAAGCACAGAATACAATCTTAGAATAGAAAGTGGACAGCATTCAATGAGGCCCTTATGAAATACCGAGACAAAACGAACAGATAGAGAGTTTGGAAGCACTAGCTCCGCTCCATGGCACACACTTCTCGGGCATGCCAGTCTCTCTTACCCCAAAGATCCAAAGATCTTATTGTTGGCATTTCAATAAGTTTGTTGGTATAAGGATATTGAGAAGGTTGTTGGAGATTATTAATACAACTGATAAAGGAAAATTACTATCGTAATAATATTATTTTGTCATTGATGTCAAGAAATTGATTTTCTGATTTAGTATGATGTTGTCATGTCTTAAGAAGTATTTTTTGATGAGTATAAAGATGTTAGTAAGTGACATAGAATGAATGTGAAAATGAAAGGGAAAAATATGTTATTCAAATAGGCAACTATTACCATGTTAGAAAGTGATGAGATTATGTTGTTTTGATTGTTTTAATATCGTATATATGTGTATTCATTGACTGAACAAGAAGAGAAAATATTTCATGAGTAAAGGTTTGATATTGTTCTATGTTACTGAGCAAGGAGCTAGTCGGTAAACCGAAAGGTTATTAATATTGGTTAATGAAAGTAGAATGTCCACCAAGTGAAGTTCAGTATTAACTGAGTAACAACCGAGCAGTAACAGAATGCATTGGATGAATAAAAGCATTATTAAATGAAGGAAGCTAATGAGCTGGAGATGTATAGATGATTGGTATGTCATGCAAGAAGTTTTTTGAGGATCTACGACAATGAAAATACAAGAGTCAGATCTACAACGCAGTTTAAACGGTCATAACCTAGCACAAGTACCAAGGAAGGAATACAAGTTCCAAGGCAAGATAAAACATTTTTTAGATCGAAGGATTCAGTGAACCTAGTCAAGTATGATGATCTAATGGCTAAGATTGATCATGGGAAATGTGATCAAGGAGATTAAGTGGTTAGGAATTGTTGAAGAACAATGTATGCGGGCAAATAGAAGAACAGTGATGTTGTTGTAGTGATCACCGAGCACAGAAGATTGAAGATCTGATTGAAGGATAGATTGAGAAGCCTAGCAAGAAGCAAGATAAATCTTATGACAAGATTATCTTGAGTACATTGAGCACATATAATCTACTTTAGCATTTCCGATGTGAAGTTGCAGATATATTTTAATACTATTATTTATTCTGTAAGTGATAGGAAATCTCTTAACCGAGTGGACCTAACAGTCTTATATGTAAATCCTCTAGCAAGGTAACATTCTGAATGAGTGTTTGAAATCCTTTGACAAGGTCACTTCTAACAAAGTGAAAGATTCTAACAGATCTGAGGGAAATCACTTAACCAAGTCACATCTAGCAATGTGTTTATGTAATCTGTAACAGGATTGGCTTTTAACCGAGCATACTCTAGAAGGGTATATTTCTTAGTGGGTCTGAAATCCCACAGTGGTTTTTCCCTATTTGGGTTTCCATGTTAAATCTATTGTTAAATGTGTTGTGATGTTTTAACTTTGTCAGTTTAGGAGTTTGAATGATTTACAATCTAGGTTGCATATCAAAGAAAATGCTACCAAGGTTGAATATGTTGAATATATTGAATAGTGAGTTTATATGATTCACCCCCCCTCTCATCTTACTAAAAATTGGTATCAGAGCTTCTAGACTCTGGAAGAAAATTTTAAAGGAACTTGAGGCAAGATCCAAAGATGTATAAGAGGGTTGCCCCAAAGCTGAACAAGTCAAGTTTCTCCACATGGCAGAAAAGGATGAAGTTGCACTTATCAGAAATTGGAGAATATGCAACATATTATCTGGAGAAAGATTATGCTACACCGACCACCTACCCAATGACAATGGAAGAGATAAAGGCAAAGCAATAACATATTCAAGCAATGATTGAAATAACATCAGCATTGACTGACTCAGAGTTTAATGATCTAGAAGCTTGTAATGATGCCAAAGCAATGTGGAATAAGCTCATATCTATGTATGGTGGTGATGAACATGTTCAGAGTGAAAAAGTAGACATTATAAGAGGTCAACTTGAATCCATGAGAATGAATGAAGGTGCGAACATAATCCAATAGAGTACAAGGTTAAAGGAAACTGTCAATCAAATCAAAGGAGCAAGAGGAACTATTGAAGAAAAGGATGTAACAAGTAAGTTGCTTAGAACACTTCTACATGCTTATGCCATTCGAGTCTCTGTAATTAATGAATTAAGGTCTATACCAAACATGCCAGTCTCCTTGGATGCCACTATCAGTAAGCTACATGCATTTGAGTTAAGTAATTTTGATAACAGTGGGTCTTCGGTAAATAGAGTTGAATCTGCATTCAGTTCTTTTCATCTTGGTGAATCTGATGATTACAATGATAGAATGTCTAAGTATACTAAAGGAAATCATAGTGGAGCAAGTGAAAGATTTCACAAAAACATGGAAGAAGTACACAAACTATATGAGGAAATTAGAAAGCAAGAAGAGTTTTAAGCATTACTAGCTAGAAGGTTACCGAGAGGTAAAGGTAAGTATAAAGGGAAGTTACCTTTGAAATGTTTTAACTGTGATAAAATAGGACATATAGCTTCTAACTGCCCTGACAAAGAATCTAGTGAAAAGAGAAAATACCGAAATGATAGATAGAAAGATAATCATTACAGAGGGCACCGAGACTTCAGAAGGAGAGATAGAAAGACATGCCTAGTAGCTAATGAGGAATCCAACGATGATAAATCTGGTGAAACTGAGACAAAGGAAGTTATTTATGTGGCTATCAAAGATGGATCAGATGAAGAAAGGTATGAAGAAAAATCCTTAATATCTCACATAAATAATAATGATTCTTCGATCATAGATAGTGGATGCTCACATCACATGATAGGTTATAAACACAAGTTTGTTAAATTAGAAGATTATGATGAAGGTTATGTAAGATTTGGTAATGATGCACCATGTCTAGTGAAAGGTAAAGGATCTATCACACTTCTTGACAATGCTAAATGTGATGATGTATATTGGGTTGAAGGTTTGAAATACAATTTGTTGAGTGTAGCACAACTAAATAATACATGATACCGAATAGAATTTCAGAAGGAAATTGTCAAAGCTCGTGACAAATATGGAAAGTTAGCTACTACCGGGACTCAAACAAGAGGTAATACATTTCATCTTGACTCAACTCAGAACAATTGTTTGTATGCAAAAATAGAAGATACCTGGTTATGGCATAAAAGGTTTTGTCATGTAAATTTTTATAACCTGATCAAAATAAGTAATAAGCACTAAGTAAGAGGTCTACCGAGCTTGGAAAAACCTGAGAATGTTATGTACCGAGGATGCCAAATGGGTAAGATGACAAGATCAAGCTTTACAAGTAAGTCCTACACTTCTAAAGGAATTTTAGATCTTGTGCACACTAATCTTTGTGGTCCTATGAAAGTTCAAAGTTATTATGGTGATAAATACTTCATATTATTTGTGGATGATTACTCAAGGATGATGTCAGTTCTTTTTTTAAAAGAAAAATTAGAAGCCTTTCAAATGTTCAAATGGTATAAGGAAAGAGTTGAAAATGAAACAGGAAGATAGCTGAAATGTCTAAGATCTGATAGAGGAGGAGAGTTCATTTTTGATGAATTTTACTTATTTTGCAATAATCATGGTATAAAGAGACAATTGTCTGCACCGAGAACTCCACAACAAAATGGGATAGCTAAAAGAAGAAATAGATGTATTGTAGATTGTGCTAGAACCCTAATGATAGAAAAGAGGGTACCTCAAACATTTTGGAGAGAAGCAATAAGAACTGTAGTCTACACATTGAACCGAGTACAACTGAAGAAAGGAACTTTGAAGACACCGTATGAAATCTGGTATGGCAAGAAACCTAATGTGAGTTATTTTAAAATATTTGGGAGTTGATGTTATGTTCACAAAGATGACAGAAATGGAAAGTTTGATCAGAAAAGCGAAGAAGGAACATTTCTTGGTTATTCTTCTAGAAGTAAAGCATTTAAATGTCTAATCAAATCATCCAACAAAATAGTGGAAAGTGCAAATGTGAAAATTGATGAATTTGTATAAAGAAATGATAAAGGAAATTCCAAAGAACTAGAAGATTATGAAGAGATTGTATATGTTCAACTGAGAAGTCCTATCGAGAAAGTTGATGAAGCAAATGAAGAAAATACCCAGTTATCGAGTGATGAAGAAGATCATACAGAGCCTACCAAGCCTATATTAGCCAAATATGTCAGAAGGAATCATGCATCAAGTTAGATTATAGGAGATAAGGATGATCCAGTGATGACAAGAAACAAACTGAGATAGAACACATGTCTGATATCTGAATTTGAATCGAGGATAGTAAAAGAGGCATTTAGCAACGAAGATTGGGTAAATGCTATGATAGAAGAGATTGAACAAATCAAGAAAAATGAAACATGAACATTGGTCCCAAGACCAAAAGAGAAAAATGTAATCGCTACAAAGTGGATTTTCATAAACAAGCTAAATGAAAAAGGTGAGGTCATTCAGAAGAAAGCAAGGCTAGTCTACAAAGGTTATGCTCAAGAAGAAGGAATAGACTATGGTGAGACTTTTGCACCTATGGCAAGAATGAAGGAGTAAGAACATTGTTGGCATATGCTGCTTACAAAAATTTCAAGGTATATCAAATGGATGTTAAATCTGCATTTTTGAATGGTATACTAGAAGAAGAAGTTTATATTGAACAGCCTGAAGCATTTGTTGAAGAGAAGAATAAAGATCAGGTATGTAAGTTGAACAAAGCTTTATATGGCCTAAAGCAAGCACCTAGAGCATGGTATGACAGATTGCACTCTTACTTAATCAAGATTGGTTTTATGAGAACAAGTGAAAACAACATGTATATGAAGAATGATGAGGACAATGGAATATTGATTTCAGCCATATTTGTTGATCATATTATTTTTTGTGGAAATGGTTCTTTATGCAAGAACTTTGGAAATGAAATGTGCAAAGAATTTGAGATGTCATTAATTGGTGAAATAAAGTATTTTCTAGGTTTACAAATAATGCAAATGAAAGATGAGATTTTCATTACTCAATCCAAGTATATAAAGGAAATCTTGAAGAAATTTGGAATGGAGGATTCTAAACATGTAAGTACTCCTATGACTACCAATTGTAAACTATCAAAGAATGATGAATCTGCATCTATTGATGAGACACTTTACCGATCTATGATTGGAAAGTTGCAATATGTGGTTCAAAGTAGGCCTGATATAGCACATGCAGTAGGTATAGTTGCAAGATTTTCTGCAGATCCCAAAGAAACCCATATGACAACAATCAAGAGAATTTTCAGATACTTGAGAGGCACTGAAGATTATGGTTTAGTATATCAAAAGATGAATTATTTTTACTTAAAAGTCTATGTTGATGCTGATTGGGCAGGAAACATTGATGATAGGAAAAGAAAAAGTGGTGGAGCTTTCTTTTTGGGAGAAAGACTAGCGAGTTGGCTTAGCAAGAAACAAGGATGCATTTCACAATCAACAACTGAAGCTGAATATGTCACTGCAGCATTGAATTGCACCAATATAGCATGGATCAAACAACTATTGAAATGTATGAATGAGAAAGTTACCAAGCCAGTAACTATATTATGTGATAATACTAGTTCTATTAACATTTCAAACAATCCGGTAATGCACTCTAAGACAAATCATATCTCTATAAAGTATCATTATCTTAGAGAAGAAGTTCAAGAAAAGCGAGTTGTGCTGGAATATATTAGTTCAAAGGAACAAATAGTAGACATCTTCAGAAAACCACTGCCAAGGGACACTTTTGAGTATCTCAGAAGCAAGTTAGGGGTCCTACCCCTATCTTCTACTCATTGATAGAGTTCTGTGAAAGCATCAATTCTATGACTCTACAAAATAATATTTATGAGTTGATGCTGATTTACACACTTTAGGAGGTCACCTAAAGTTGTGTAGGAAATAGTGATTGAAGACAAGATGCTTTGACCGAGACTGAGATGATACATTTGTATATGTTTCAACTGCAAGGAAATTACTTCATATGGAAAGTAATCATGCATTAGTTTTACTTTTTGGCATTGTTGTCAAACGGGGAGATGACTAATGATGAGGGGAGAAAGTTTGCAAGAGATGTTTACAGCTCAAGGATTAACAATAGATAGTTTTACAACAATCTGAATCCAAATCAATTGAAATAAATCAAGTTGGTATTGCCATTAAAGTTGGTATTGCCATAAATGCCAAAGGGGGAGATTGTTGGCATTTCAATAAGTCTGTTGGTATAAGGATATTGAGAAGGTTGTTGAAGATTATTGATACAACTAATAAAGAAAAATTACTGTCTTAATAATATTATTTTGTCATTGATGTCAAGAAATTGATTTTCTGATTCAGTATGATGTTGACATATCTTAAGAAGTATGTTTTGATGAGTATAAAGATGTTAGTAAGTGACATAGAATGAATGTGAAAATGAAAGGGAAAAATATGTTATTCAAATGGGAAACTATTACCGAGTTAGACAGTGATGAGATTATGTTGTTTTGATTGTTTTAATATCGTATATATGTGTATTCATTGACTGAACAAGAAGGAGAAAAGATTTCATGAGTAAAGGTTTGATATTGTTCTATGTTACTGAGCAAGGAGCTAGTCGGTAAACCCCAAGGTTATCGATATTGGTTAATGAAGGCAAAATGTCCACCAAGTGAAGTTCAGTATTAACCGAGTAACAACCGAGCAGTAACAAAACACATTGGATGAATAAAAGCATTATTAAATGAAGGAAGCCAATGAGCTAGAGATGTATAGATGATTGGTATGTCATGTAAGAAGTTTGTTGAGGATCTAAGACAATGAAAATACAAGAGTCAGATCTACAACGCAAATTAAATGGTCATAACCTAGCACAAGTACCAAGGAAGGAATACATGTTCCAAGGAAAGATAAAATGTTATTCAGATTGAAGGATTCAGTGAACCTAGTCAAGTATGATGATTTGATGGCTAAGATTGATCATGGGAAATGTGATCAAGGAGATTAAGCTGCTAGGAATTATTTATAAATAAGGAATTGTTGAAGAACAATGTATGCGGGAAAATAGAAGAATAGTGATGCTCCTGTAGTGATCACCAAGCATAGAAGATTGAAGATCCGATTGAAGGACAGATTGAGAAGCCCAGCAAGAAGCAAGATAAGTCTATCTTTAGTACATTGAGCACATAGAATCTGCTTTAGCATTTCAGATGTGAAGTTACAGATATATTTTATTACTGTTATTTATTCTTTAAGTGACAGGAAATCTCTTAACGGAGTGGACCTAACAGTCTTATATGTAAATCCTCTTGCAAGGTAACATTCTAAATGAGTGTTTGAAATCCTTTGTCAAGGTCACTTCTAACAAAGTGTAAGATTCTAACAGATCTGAGGGAAATCCCTTAACCGGGTCACATCTAGCAACGTGTTTATGTAATCTATAATAGGATTGGCTTTTAATCAAGCATACTCTAGAAGGGTATATTTCTTAGTGGGTCCAAAATCCCACAGTGGTTTTTCCCTTTTTGGGTTTCCACGTTAAATTTGGTGTTAAATGTTTTGTGATGTTTTAAGTTTGTCAGTTTATGAGTTTGAATGATTTACAGTCTAGGTTGCATATTAAAGAAAATGCTACTAAGGTTGAATCTATTGAATATAATGAATAGTGAGTTTATATGATTCACCCCCCCTCTCATCTTACTAACACTTATAGCCAAGGGATTCCTGTATCATAGTGTAAGGTACATGAAGGGTATCTATGGGGTACGATCCATGCTCCCAGAATCACTGAATGTAGGGTTTTGGGCTACTAATTTGGTTCTTATTGTAGGGTTTCGAGGGGTCCTGATCCAACGATGGATTCTCAGAGCAAGCCACTTAAGAATTTAGTTGAGCTTATCGATGTAGGGAAGGCCCCCACATATGTCGAATTCACTCAACACTCTAGCTGCCTGACCAATATATTTATATAGTGGCTCAAAAAACCCGCTTGAGAGTACGCTGAGAGAGATGATATCCCCGATGCATCTCAATTTGAAGTACCTCTATGGGGTGATGAAATCCCCAGTCAAAGATACCCCTCACTACATGGAATAAAATAAAATTGGATGTCATTGTCACCTCCTTCCTTTCTCGCAAGACCTCGAAGGTGGGTGGAAAATTAGTTAATGCAATAGCAGGTGCACCCCAAACAGGATAAAAATTATTTACCTTAAGAATATCAAATATGATTTAATCTAATGTAGCCTAATTCACATTCATTTTATAGCTCAAATTAAGGTATTGAATATGCATGTGCATGTCCATTTTAAACACCAAATTGAAATATGAAGACATGCATGTCAGTTTTAACCATTGTTGATTTTAAGCCCAAATCGAATTGTTATACATGCATGTCAATTTTATCCAATATTAATTTTAAGCACCAAAAGACGAAGTGTGAGATTATGAGTTCAATCGATCTAATACTAATCCGATCCTTTCTCTAAATTCACCACATGCTGCAAACAGATGATAAGCAGTAAAATCAAATCAGTAGAAGACAGAGAATAAAAAATTGATAGAAACAAATGCGTGACAATACCTGCGTGATTGTGTGACACTGACAGAGCCAATGTGTGAACATAACATAGAAAATGTGTAATTCTGATAGCTCGAATGCATGAAAATAACAGATCAATTGCATAATCCAAATAGGACAATTGCATGATAGACAGGCAGATAACACAAAAAAAAAAAAAAAAAAGCTAAACCTGATTAGAAACTTGCAAAACCAATTGTGAGGCGCTAGCTAAATCTCTCATCATCCATTCAATATTAATTAAATCATATTTAACTTGATATGAGATAAATAAGTTGTTATATCTATTATTGTATATGCTTTTCTACTTTGAGAACCCTTTGATAGCGTTTGGCCTGTCTTCTTTGTTCCTTTGTCCTTCTAGCACCTGAGATCCTGAATTGTACCTTTTGTGCCATAAACTATTATAATAAAAATCATGCAAAATAATCTATTTCCAGATTTACTCAATTTTAGACATAATTAAACATATCAAAGAACATAAAGAATATGAGAATAGAAACAATCAAACAACAATTTTCTCTGCGAATGCGTGATCTAGAAAGGGTGATTACGTGACCCTGTCTGGTCGAATGCATGAACCCAACGGGTCAAATGTGTAACGTTGTCTATGCAATTGCATGATGATCTAAGTGTGATTGCGTGATGACAAATTTGTTCTCAAAATCTATGCAAAATCTATAAAAAATGAAAAAATCCACATGACCTGCAAAAATTACATAGAAAACAGAGAAGGTAAATTAGTTGTTGTTCACGTTGGGTTCACCAAAATGTAGCATGCTCAAATACACCATTTCTAAATAGGAAATAAGGACGATCATGAAACTTGAACTATCTAAGCAATTCAAACATAAAACCAATGGAATAAATGCAAAATGGAATTAAACTAAGCAATATGAAACTCCCTATTATGCATCATGGCTTCCATTGTCCTTCTACCCTCCGTGGTATGATGGCTCTCAGATATTACACTAACAACCTGCAATTGACACAAAGATTTGAAGTCCATGATCTAGAGAAATTGTCCAAGATTTAGGAGGATTGAAAATAGAGATTGAATTCTCAATATATAGATAATTGGAGAAGATTGATTGAAAGATGGAACAAAATGATCAAGAGGTGGAACTCAGGTGAGCTCAAATGTTGTTTGATAGTTGAATTGCTGATTTAGAGGTGAAACAAAATAGATTGAATAGATTAATTGAGTTAACTGATTGAGAAAAAGCTAACTGAAAGAAGAAAAAGAATGATAGGAAGAAATAATGAAGATGACAAAGAGAACTAGAAGATGGAAATAGAGACTGGAGAGATAAATGATTTAAATAATTAATTGATTTAATTAATTAATTTAGCATGTGCTTGCATTTAGACTTAGATTTTCAATTTAATCTTTGCATGAGATTTTAATTCAAATATTAAATTTATTTAATTCAATTTAGTATTTGAATATATTTAGAACTTGACTTTGATTTTCAATTTGATTTTTGAAGTCATGCACATGTATTTGAATTTGGAAGAAATTAGAAGAAGAAATTAAATGAAATTAGAATTTGGGGATTTGGAAATGGAAGAATTAATTAGTTAATTAAATAATTTAAAGAAACTATTTAATTATTTAGAAATTGAATTTAATTAAATAATAAATATTATTTTATTTAAAGGATAAAATCACAATTAAGTAACTAATAAATATTTAATTAATATTTAGAAAAGGGTTAATGATTAGATGATGATAGGATAGGAAATAGAATAATTAGTAAGATGATGAGGACACATAAATTAGAAGAAATAGTTAAATTAATTAATTAAATAATTAAAGAATTATTTAATCATTTAGAGAAATAATTAGTACACGATAAATGAGACATTTATAGGTGTCTACATACACTTCCGGAGCCCAGAGATACTTGTTTGGCTCAGGCTGACTTGGGATATTTTCTTGAGAGAGTGGGAAACCCAAATGGTAATTCAACGATGTGAAAGATTGTTAAAAGTGGGTTGATTGAAGCTACTGCTTTCCCTACTATTACCTCTTGTCGTAAATTGGTTATGGAATGCATGAGTAGATATGATGCGAATAGCAAGTGTATTAGAACCAGTAATGGTGAGGTGTTGGTGAAAATTGATAGGGAAACAATGATAGCCACCATGGGAATTCCCCATAAGGAGCCATATGAAGACTGGTACATTGGTACTTCATGTGCCTTTTTCTCTGAGAAAAAAAGCACCTATAAGAGTATCACTGCCTGAATTAGCTCCTTAAGTTATAGAAAGGAGGTTCTAGATTACCCAGACCTCTCAGAAGAGAGCATTTCATAACAGAGGTACGAGATATGGTAATTTTGTTGAATAAAATTAAAGGAAATGAACATGCCTTTTACTAGGAGGATTGGATGTATTTTTACATTCAAGTGTTGATGTCTGGTGAAAAATATTTAGATTAGGTATAGGTTATCACAAACAGACTTCATGAGGGTCTGCATAATTTAGTCGGCATGACTAGTTTCCATATGTTTTCTTATATCTTTTATAATCTTTCTTGTACTAGAGAATGGAAAGGGTTGCATCATGAACCCCAAGTCGATGGCATGAAAGTTTATGATGATTACCCACACTTGCAACAACAAAAGTATGTTGAGAATTTCATGAGATGAAATGATGTCTTTCCTGACATACTTGTCTTTGAGTTGCAAGGAAATGTGAATAAACGGATGTCAACTGAAGCTAGGGAATTAGTTAGCATATATGGAAGCTACTACATTTAATTCTCCAGATTTAGCTACATTAGAGTGGGGGGTTTTGAAGTTGAACCATTTAAATTGCTCAGGTATGCCCTAGACAACCATGTGCTTATTGAAGTATATAGACAACTTACCCACATAGATAAGAAATTAAAGGAAAAAGGTAAATCTGGGGTAATTTTTCTAGTTGAAATTGGTCATTCATGTTGCAAGTCTGTTTCCAATGCTCTGAACCTAGAACTACAATTCAAGAAATTGAACTTGCAGCCCTACGTTGCTAGACATAAGTTTGATAGTAGAGCATATGCAATTGAGCATTTGAATGTTGATGTAGAATTTCACATGAACCCCAATTGGAGGATTATTGGGAAAATTGTTTAGATGAATTAGAGGTTAGAAGAAGACCATGGCCAAGATTCACCTTAGAAAAAATAGTTACAATGGGATTGTCAATAAATATTTCAAGAGTACGAGAGGAGGAGAGTGATGATGTGTTGGATCTCAATTTCAATGAAAGAGTTCAAGGGAAACCAATTCCTAAATTTAATTAGGATAGAGGAGAGGAAGAAAGTATTCAGACTAGGTCCTTTAATATCACAACAAGAACCGAGAAGTGGTTGAGGGATCATAGATTCGCTCCAAAAGTGGAAACAATTGGTCAACTTCATGTTGCTACTCAGTTTCCCACTTTATCCTCTAATGTGATTGTTGATATTGCAGGTGCCACAAGATGAAAGGAAAAATAAGTGGGGAGTAAAAGGTCAAAGAAATCTCCATTGAATCCCTCGCTAGTTCGAGTCACACTCTCAAAAAGCAAATAGGAAAGTAAGAAACCTATGGGGAGCTAGATTATTCTTGACCTAGACGCAGGCGAAGAGACTCAAGTAATCATGGATGAACAAGTGCCGCATGATCCCCTAGTTCAAGATATGCACAAGGGAAAAGGACCTAAAGAAGACCAGGACCCGATAGGCACCATGACCATTGTTGTTCCTCCCACCTATTAGATGCCTTCACCTAAAGTTTCCTCTAGTGCTCCTAGATGGCTAGAGAGCTCTATTAGCAAAAAATGTAGTGTGGTTCCCATCACCACTCCCATTGAAGACATGGTTAGCAAATGCCTTAGGAAACAATATAAGTCTAAAAAGATTAAAATGAAGGCTATGATAGATATTGATGATAACATAGGGAACTAGGTAATGGAAGTGGCTAGTTCTACCTTAGATAAAGATGCAAAAAATGCCACTGAAAAAGATTATGTTGTTGAAAAGGTTGATCTAGGGGATGCTTCAAGGTCTATGGATGGTAAGAATTTGGAGTCTTTTGCTAAGAGGATGATATCTATAAAGTTTGGAAGGATGAAAAGGAAAAACAAGAGTTGAAGTAGATTGTCAGACATATAGCTAAATATATCAATGCCATGCATAGCCTGAATCCCCAGCCTCTGTCACAAATGTCACTATCCTTTGATTCGAAATCACTAGTGAACCTAAAGCTACTAGATCAAGTTCAAAGGAACCACATGGTGGCTGAATTTTTTTATAAGTGGCTTGAGTCCATACCACAATAGGGCATATATTACATTGATAATCTAATAAAAGTGTTTGGGGATGTTGTAGTTGTAAGTAAGGAGTTGTAATTGGAAGCTTTAGCATGGGAGAAAGAAAAGAATAAATAGGTAGCAATATTTACACAAATGAATGATGTGCAGAGGTTTGGAGTTATGAAATTTCTTGTTGAGAAGCTTGTGGATGGTTTAGATGATAACATGTTGTATGTTGCAAAGAAAAATATTGAATGGAGTAACTCAATCATCAAACAAGACCATGAAGAATCCATCAAATTGCTTATGGAGCTAAAAGAACTTGTTATCATAATGCAACAATATCTGAAGTGCATTGATATAGAACTTTTGAAGGATGATGTATAGATCATTGAAGATGCAGTAGAAATGATTTTGAAGCCTTCAAGGAAAGAGTGGAACTTGTCAAAGAGATGAAATCCCTGACTACTAATGATTTCTCTCAAATAGTGAGGATTGAGTCCATGTTGACAGTTTTCTTTGATCATCTGGAAACACATAAGATAAAAGTCTTGCAAGTAAGAAAGGACAAAGAAGTCTGGAAACAACACATTATACATATTGGGCTTCCTCATTATCAGGTTGTCCTCAAATTTTCAGCAGCAGATTTGGAGTGGCAGAATATATGTGGCACCCCGACAAAGAAGGATAAGCAAGAAGATTCTTCAGTCACATCAGAATCTTGATCATGTTACACTATACATGACTCTTGTCCAGTTATATATTTTTAGCTATGTTAGTTATAGGTAGGACGGTTTCTTTAACTTTCTAATAGAGTTAAAACTTAATTCTAGTTACTTTCAAAACTATAATCGTGGAGGCTATTTATGTAACTAAGAAAGTCATTTCAAAGGTCCAAAAAACTTTGGGGTAAAATTAGCAGACTTTGTTTCTTTTGATATGTTGTGGACTTTCAGTGAAGGCATTTTTATCTGTGAATGAAATGATACATTTTTAGTAGCTTTCAAATATGTGTTTGAATGTGAAAAGAAAATCTTTTTTGGGATATATGTGTTTATATCGAGAATCTATTACTTCTTTGATTATCCACTTTTCATAAGTCTGTGAATGAATCTAATAAATAGATCTATCATTAACTTTTGTGTGGATATTCTGATCCCCCTTGTCTTGTGGGGCATGAGAGAGACTCAATCAGAGTCCATGATATTTTGATTTCTTGAATAAGGTCATTATGTGAAATGAATTTAGTCTAATTGAAAGTCTATGGGTTTTGCATATAAATCATTTATCTTCATACAATTCATGTGGTGTTGACTTATGAATGTGAAATGCCTTTTCTCACTTTTTAGTTAAAAGTGAAGTTAATGTTTGTGTATGTTTGAAAATTCATTCAATATCATATGGGAAGTTGCACCCTTATGTAGAGGGTAAACCAATAATCGATTCACCTAGTTGTGGTTTCATTTTCCTTTCAAACAAGGGGCATACATGAGTCATTCACCATAAAATTAAGAAAGGGAAAATCTGTTAACCATCATATTTTTGGAGACTCTATTGGGGAGTCGAACATCAAGATAGTCACCTGAGCATAGGACATATAGGGCTATCTTGTGAGTTATCTCTATTTGGATCTGCTCTATGGATATGAAAAAAATGTGAACAAACTGGAGCAAAGAAGATACACTAGGTCTCAGAGGCGTGAGGGGATATTTGACCTAGTATTCCAAGAATTGCAAAATCTAAACTTTCAAACTTCCTTTACACCTAGAAGATGAGCCAAAAGTAGACTTGCTTTACCCAGTGTAATTAATCCCACACCTTGTAATATCATTCTTCCAATGGTCATTAACAATCCTTGGGGACCTACAGTAGGACCGCTAAATCTTGGTCTTAATTTGAAAGATTTACCTAAAGGAGCAAGGGATCATTTGTCCAAGTTTAGTGGTGATCGGAAGGTCTCAACTAATGAGCATTTAAATGCATTTAGTATTGCATGTAGTGTGATAGTCATCTAAAATGATGATGTGGGAATGAGACTATTTGTGCAGACATTAACTGAGACAGTAGCGGATTGGTTCTACCACTTGCCAAATGGTTTAATCACAAATTGGCAAGATTTGAAAACTACGTTTGAGGCTAGGTTTAAGGTGGCTGAAAAATGAACATTCCCTTTTAGCCCAGTTGGCCCAATTAAAGAAATAAATTCTTGAGTCTATGAGATATTTGGTCGCTAGGTTTGATAAAATTGTCCATAAAATTCCTACAAATCAAAAGCCTTCAGATGACAATCTGAAATGTTTCTTCATAAATTCTATGCCTTCAAAAATAAGCTTTTTAATTCAGAGCCAAAGAGTAGAAACTCTAGCCAATGTCAAAATGTTGGCTATTGAGTTAGAGGATGACTTAATTACTGGTAGAAAATGGAAGAGAGAGTTTAAGTAGCTGGTACCCAACCCTCTACTTCTTCAAACCCTGTAGTACAAAGATTTATGAATGATGACATAGATCTTAAAAGACAATTGTCAAAGGCTAGTTCTTCCTATCCATAGCCTTATCAATATATTCCAAGAAGAATAACTAATCGAAACAAGGACTTGCAATTACCTCCATCTCAGCAGAGATTGGCAATTGAATCTCCACCACCTAAACGTAACATGTGTGTTTTCCACCTAACTGATGACCATGATGGTAATTCCTATCCAAAATTGGTGTAAAATCCACAAATGATGAATATAATAGGAGTAATAAGTGAGATTGGTCAAGAAGAAGAAATCTTTGGGTGACCTGGTGACTCTAAAATACACTTCCTGGAGTACGAATCAGATTTAGAAAGAGGAGGAGATATATTGGTGACCCTTGAAGACCCTTCTTGTGCAATCCTTACTAGGAATTAGTGTCAACCTAAAAATGCAGATAATCCAGCATTTCCCAAAACCCTAGCCAAAGGTAAATAACTTGTGAACTAAAAATTTGAAAGTAGTTCAAAAGTTCAAGAGGTTCAAATACTAGAAGCGCCCTGATCCTTATACTTATTTTGATATTGTTGAATTTTGTAAGACTTCCAAAATTCAAATTTCCCTTGCTGAATACCTTAGGTGGAACCCTAAAGAGCTGGATAAGTTAGTCAAATATATATAGGGGGAAACCTCTCAGTTGCAACCTAATCAGCCATTGTTGGCCAATTTTGAGTCCTCATAGGTTAGGAAGTGTACTGAACTTGCAAAATCATCTGAAACTATTCTAAAGGTTTTAGCTAATGAACTAGATGAACTTCCTTTAGAATTAGATCAAAAACCTGAACCTGTCTACATATCTTTGTTTATTAATGGTTATAAACTCAACAATTGTATCATTGATTCAGAAGCATCAGATAACAGTATGCCTTCTACAGTTGCCAAAGTATTAGGTCTTTCCCTCACCAAAACCTTTGGGAAGTGTTATTCAATGGACTCAAAGCAAGTCCCTTTGTTACACCAAATCAAAGATGCTCAAGTTTCTCTAGCGGTACATCCAAGTAAAAGAGTCAAATTGACTATTCTGGTAGCCGATATCCCTGCAAGTTATGGTATGCTACTAAGTAGAATTTTTTGTGAAGATCTAAGAGGCAAAATCAAGATGGATTGGTCTCAAGTATTAATTCCCATTAGTAAACAAAAGATTGCCTTTCAACTAGAGCCAAAATCCAAATATACAGTTTTTCGTTCTTATGACCCAAAATCCCAAATATTGTATTAAGAATGTGATTTCGGTAATTATTTTATTTTCTCTGATAACATGAAGGAAACACCAGAGGATATGTTAGACCTGGTTGTTGGCCTATGGGTGATGGAATTTAATGGAAGTTGTGCATCATTTGGATCTAGTGCCAGAGTGGTGCTCATTTCTCCAAAAGGTGAAAAGATTCCTTTTTCATTTAAGTTAGAATTCAAAAACGCTAATAATACTATAAAATATGAGGCCCTATTATTGGGACTCAAACGGGATAAGAAAAGAGGAATCAAGTTGTTAAGCATCAAAGGTGATGCAAAATTAATTGTCAAGAAGGTGTGAAATCTCTTCTCAGTAAAGAATGAAAGGCTTAGACATTACAAGAATAGGGTTTGGGATGAGATGGAATATTTTGATGCTTTCTCAATTGAGGCAATTCCCAGAGATCAAAATTCTTGTGCAAACTCCTTGGCAGTTTTAGCTTCTTTATTACTCCCACATCTATACTTTGGTGTAGATGTTTATATAATTGAAGTGGTATATCTCCCTAACATTCCAAATAATTCTGATTTCTAGCAGGTGTTCGAGAGTGATAAACATATCAATAATTTCTTGTAAAATGCTGAGATGTTTTCCTCATCTTTCTTTAAAGGGTTTGAAAATGAATGTAATGAAATTTTTCCCGGATCCAGGAGAAATTTATACAAAGGAAGCTATTCAGTTAAAGGGAAATCGAATTCCAAAAGGTCTGGTATCCCTAGAAAGCCTCTTTGGCCACAATGACAGACATGTTAAAAAAACAATTTTCAAAGTACCAGTAACTCGAGAGAGTATGAAAAGGTAAATATAGGGGATGAAACTAACCCAAAGTTGGTTAATTTAGGCAAGTGTTGTACCCCAAAGGAAAGAAATTTATTCATTAAATTGTTACAGAAATTCCTAGACATTTTTGCATGGTGTTTTGAGGATTTGAAAGATTTTAGAAGTGGTCAGTTTCAATATCATATTCCTCTCAAACCTGGAGTGGCTCCTTTTAGGTAGAAGTTAAGAAATTATAATCCCAAGTTTGTAGATGCAATTTTCAAAGAAATAGATAAAATGCTTTAGGAAAGGATTATCTATCACATTCATCATTCAACTTGGGTGACAAAAAGTGATCCGGTTTGCAAGAAAAATGGTGAGATAAGGATCTGTGTGGATTTTCAGAACTTGAACCAGGCTAGTTTAAAAGCTAATTACCCCTTACCACTGATGGATCATATTCTTCAAACCATTGCTAGATCAAAAATGATGTCAATGCTTGACTATTTTTATGGCTACAACCAGATAAGTGTGGCAAAAGCAGACCCGCATAAAACAACCTTTACCACACCTTGGGGAAATTTTTCCTATAATCGCATGCCATTTGGTCTAATAAACATTGGGGAAACTTTCCAAAGGGCAATGAGCCTCTCATTTGGTCACCTCATTGGTAAGATTATAGTTATCTAACTAGATGATTTGACAATATTTTTTGAGAGGAGGAAAAACCATTTAAGAGATTTGGAGACTGTGTTGCAAAGGTGTAGAGATCATGGTATCTCTCTGAATCCAAAGAAATCAGTTTTCTATGTTACAGAGGGGAAGCTATTGGGGCATATAGTCTCACAAGATGGAATTAAAATTGATCCTGGTTGGGTAAAAGCTATTTAGCAGTTGAGTTTTCCTTCAAACATAAGAGGTGTCAAATCATTCTTTGGACAGGTGAGTTTTCTTAGGAGATTTGTGCCAGATTTTGCCAAAGTCACCAAACACATTGTAGGTATGATGAGTGAAAAGAAGATTTTCAAATGGAAGGAAGAAGAAAAGAAAGCCTTTGAGGAGGTAAAGGAGGCAATTTCTCAGGCTCCAACTCTAACTAATCCTGATTTCAAAAAGGATTTCATCATGTATTGCTATGCCTCCGAATACACAATGTCTGGCATTCTTTTGCAAAAGAAAGAGTCGAATGAAGAAGTCCCTATCGTGTTCATGAGAATCCCACTCAAAAAGAATGAATTGAATTATTCATTAATTGAGAAGCAGGCCTTTGCAGTAGTTAAAGTTGTCAAGCACTTCAGGTATTATATTCTACATTCTCATTCAGTTGTTTTTGTGCCAAATCCTATGGTGAAAATTATCTTGACCCAACAAGAGGTGGGGATAAACAATAGAGTAGCTCGAGTTTGAAAAGTTTAAGATTTTGACTTGGATATTAAGAAAACCAAATTAGTCCGAGGGAAAGGATTATGTCATTTGATAGCTAAGAATAAAGATGAAGAAGAAGAATTATCATTGACTTTATTTGTTAGCTTGCAAGATGAATGGTTCATGGATGTGGCTCATTTCCTGACATATGGAGAATGTCTAGATCATTTAACTCCTAATGAAAAGATAAATCTTAGATTGAAGGAAGCCAAATATGTGATTGTTGATGATATATTGTGTAAGAAAGTCCTGGATGGAGCATTTCTAAGGTGTGTTGACAAGGAGCAGTAGGAAAAACTTTTGAAAGTTTTTCATAGTGAAGCATGTGGGGGACATTATTCATCAACAGTAACAACTTTTAATATTCTCAGGAGTTGTTACTACTGCCGAGGTATGTTTAAGGATGCATATAGATGGGTTGTAGGCTGTGAAAAATGTAAGCTCTTCTCATGGAAGCCCCAATTAGCCACATTACCATTGAGGTCGGTGGTCATAGACGAACCCTTTAAGCAATGGGGTTTAGATTTTATTGGCCCATCAAACCCTCCATAAACTGTCAGTCACACTCATATTCTCACAACTACAGATTATTTTATGAAGTGGGTGGAAGAAATTCCAGTTAGGAAGACTACTTCTAAAATTGTTTGTAACTTCCTCAAAGAGAATATCCTCACTAGGTTTGGTATTCCCCAAAAAAATGTAGCTGATAATACCACAAATTTTTTCTCTAAAGAATTGAGCATGTTTTTGATGAATAATGATGAACAACAAATACCCTAAATTGTACTGAGAGGGGGGGGGTGGTTGAATCAGTACAGACAAAAACTTTTTCAACAACTTATCAAGCTAAAACACACTAACCGGTTGTCTTCATCACTGAACTTAACCATGGCAATACCAGTTAAACACAGTTTGACTTCAAGCAGCATAGACCGGTAAGTCTAAACTCTTCAAATACATTTAATAATTGATAACTACTTCACCCATAAATATATGCATGTGGTGTGTCAACAATACCATAACCATTAGCTCTGCATGCATAATCACTTAAACAAAGAATAATTAATCATCACATGAAAAATGTACAACCCCATGACATAGATTTTTCACATGGAAACCCAAATGGGAAAAACCACGGTGGGGATGAATACCCACAAGCTTGTTTTTGAACTCTTTTAAAGCTCGCTCTGTTAGGAGCCTAGTCCGGTTAAAGACTTTACAATAAGGTTCTGCTAGGAACCGATCCTATTAAAGATCACCCAGTTAAGGGATGGATATATACCCTATTAAAGGTTGAAACCCTATTAAAGGTTACCTTGCTAGGGGATTTAAAGAACTCAATGAACTTGAGTCACCTGGTTAGAGGGTTTATAGTAAGCCTATAAAAGCTACCCGGCACAGGGATTTTCCTTCTGTTGAAATGGTTAGAAGACAACAAGTAAAGCTTTGATTTGATAATAGCCCTACATGCCAAGGCAGATCCTTTTCAGTTCCTCTACTCTGCATTTGCACTCTGTAGTTTTCTCTCACTGTTCTGGCAAATATCTCATCACTCAGATACATACACAATATTTGCCAACAACTTACATTAGCAAAAATCATCGACCTTATAGACAACAATTAGGTCGGTAGCATAAACCCTAAACCCTAAGCATTTTAGGTTTACAATACAAGCGGTCCAATCGTAACCATCCAAACACTTTGCATAGAGCAATACAATTTCAAATAGATCACAAGACCATCTACATCATCCATTCTTCACTGCACATAGAAATCAGCAACTTGTCATGCTTTCTTCTCATGCCTCTAAGAAGAATGTTCATTTCTGAGGTAGACATTTAATGCAGGCGATCTTCACATGCACTATCCTCAAGGAAATCCTTCATGTGCACAAAGCTAATGTGGCATCATGATCTCATCTTCATCTCTTAGCTAACTCATCATAGAATAGAGAGATTGCCAAATCGAAAACCCTAGAGCTGAGACTACCAACCAGTAATCACACTTAGTGAAACCCCATGACTAGTTCACTACATATCTTCATACCGGTTCACCAACTTCTTCCAATCTACATACCATTTCACTTTCACTTATTGACATCAATGACAACATACATTATCATATATCAACATGTTAGTTCATCATATGCCAACAATCTCCCCCTTTAGCATTGATGGCAATACTCAGTGTAGCATTGCAATTGTAAACATCATAGACCAGTGTATTTTGTATCATTAGATATCTTCTCCCCATACATCAGACATCTTCTCCCCCTTCGACAACAATACCAAAGTGGAGGCACAAACTTCCATTCTCCACTACGTTGCTCCCCCTATGGAGTAGCATCCTTTAACACATCAATCCTAAAAGATTTGACACTGTAGTACCTGACTGATGTGGAGCACACAACTTTTGTTGACTTCATGAAGGCGCAAAACCCCTAATTCACCTCTCAAATAGGTAAATGTAGTCTTTGGTAAGGGCCTAGTGAATATATGTACTAGCCGCTCCACTGGAAACATGTTCTATTACAACCTCCTTATTATCAACCTTCTCTCTCAAGAAATGATACTTGAGCTCAATGTGCTTGGTTATAGCATGCAGTACCAAATTCTTCGAAATATTGATTACACCGGTATTATCACAAAATATACTCACCAATTCAGATATAGGTACTTTGAAAACTGTTAGGTCCCTAAGGCAACTAAGAGGGGGGGTGAATCAATTGTCTATTAATTTCAAATGAAAACTAACTTAACCAAACTTAGTGCATGATACCGGTAAACCAAACTTTAATGTCGGTAGATAGTTTAACAGCTAATTACAATACTGGTAAAGTTTAATGCATGAAACAAAAAGATAAATAACATACACAACACATGACACAGTTATTTGTACATGGAAACCCTGTAAGGGGAAAAACCATGGTGGGAAACCTTACCCACAACTAGATGATACTACTGCAGATAGCATGCATGTACAAATGGGGTCTGCACATGCAGAAAGGCCAACTGCCTAGAGCTCACTGCTCAATCACAAAATGGGAGTCACACTGACTACAATTAGATGGTTAAATCTAATGATAATGTACTACTCAAAATATCATCTTCATATGCTGGATTCAGTATCGGTTAAGCTCTAATTTGCCTTCTTCAAAAGCCTCCTTGAATATTCAAATGATGTCTATGTGTATATCTCTACTTATATTTACATATACTTTATTGCAATCATTTTTCCACTCCTCTACTACTACATAATCTCATAAGTGAGATCTTACATATATACCAAGACCTAAGACCAAATGTGTAGGTTGGCTCACTAAGATATTATAATAAAATCAATTACAAATGAATCAATATGCGATACATGATGTCGGTTGAATGCATTTACAACAATAAAAAATCACATCCATAACATGTCGTGTTGATCTAGAATAGATAATGCTTGTCGGTCCATAACCTAGACCTATTTGCCGATAACAGCAAATATGCAAACCTGATTGTATCAATGACCAAATCACCAAAACCAAGTGATCAAACAATGTCTTTGACATAACCAAGTAATCTCCAAATGATAACAGATTATCCTTAGTATCAATGAACCAGATATCGGTGACTGTGCATAAGTCACTGAACATGTTGGTGAACATAACCAAAGATCTCCAAGTTTTCTCAAGTGTTGACAAGTGTTGACATCAATGACAAACCCAGTGCAACACATTCATAATACCAACAATATCCCCCTTTGGCATTGATGGCAGCACAAGATGGAAAAACCATCTAAGTGCCAAAGCAGAAATGCCAAAAACCAAAAACCAACAATCTCCCAAAGAGATCATCAAAATATAGATATAGAGAGTAACAATCTCTCCCCCAATGAATAATCTCTCCCCAAAAGATAATGTGTTTTTTCATAAATATCTCTCCCCCTTTGACACCAAATGCTAAAGCAATACAAAACCAAATACAATCAGTTCAAAGAACTTGTTACAAATATCAATGGTTGTAACCACATTTATTCAATTTACTCCCCCTGAGAAGTAGCTCTCATTCATCAAAGCCAAAAAAAAGATTTTTCTGTTAATTATGTGGGTCTGATGCCATGCTCCAACTATCTAAGTTTCTACCGGTGAGGGTATAATTCCAAGCTTCTCTCTTAGATATTCAAAAGTTTCCTTAGGCAAAGGTTTAGTAAAGATATTTGTAATTTGTTCTTTAGTATTCACATAAACCAATTTCACTTCTTTTGCTTCAATATTCTCTTTTAGAAAATTGAATTTGATAGAAACATGTTTAGTTTTTGAGTGAAATACCGGATTCTTTAATATGGCAATTATTGTTATACTATCACAGTAAATGATTATAGGTTCCTTGCATTTTACCTTTATGTCTTTCAACATTTTCTTGATCCATAATACTTGTGTACAATTAGTTGCTTCTGCAACATATTCTGGTTCTGCTGTTGATAAGGATGTACAAATTTGTTTCTTGCTCAACCATGAAATTAGTCTGCTGCCAAGAAAAAATGCTCTGATGGTGGTGTTTTTTCTATCATCTACATCTCCTACCCAATTTGCATCTGTGTATGCACATAAATAAAAAATTTCATCTTTAGGATACCATAAACCAAGATTTGTTGTGTCTTGTAGATACCAGAAAATCCTTTTTACTATTGATTCATGATTGTCCTTAGGATTACTCTAAAATATTGAAACAATACATACTGCATTCATAATATTAGGTCTTGTTTGTGGCAAATACAGTAAACCTTCTATAGACTTGTATCTTGTTGGATTAACATGTGTTGATTCATCCTTTAAAGATAGTTTATCAGTTGTAGTCATAGGTGTGCTTACTAGTTTAGAGTCTTCCATGCCAAATTTCTTAAGTAGTTCCTTCAAGTACTTTGATTGATTTCTGAATATACCTTTATCAGTCTGTGGGATCTAGAATCCTAAAAATAATTTTATCTCTCCAATCATAGACATTTCAAATTCTTCTTGCATCTTATTACAAAAGTCTTTACACAATCCATCTTCTCCTCCAAAAAATATATCATCAACAAAAACTTTAATAACCAAGATTTCATCATTAGTCACTTTGTAATATAAGTTACTGTCAGCATTACCTTTAGTGTAACCAAGCTTCAAAAGATATTTGTCCAATCTAGCATATCAAGCTCTAGGAGCTTGCTTCAATCCATATAAAGCTTTCCTTAACCTGCAAACCATATCTTTGTCATTTGTCAAAGAAAATCCATTAGGTTGTTTAATGTAAAATTCCCCTTCAAGATCTCCATTCAAAAATGCACATTTAACATCCATTTGATATACTTTATAGTTCTTGTCTGTTGCAAAAGCTAAGAATAATCTGCCTGCCTCAATTCTAGCTACCGGTGCAAAGGTTTCATTATAATCAATTCCTTCTTTCTGTGAATATCCCTTACACACTAATCTTGCTTTGTTTTTGATTACCTTGCCATCTTCATTAAGTTTATTTCTGAATGCCTATTTAGTTCCAATTACATTTTTGTTTTTATGCTGGGGAACCAATGTCCATGTGTTATTCTTTTCAATTTGTTCCAATTCATCTTCCATAGCCTTAATCCAATGTTTGTCTTCACATGCCTCATTAATAGTTGTTGGTTCAAATTGAGAAAGTAGACATACCTCTTCATTTGCAAATCTTCCTCTAGTCGTAACGTTTTGATACTTTTTCCTAATTATCTGACTTTTAGAGTGATTCAATCTTACATACCTGGGTGTGTTCACTTACTATTGTTCTTCAGTCACTGTGGAATCCCTAGATGATGCCAGTGTGACTTGATCAACATTCTGTACCAATGTACTCATAGTAGGTTCATTTTTTATTATCTCAATTGCACTTTCAATGATTTTTAGCAATTTCTTATTAAAACATCTATATGCCTTTCTCTTAGATGGATAACCAAGAAATATTCCTTCATCACTTCTAGGATCAAATTTGCCAATATAATCATCTCTCCTAATATAACATTTGCTTCCAAATATTCTGAAATATTTAAGAGTAGGAGTTTTACCAAACCATAGTTCATGAGGGGTCTTACCGGTTTCACCTTTGATGTGAACTCTGTTGAATGTATAAACAACTGTATTGACTACTTCTCTCCAATACACATGAGGTAAGTTTTCTTCTGATATCATGCTTCTAGTTGCATCCAAAATAGTTTTGTTCTTCCTTTCCACAACTCCATTTTGCTGGGGTGTCTGAGGTGTTGATAATTGTCTTATGATTCTATTCACTTCACAGAATGTATTAAATTCCTTAGATCTAAATTCACCTCCATGATCTAATCTCAAACATTTAATTTTCTTACCGGTTTCATTCTCTACCATCACCTTAAATAGTTTGAATTTCCCAAAAGCTTCTAATTTCTCCTTGAGAAAAGTAACCCAACACATTCTAGAATAATCATCAATGATTAGCATAAAATATCTATCTCCTTGTAAACTTCTAGTTCTTGCTCGACCACATAAATCAGTATGAATTAAGTCAAGAACATTGTTATATTTTTATGGAATACTCTTGAAAGTTGTTCTAACTTGCTTTCCAAATTGACATTCCTTACATACCAGATTGTGAGGTCTAACAATCTTAGGTAAATCTCTTACTGCCTTAGTTGTACTGATTTTCACAATGCAACTAAAATTTACATGACATAGTCTCTTATGCCTAGCCAACTTTCATCAATATGTGCAATTAAGCATGTCTTCTCATTGTTATTCAAATGAAAGATATTACCTCTAGTTTGATTACCGGTTGCAATTTCCAAACTAGTTTTATTCATGATTTTGTATTTACCATTCTTGAATTGTAATTGAAATCCTTTTTCAACTAATTGACCAACACTCAAAAGATTATGCTTCAAACCTTCAACATAGTAAACATTATCAGTATTGTGCTTACCATCAAAAGATATAGTGCCTTTTCCTCTTATCAAACAAGCTTTGTCATCTCCAAATCTTACTAGACCTCCATTGTAATCCTGAAAGGTTAAGAATTTACTCTTATCACCAGTCATCTGATGTGAACATCCAGAATCAATAATCCATTCATCTTTTTCTTTAATTTTAGCTGTTAGTGCCTGCTCTACCAGTTGAATAGTAGGTTCCAGTTGATCTTTTGTTATAGCAAAAAAATCCCATCCATTATCTACTGGTTCCTCATTAGAATCATCAGTAACTCCTTCATCAGCATAGTAACATGATTTGTCTCTATTATACTTAAATTTGTACCTTTGATATTCAGGGTTAGGCTTGTATGTTCTTTTAGCTTCTTCTTTCAATCTTGCATGTCTATCAGGACACCTAGATGCCATATGACCAATTTTATTGTAGTTAAAACATTTAAATGGTGCTTTACCTTCATACTTACCTCCAACTGGACCTTTAGGCATTTTCCTTATAAATAGTGCTTCAAGCTCTTCAAGTTCTTCATTCTCTCTTTTGATTTCTTCAAGTTCTCTAGCATAGAGTGCTTTCCAATCATATTTTTCAGATGATGATGATGAAGCTTTGAAAGCCAAATCTGTCTTAATTGTAGCAATAGGACCAAATTCCTCAAGTTCAAAAGCTGAAAGTTTTCCAACCAAAGTATCTATAGATACTGATGCATTAGGCATTATTCTCAATTCATTAATAGTAGTTACTTTCATTTTGTATACCAGTGGCAAAGCTCTTAAAACTTTAGAATCAATTTCATCTTCACTTAAGGACCCTCCAGAACATGTTATACCCAAAACAATTTCATCAACTCTTTCCATAAAAGTAGAAATCCTTTCATCTTCTTCCATTTTCAGATTTTCATACCTGACCTGGAAGCATTCTAGTTTTGTAATTTTGACAGTGGTATCACCTTCATTCAATGTCTTCAATTTATCCCAAATAGTTTTAGCAGTAGATTGGTTTGATAATCTCATGATTTGCTAATCTAACAATGTGCTCAAAAGTGCTTCTCTTTCTTTGCAATCATTTTCTTCATCTTTAGCCAAGGTTGGTGGATTAGGTTGACCTTGAGTAGGAACAACATAGCCATTCTTTGTAACATCCCATATGTCCTTTCCAATGCAATTCAGATGTGTCTCCATTCTGATCTTTCATATACCATAGTTGGTTCCATCAAGCTTCAGACTATCCTTCCTGAAATAGTTAGTAGACATAGGATCTCCTCAAGTTGTTAAACTTATGCAAAAAGAGGACTAAGCTCTGATACCAATTGTTAGGTCCCGAAGGCAACTAAGAGGGGGGGGTGAATTAGTTGTCTATTAATTTCAAACCAAAACTAAATTAACTAAACTTAGTGCATAATACCGGTAAGCCAAACTTTAATGTCGGTAGACAGTTTAACAGTTAATTGCAATACCGGTAAAGTTTAATGCATGAAATGGAAAGACAAATAACATACACAAAACATGACATAGTTATTTGTATGTGGAAACCCTTTAAGGGGGATAATCACGATGGGAAACCTTACCAACAATCAGATGATACTACTGTAGATAGTATGTGTGTACAAATGGGGTCTGCACATGTAGAAAGGCCAACTGCCTAGAGCTCACTGCTCAATCACAAAATGAGAGTCACACTGACTACAATTGGATGGTTAAATCCAATGATAGTGTACTGCTCAAAATAGCATCTTCATATGCTGGATTCAGTACTAGTTAAGCTCTGGTTTGCCTTCTTCAAAAGCTCCTTGAATCTTCAAATGATGTTTGCATGTATAGCTCTTCTTATATTCTCATATACGTTATTACAATCCTTTTTCCACTCCTCTACTAATACATAATCTCATAAATGAGATCTTACATATATACCAAGACCTAAGACCAAATGTGTAGGTGGGCTCACTAAGATATTACAATAAAATCAATTACAAATGAATCAATATGTGATACATGATATCGGCTCAATGCATTTACAACAATAACAAATCATCTCCATAACATGTCATGCTGATCTAGAATAGATAATGTTTGTCAGTCCATAATCTAGACCTATTTGTCGGTAACAACAAATATGCAAACCTGATTGGATCAATGACCAAATCACCAAAACCAAGTGATCAAACAATGTCTTCAACATAACCAAGTAATCTCTAGATGATAATAGATCATCCTCAGTGCTGGTGAACTAGATAATAGTGAATGTGCATAAGTCACTGAACATGCCGGTGAACATAACCAAAGATCTCCAAGTGTTCTCAATTGTTGACAAGTGTTGACATCAATGAAAAACCTGATGCAACACATTCATAATACCAACAAAACCTTCCAATACATGTTTCATCCAGATTGCTTGAGTGCAGTTCATAAATGCTGCCACATATTCTGCTTCAGTTGTAGACTAAGAAGTACAACTCTGCTTCTTGCTTGTCCAGGAGACTAGTCTTCCACCAAGAAAGAATGTTCCACTAGTTGTACTCTTTCGGTCATCTACATTACCTACCCAATCAGCATCAGTATATACTTCGAGATTAAAGTCACCATTATATGGATACCACAATCCATAGTCAACTATTCCTTTCAAATATCTAAAAATCCGCTTGATAGCTACCAAGTGGGATTCTCTTGGACTTTTCTGAAAATGAGCTACTATGCCCACTCCATGAGCAATACCTGGTCTATTGTGCACCACATAGTGTTGCTTATCGATCATTGACCAGTACTCCTTCTCATTCACTAATGTTGAATCATATTCCTTAGTCAGTTTATAGCCAATCACCATCAGTGTACCAACCAGTTTTATCTCCTCCATGCCAAAGGTCTTCAATACCTCTTTGACATACTTGGACTGGGTAATAAAGATACCCTTTTTCATTTGTTGAATTTGTAAACCAATGAAGAAATTTATCTCTCTAATCAGAGACATCTCAAATTCTTTCTCCATTACATCTGCAAAAGCATGACTCATTTTATCATCTCCTCCAAAGATTATGTCATCTACAAATACTTCACAGATTAGAATCTGATCACCTTCAAATTTTAGGTAGATGTTGCTATCCTCACTTGTTCTCTTAAATCCAATATTCACAAGATGAGAGTGTAACCATTCATACCATGCCCTAGTTTCTTGTTTCAATCCATACAGGGCTTTGTATTAATCTACACACCATGTTACTATCTTTTGATAGGGCAAACCCATCTGGTTGCTCAATAGAGACTTCCTCTTCTAGGATTCCATTCAAGAATGTAGACTTCACATCCATCTAATAAACCTTAAATCCCTTGAATTCTATAAATGCAAGTAGCATTCGGACACCTTCCAGTCTAGCCATGGGAGCAAAGGTTTCTCCATAGTCTTCTCCCTCTTCTTGAGCATATCCTTTGCATACAAGTCTAACCTTGTTACTCAAAACTGTGCCTTCTTCATTTAGCTTATTCCTGAAGACCCATTTGGTACCTATGATATTCTTGTGTTCTGGTCTGGGTACCAAGGACCATGTTGCATTCTTTTCTATTTGGTTTAGCTCCTCTTCCATTGCCTTAATCCAGTCTTCATCTGTAAGTGCTTCTCTAGAAGACTTGGGCTCCAATTTAGAAATCATGCAAGAGTTTTCTTTCACCTTTCTTCTTGTGAGTATCCCTACATCTTTATCTCTTATGATTTTCTTTGAATCATGATGTAGTTTCACATACCTAGGAATGACTCTAGCTGGTTCTGCTAGTTTTTCCTCTTCTTCTTCACCTACTGTAGCTTCTACCGGTATCAGAACACTGAGATCTTTACTTGTTTCTTTCTTAACCAGTTCCTAGAAGGCTATACCCGATTCATCTTCCACTTCCTCACTGCAAGGTTCCTCAGGGGATTCATCAACCTTGACATTGATACTCTTAACAATTTTCTATGTTGTATTGTTGTAGCACTTAAGAGCTTTGCTCTTAGTGGAATATCCCAAAAATATTCCTTTATCACATTTAGCATCAAACTTTCTCAAATGCTCACGTCTCTTGATGTAAAATTTAATACCAAACACTTTAAAATAACTCATAGTGGGAGTTTTCCTGGTCCAATACTCATAAGGGGTTTTAACTGTACCTTTCTTGATGAGTACCCGGTTCATAGTATAGACTGCAGTGCTCACTGCTTCTCTCAAAAAAGTGTGAGCAACCTTTCCTTGGATCAACATTGTTCTAGCTTCTTCAACTACAGTCATGTTATTCCTTTCTACTATGCCATTTTGTTGTGGTGTCCTTGGGGCAAACAACTGCTTCTTGATATCACTATCTTCATAATACTTGTTGAATTCATCAGAAGTGAATTCACCTCCTTGATAAGTTATTAGGCATTTTATCTTTTGACCACTTTCCTTCTCTACTAATGCTCTAAAGGCTTTGAACTTTCCAAACGCCTCAAACTTGTCTTTCAAGAATGTGACCCACATCATTCTTGACCATTCATTAGTAAGAATCATGAAATACCTATCTCCTTGAATACTTCTAGTTTTCATAGGACCACACAAATCAGTATGCACAAGATCAAGTAAGTTTTCTGCTAAAAAAGACTTACCTTTGAAAGTTGAGGAAGACATCTTCCCAAGTTGACATTCTTGGCACATAGAATTCTCCTATTTGTTCAGCAAAGGAAATCCTCTTACTGCCTTGATCTTACTAGCCTTAACAATATTATCAAATTTTATATGACAAAGTCTCCTATGCCATATCCAACTGTCATCAAACTTCGCCATCACACTGACTTATCTTGGCATTCAACTGAAACAAGTTACCTCTGGTCTGCTTACCAGTGGCAATAAGTTCACCACTCTTTCCAATTATACTGTAGACTCCACCTTTGAACTCCAGAATGAGTCCCTTATCATTTAGCTAAGAAACACTCAATAGGTTATGCTTAAGAGCTTCTACCCAATAGACATCATCCACACTACTCCTTCCGTTTAGTGAGATGGTTCTTTTTCCTTTTACCAAGCATGGTGCATCATTTCTGAATCTGACAACACCTCCATCATATTCTTCTAGAGACAATTTTTTTTTTTATCACCAGTCAGGTGGTGAGAACAACCACTATCAATTATCCACTCATTAGAGTTGTCAATGTGAGAGACAAGTTATTTCTTGTCAAATACTTCTTCCTTTATAGCTACAAACACTATGTCCTCATTCTCTTCATCCTCAGATTCTTTATCAGTAACACCTTCATCCACTGCAACAATAAAATTTCTTCTATTTCCTCCTTTATACTTTCTAAACCTTTTCGGTTTATCCTTATTATCATTGTTAGGACAGTTAACAGCTATATGTCCTATCTTATTCCAGGAAAAACATTTTAAAGGAAGCTTACCTCTGTATTTTCCAGTACCTTTTGGAAGTCTCTTGGCAAGAAGAGCTTCAAACTCCATCATAATCTCTTCATCATCCATACCTATGCTTTACATGGATTCATAGCTAGTACTTGTTTCTTTTCCTTTTCTGGTTGGTGCAACAGATGCTGTAAAAGCTGACTCAGTCTTCTAAACACCGCTATCATAGATATTCAACTCATATGCAGTTAACTTTACAATGATAGAGTCTAAGGATACCTTGGTTTTGTGAATAGACCTTAGTTCCTGAATAACAGAAAATCTAATTGCATATACCGGTAACAATGATCTCAAGACTTTATTGACAATGGTGGCATCATCAATTGTTCCACCAGTGCTCTTAATATCTCCAACAACAGTCTTGATTCTTGTGCCATATTGCTGAATGGTCTCACCTTCAACCATCCTCATGTCTTCAAATTTTCCTCTAAGGCTCTTTTCCTTAGCTTGCTTTACATGCTCATCATTGCTATAAATAATTTCCAATGTGTCTCATACATCTTTAGGAGTGTCCTTATCTTTTACATCAATGAACTCAATATCAGACAAACTACTAATAAGGGCTTCCATGACTTGCCCATTTTCTTGAATCTCTCTTTTCCAATCATCGGTTAAAGTGCTAGTGGGAATTACATAGACATTCTCAAAATAGCTCTAGTGTTGAGCACCCAAACTCTTGATATAGATTTTCATTCTATCCTTCCATATTTTGAAGTTATCTCTATTGAACTTAGGACCTTCCCTCTTCATCATTAAGGCAGGATCCTTTACCTCAAGCGGTTAAGCTTATATCACCAAGGACCTGGAGTAGCTCTGATACCAATTGATGAATAATGATGAACAACAAATACACTAAAAGATACTGAGAGGGGGGGTGAATTAGTACAGACAAAAACTTTTTCAACAACTTATCAAGCTAAAACAACACTAACCAATTGTCTTCATCACTGAACTTAACCATGGCAATATCGGTTAAACATAGTAAGACTGCAGACAACATAGACCACTAAGACTAAACACTTCAAACACATTTAATACTTGATAACTACTTCCCCCATAAACATATATATGTGGTGTGTCAACAATACCATAACCATTATCTCTGCATGCATAATCACTTAAACAAAGAACACTTAATCATCACATAAAAAATTCACAACCCATGACAATAGATTTTTCACGTGGAAATCCAAATAGGAAAAACCACAGTGGGGATGAATACCCACAAGTTTGTTTTTGAACTCTTTTGAAACTCGCTCTATTAGGATCCTAGTCTGGTTAAAGACTTTACAATAAGGTTCTGTTAGGAACCGATCTTGTTAAAGATCACCTAGTTAGGGGATGGCTATATACCCTATTAAAGGTTGAAACCCTCTTAAAGGTTGAAACCCTATTAAAGGTTACCTTGCTAGAGGATTTAAAGAACTCAATGAACTTGAGTCACCTGGTTAGAGGATTTATAGTAAGCTTGTTTAAGCTACCCAGAAAAGAGATTTTCCTTCTGTTGAAATGGTTAGAAGACAATAGGTAAAGCTTTGATCTAATAACAATACTATATGCCAAGGAAGATCCTTTTCACTTCCTCTACTCTGCAATCACACTCTACATTTTTCTCTCACTGGTTTGGTAAGTATCTCATCACCTGGATACATAAACAACATTTGCCAACAACTTACAATAACAAAATTCATCGACCTTATAGACAACAATTAGGTCGGTAGCATAAACCCTAAATCCTAAGAATTTTAGGTTTATAATACAAGCAGTCCAATCCTAACTGTCCAAACACTTTGCATAGAACAATACAATTTCAAACAGATCACAAGACAATCTGCATTGTCCATTCTTCACCGCACATAGAAATCAGTAACTCATGCTTTCTTCTCATACCGCTAAGAAGAATTTTCATTCCTGAGGTAGACATTTAATGCAGTCGATCTTCACATGCAAGATCCTCAAGGAAATCCTTCACATGCACAAAGCTAACATGACATCATGATCTCATCTTCATCTCTTATTTAACTCATCACAGAATAGCGAGATTGCCAAACTAGAAACCCTAGAGTTGATACTACCAACCGATAGTCACACTCAATGAAACCCCAACACTGGTTCATTGCATCTCTTCATACTAGTTAACCAACTTCTTCCAATCTATATACTGGTTCACTTACACTTATTAACATCAATGACAACATACATTATCATTATATCAACATTTCGGTTCATCATATGCCAACATTTTTGTTATGGTCATGGTATTCTTTTATCCCATTCTTCAAATTACTATCCACAAGGAAATGGCTAGGCTAAATCTACCAATAGGTATTTTCTCTATAATGTGGAAATTGGTGATAGAGAATGCGAAGGATTGGCATAAAAGGCTATATGAAGCGTTATGGGAAGATAGGACCTCGCTAAAAAGGGCCATAGGTATGATGCCATTTGAACTAGTATACAAGGTTGAAGCTCAGTTGTATTTGCCTTTGGAATTGTCAGCAACTAGATTACAGAAGGTGATTGAAGATGAATTATTTCAAAATTCTTAGGAGAAGCAAATTATGTACCTTTCAAAAATTGAGGAAGAGAGGTAGGAGTTGGTTGACCATATCACTGCTCATTAAGCTAGGTTAAAGAAATTCTTTGATTGCAAAGCTAGACTATGGAAGTTCATGCTAGGGGATCAGGTCTTCCTATGGGATAGACACAAAGAACTTTAGGGGAAAACAGGAAGTTCGATTTGTCATGCCCAACTTTTGGGCACGAACTAAATACTTGACTAATTAACGACTTACTTAATCAAAATAATGCATCTAGGGTTGGGTCTTAACTATATTTGTGTAGATCAGGTAATTAAATTCAATTGGGAAACAAGGTTTACTAAGTTATCAATGAGCTAATATTTCTCCAAAAAAAGTAATCACTAAGCTTCTTTAATAAATAATTAAAATCTCAAGTGTAACGATTAGTCTCGAATTTAAACGTTTTTAAAATTTATCTTATCTATCTTAATCCACTAGGATTCTAAGTTTAATTATCCTCGTTATTAAAACACCTTATTAAAATAAAACCCCCGTGAATTTTAAATATGATGTAATTTACGCTCAAATGGCCCTCTTGCCCTGCATTATCATTATGGTTTATACCCCCTTTTGAGTCTAATCTACCTAAGTCTGTAATGTTACCTTATTAAAATTTCCTTCCACATTTGTCAATATTTTAAAATAGTTATACAAACTTATTTTACCTTCTAACAACTCTAGATATTAAAATTTATCCTACCTTTATATATATATATTTTTAATATCTTTATTTACCCACTCACATATTTTATCTATAAGTAAATGAGAATATTCAAAGGGGGAGTTTGGGCTTTTACTCTATTATTAAATTATCCCTTTAAATATTCTTTCCCCCCCCACCCCACACACATGCCTATCTTAAAATTCTATGCATGTGATGCCCTAACCCGAAACTAGGGTTAGGGCAAGTTTGTTATTATCTATCTTTGGTTTCCCCTCCTTCTCTTGTGTTGTGTGTGTGTTTGAATATCTTTTATTTTTATTTTTATTTTATTTGTGAGTGTGTGCAGGTGAAGGAGGGTCGGCGGCCATGAGAGGCGGCACGTAGGGGTGAACCAAGCCAACCCCCCCCTTTTTTTTTATGCATGTTATAGCGGGTAAACGGGTGGAGGAAGGGCCGGGCGGAGGAGAAAGGAGTGGCGCTTGGTTTACACCGTGGCGTGGGGAGAAAGGAGGAGGCGGAGCGGGGAAATGTGCCGGCGGAGGTTTTGTTGGTTGTCGCAGCGTGGGAATGGGAGACAGGCGCGGCACCACGGGCTGCGAATGGCGCCGCCCGCAGGCTGCGGACGTCGCCGCCCGCAGGCTGCGGGCGCCGCTGCCCAAGGCTGTGGCCCCCGTGCTTCCTCCATAATCCCGCCTTTCCTTTAAAACTATTTCGCTGTGCCAAGAAAAACAGGGAACGTGCTAGGGTTTAAAATTTCATGTTTTTTTAATACATTTATATATATATATATATATATATATATATATATATAGATATATTGTATGTATATATAATTTGGTAAAATAAAATGCATAAAGTTTTCTGTTTGAAACTGGCAGATTTCTCATAAAAGGGTTGTATATATATATTTATGTATATATATATATATATAATAAGGATATATATATATATATATACATATATTGAAAGACTTAGCATTATATCAGTCCCCTCTCTTTTTTTTTGTATTTTCAGAGTTGTAAATATTCCCCTTTTTTTTTATGAACAGATTTTTAAAAGGAAAATGAATAATATAAATATATATATATATATAGATATATATATATATATATATATATATATATATATATATATATATTTGTGTATTACCATCTTCACTTATTTAAGTATCCTTTGAAAACATGCAGGACCCTATGATTTTTTATTGTAGATTGAGTAATGAAGAAAAACATGTTTTCTTTTCTTGTAACAAAATACTAAAACTAATTGCTAAATGTATTTTTTTTTTAAAGGAATAAATTACTATAACAATTTCATTTTCTACAATAAATGGGGAGGATAAATGACTGTTTTTAAATAAGTTTACAGCAGCATGTCCAACTTTAAAGAAATATGGATTTACAACTAATATTAATTTCAGATTTCTCAAAAGTGCATCTATATATATTATTATTATTTTTTTAATGAAAACACATGAATATTTAAATGCAACTAACACATTTCTTTCTCTTTTTGCAATACTACCAAAGTAGGGAAAAATACTATGTATTTCATTAACAGATGTAAATACAAATGAGCATGGTTACAAAGGGGTTTTTTTTTTGAAATTAAAACAACTACATTTTCCTTTCCATGAAATAGGAATACATTGCTTTTCTTTTTGGAGAAATAAATACAACATTGACTATCTCTTTCTTTTACAAGCTAACATTGAATACATAATCCTCTTTACTTGTAAATAACACAATCTAGCCCTTTTTTTTTCTTTTCCTTTACAACTCCAAAGGAGAATACATTGTCATATTAACTTTTTTCTGCAACATAAACAGCAACATAGCTCTTTAATCCTTCTCTTCCCATCCCATGCAACCTGCAAAAAAACACATCTTTGACCATGGAGAGCTCACCTCCCAGCCTAGGCTTACTAGAAGCCACCCCCAAGCTTGGAGAACCAAGCACTAGACGGGTTACAAACAAGCAAACCCCACAACAAACATAGGAAGACACTTACATTCAAATTTCCCATCCCAAGCTTACACTTTCACCACATTCGTGGTGACTCTTCCATGGGTGGAAGTGGACCAAGTACCAATGGGGAGATTTGCAAGCCAAACACAACACAAGCCACCTCATGGCAATACAAATGCAACAAAATACTCCACAATCCTTATGCCCCCCCAAAAGGCTCAAGGCCATATTTACTCCCCTTATGACCCCCAAATGCATACACAAGGCTATGCAACAAGGGTCACTAGGGACACCCTTGAGATCACTCTCCATAAGGAGAGCCTCTCACCCATGGTTGTCATACTCCTTCCACCCCAAGATCTTCCTACCCTCCCAAGAGTAGGAGATCTTGGACACTCCCAAAAACAACAAGAACACAAAACAAGACACATAGAAAAGAAAACTACACATTCTTTACTTACACAAAAACTTCATAAAACACTTTCTTTACAAGCATCTCTTTTCTACAACAAAACAACATAACTAACACATACAACATAAACAAGAGGAGGTAAGAAGTAACCAACCTTATTCTACCAATAGGTATGCTAAAATTAGTTGGGGATGAGCTGCCCAATTCCACACTAACTTTCTCCAAATTCCACCAAAAGTGCTAATCTCCTACTAACTTTTTCAAAACAAGCATAATCTCCAAGAATGGAGAGTGGGTGATTACTCACTAAGTCTCCAATTCTTGCCTAAGAAGGCCTCTCACACACTTCCCAACCCCTTGGGTGAGGTGTGAGTTCCCATTGGTTGCCCTTCCCAAACTCTTACACATTACCAAAATTGGAAAGGGAAAAGGTGGAAGAAGATGGGGAAGAGAGTTTGACATCTAAAGGGAAGGTTCTCTATCCTAGGAGGAACTTTCTAAGTTGAATTTTCGTTCATCTTGGAAACACCACTTTTTGAAGTGACTACATAGTCACATGGGAGAAGCCACATGTTTCAAAATACCCCTAACCCATAGGTATACCCTTTGGACCTTTGGAAAAGCCCTAAAACTGACCCTAGGAGTCCATTAAACCCTTTGGAAACCCAACTAAAGTTTACCTACGGGTCAAACTTGAGTTGACCACTCCCAAGACTCCCTAACCAAGGCAAATTTGGGACCACACTCATGTTTTTGAATGGCTTTGGTAGAAACAAAACTCCCTCCAAGAGACAAGTCAAAATCAATGACACTAATCAGCACATGTGTCAAGTGACACAATAAAAATACAATATAAAAATCACACATGGAATTTGTCTCTTGTAGGATTACACATATACATATAAATTAATTTTAACACTCCAGCATTATACACTTCACAAATAAAACACATTACAATGGGGTGTTGTCTCTCCAAATAGACAACTCCTGGCTTAACAAACGCACATCAGTCTAAGCTTGGTTCTCCATATAAATTCCATGGTCACATGGATAATTTTCCTGCGCATCTCAATTAACACATTAGTAATACCAAATAATCACATTTATACATAATCAAATACATGGATTCCATTGCACATCAAACACTCATACATTTGGCAACAATAATTCAATATCCCATTCGTTCAAATTCAATTTCACATAAGCAATTAACATAATTTTCCAAAATTGAACCACTCATAAATAAGCATCATTTTTCTATCATCAAAATGAAATCCTGCAAATTTCCAATAATGACATTCACCATCATAATGTAATTCTATTCTAGTAACATATCTAAAGTTTCATAATCATCATGCATGAAATAAAGCATCAACATATGTCAGTGCGATCCAAATCATGGAATCATATAAGTTCTAAGTCCATAAAGCATAAAATAAAGCATCCATAATAGTCTCAATATGCAAATAACTGAAAAGGTCAAACTGAGTCTGGGTAGGGCCTCACACGATTCTCTTTGGAAAGGACCATTCGTAATTAATCAGGTATTGGGCCCTAACTCATCTAAACTTGAATATCATGATGGAAATGTCATGCCCTTGTCCTATAATGGGCAGGACTTAAATCTTTATCATTTGTAAGCAGGCGTCCTCCTACTCTGTACATAAGTTTTTGGTGTTTCGTCTATTTTCTCATGGTTTGTTGTGGTTGGGCCTTTGTTATGTTGGCTTGTGTGTGATGGTATGATGAAAGAATAAGTATCTGGTAGAATACTGAGAGGGGGGGGCTGAATCATTATATTGAAAAACTAATACAAAGTTCCCAATCTCAAACTCATACACACAAAGTAAACATATCTCAGTCAAGATCAATATTCATAAGAATACTTGAAATCAACCAGTTTAACTATTATAATAGCCTAATAGTAAATATCTTCAATCTTGTAAACATCAACAATGCTTAATCATAACTCAACATATTCATCTTTCAATGCTTCTACTTATCATGCCTTATCAGAAGTTAACCAAATAAAAAATAAGATCATAACCACAAAAGAATTCACCACTTGACACAAATGTTTATATGTGAAAAACCCAAATAGGTAAAAATCACGGTTAGATGAGACTCACAAGGATAGCTATTTGAAATCTTCTAAAGTTCTCCCTATTAGGAGCCAAGCATGTTAAAACTTTACAATAAGTCCTGTCAAGAACTAATTCCGATTAGGAATCACCCAGTTAAGGGATTTACAAATATGCCTTGATTAAAAGCACAATACCCTATTAGGAGTAACCTTGCTGGAGGATATAAGAATCCAAGCTAATGGACCACCTTCTTAGAGGATTTAATGAGTAAACAAGCTTGTTAGAGCTTACCCAGTTAAGTAATTTCACTTCTATTGTAACTGTTAGAAAATAATAGGTTTTCTTGATCTGTCTGAGTAGCACTACATTTGCTTGATCAGATCCTTCTAAACTTTAATCTGCTTTCACTCAAGGTGCAGATCCATTCACTCATTAGGCAACTACACACTCAACTGGTTTCTATCAATCTTGCCAACAACCTTTACAAACAACTTCATCAATCTTTAATACAAATCAATTAGGTCGGTAACACAACAAAAACCTAATTCTCATCATCGAGATTACAAAAATGTCGGTACAATCTTGACCATTAGAAATCATGACAATCTATTCATGTTCTTCAAGAAAATCCTAACCGCTCCATGATCACTACTTCATTAGACTTTGTAACTCATCACATATTGTGCATTAGATGCAATCCACTTTTCTCCTTCCCTAAACAAAAAAACAAATGTGCCAAAACAATTTGAACTTATCCTCATACAATGATCACACGTGTCTCCATCATTATCACTTATCAGATAATAAACCAACAAACTTGATCGGTTAGGGTTTAACAGGTGATAGGGTTTATCGGTTACATTGCTTAGAAAGGTTTAACCCTTTACATTGGTTCACTGATTTAAGTTCTCACAAACTTTACATACTGGTTTACAACATCTTCCACAAATTTCTTCTTATTGGTTACTAGCCAATATCAAAAACAACAATATCAACAATAACATGAATACCATTATCGGTTCAATTGACATGAATGACAACATATCATTAATATAATCTATATGCAAAATGCAAACAAACTCAAAATGCCAACAATCCCCGCCTTTGGCATTGATGGCAATACAAATATCAACACCTCTGATTGTTGCTTGGATTGGTATATAGGAATCCTGGTTTACATTCCCAAGTATTCACCTTTTTGTTGTTTGTCTTCATCCTGTCATTGGTTCACCTAATCAGACACATAATTCTTCTCCTCAGACACATAATTCTTCTCCTCAATCACATAATTCTTCTCCCCCTTTGAAAACAATGCCAAAGTGAAAGTAAAAAAAAAAAATGTAATTCTTCTCTCACTGTGCATCAACATCATTCTGCAACTTGATGCTCCCCTTGTGGAATACATCCACTTCTTCATCAATCCATGTAAAATTCTGCAAGTGGTTCAGGGACTGATGCAATCAACATCATTCTCAACTAACTTCATGAAGAGGGACAAAACCCAATTGACTTCTAAGATACTCAAAAGTTGTCTTAGGCAAAGGTTTGGTAAAGATATCTACAAGTTGCTCCTTGGTAGAAACATGCTCCAAGATAATATCTTTACTTTGAACTTTTTCCCTCAAGAAGTGATATTTCAATTCAATGTGCTTAGTCCTTGCATGCAACATAGAATTTTTTGAAATGTTTATTGCACTTGTATTATCACACAAAATCTTTATTGGTTTTGATATTTCCATCTTCAAACCTTCCAAAACGTGCCTCATCCACATAGCTTGTGTGCAATTTATATAAGTTGCTACATACTCAGGTTCGGCAGTAGATTGTGAAGTACAACTATGATTTTTACTACTCCATGAAACTATCCTTCCTCCTAAAAAGAATGCTCCACCGATAGTATTCTTCTAGTCATCAATATTTCCTACCCAATCAGCATCTGTGTATGCTTTTAAATCAAAATTTTCACCATATGGATACCATAACCCATAGTCAACAGTACCTTTCAGATATCTAAAAACTCTTTTGGTTGCCATTAGATGTGCCTCCTTTGGATTCTTTTGAAATATGGAAACAATACCAACTGCATGGGCAATATCTGGTCGACTATGAACAACATAGTGTAATTTTCCAATCATTGATCTGTATTCTTTTTCATCTACAAACTTATATGTATCTTCCTTGGACAATTTACAACCTGTAACCATTGGGGTTCCAACTGGTTTACAGTCATTCATACCAAAAGTCTTCAAAGCCTCTTTCACATACTTGGATTGAGTAATGAAAATACCATTCTTCATCTACTATATTTGTAAGCCTATGTAAAATTTTATTTACCCTACTATTGACATCTCAAATTCATTCTTCATTTCATCTACAAAACAATTACTCATGCCATCATTACCTCCAAATATAATGTCATCAACAAATACATCACTGACCAATATTTCATCTCATTCAGACTTGAGATAAATGTTGATGTCATCATTGATTCTAGCAAAGCCTATCTTCATCAGATGAGTATGAAGTCATTCATACCATGCTCTGGGTGTCTGCTTTAATCCATACAAAACTTTATGCAATTTGCATACCATTTCTTCCTTTTCTATCAATGCATAACCATGAGGTTTCTCTATATAAACTTCTTCTTCTAATATCCCATTCAGAAATGCAGACTTGACATCCATCTGGTATACCTTGAACTTCTTATGAGCTGGAAATGCAAGAAATGTTCTGACACCTTCCAGTCTTGCTACTGGTGCAAAATTTCTCCATAATCCTCTCCTTCTTGTGCATAACCTTTTTCATACTAATCTCGCCTTGTTGCGAACTACAACACCATCTTCATTTAACTTGTTTCTGAACACCCATTTAGTAACTATAACATTCTTGTTTACCAGTTGGGGTACCAGGGTCCAAGCGTTGTTCTTCTCAATTTGATCCAACTCCTCCTCCATAGATTTTACCCAATGATCATCACCAAATGCCTCCTTAGCACCTCTAGGTTCAAAGGTGGAGATCATGCAAGAGTTCTCTCTTATTCTCCTTCTAGTTAGTACACTAGCATCCTTATCCCCAATTATCTGTTCAGGACTGTGATTCAGTCTCACATACCGAGGAATAACATGATCATTTTCTTCAGGTTCAGCTTCTTCATTATCATCTTCCTTTGAATTTATTTATCGTGGTTGAACAAGTACATCAGGATTTACTTTACTGGTTTCTAATTTGACATTTTCAAGTTCCAAAAGAAAAATGAAAGGATCTTCATCCTTCTTCTCAGAACTAGTTCCTTCTGAAACTTAAGGACATTCATCTACACGAACATCAGTACTCTCAATAATTTTCTATGTCCGGTTGTTGAAGCATTTATAGGCCTTACTCTTGGTGGAATAGCCAAGAAATATGCCTTCATCACTCTTTGCTTCAAACTTGCTTGTGTAATCACCTCTTTTAATAAAACATTTGCTTCCAAATATCTTAAATTAGATAACATCAGGTGATCTCCCATACCAATATTCATATGGGGTCTTGTCCTTACCTCTTTTCACTAGAACTCGGTTCATTGTGTAAACAGTTGTACTTACAACTTCTTTCCAAAATATTTTTGCTTCACCTCCTTGTATCAACATAGTCCTAGCAGCTTCAACCACTGACCGGTTGTTTCTCTCTGCTATACCATTTTGTTGTGGTGTCCTTGGTGCATAAATTTGGCACTTGATACAATTATCATCACAATACTTAGTGAACTCCACATAAGTTAATTCACCACATTGATCTATTCTTAGACATTTTATCTTTTTGCCGCTCTCTTTCTCAACTAAGGCTCTGAATGCATTGAATTTACCAAAAGCTTCATTCTTATCCTTCAAGAATGTGACCCACATCATCCTTGAACAACCATCAATGAATATCATGAAATATATGTCACCTTGAATGCTTCTTGTTCTTATTGGTCCACATAGATCTGTATGAACCAAATCTAACAAGTGTTCTACTAAGAAGGACTTTCTCTTGAAAGTTGAATAAGTCATCTTTCCTAGCTGACATTCTTTACAAAGAGCATTAACTTGTTTGTCTAGCTGAGGCAGACCTCTTACTATCTTAGACTTGCTGAATTTAACAATATTGTCAAAATTTATATGACAAAATCTCCTATGCCAAAGCCAGCTATCATCTAATTTTGCAATCAAGGAGTTGCTAACTTTAGGATTGAGATGAAATAGATTACCTCTATTTTATTCCCTGATTGCAATCAATTCACCTTTGTTGTCAAAGATTTTGCACATTCAATTTCTTAACTCCAGTGGGTACCCTTTGTCATTAAGTTGTGCCACACTTTAAATATTTTTCTTTAGGCCTTCAACCCAATAGACATCGTGAGCACTGCTCTTCTCATTAACATAAATAACTCCCTTACCTTTAACCATACAAGGTGAGTCATTGCCAAATTTGACAACAACACCATCAAATTCCTTCAAGGAAATAAATTTTCTCTAATCACTGGTCATGTGATGTGAACAACCACTATCAATGATCCAATCATTAGAGTTATCCATTCTAGATACTAGTGCCTTTTGATCTCATATTTCTTTTGTAATAGCTACAAACACAATATCTTCACTAGCATCATCATCAGATTCTTCATCAGTAATACCACTGTCAATAGCTACAAGACAATCTCTCTTGCCTTTACCCTTATACTTCTTAAATTTATCTTTCTTGTATTCATTTTCACCATTAGGGCAATTAGTTGATATATGACCAATCTTGTTGCATGCAAAACATTTTAAAGGTAGCTTACCTCTATATTTACCAGTGCCTCTAGGGATTCATTTTTCCAACAATGCTTCAAGTTCCACTAAGTTGTCTTCATCATCAACATCTCTGTTGGATCTAGATTCATAGCTATGACTGGCATCTCTACTTCTTCTTATAGATGAGTTAGAGATAGAAGCTCTAAATGCAAATTCTGATTTCTATACACTACCATCATAGCCATTTAGTTCAAAATAATTAAGTTGGTCAATAATAGAGTCAAGAGTTACCTTTATCTTGTCAATGGATTTCAGCTCTTGAATAGCTGCAACTTGGATAGCATAGACCAGTAGCAGGGTTCTTAATACCTTACCAATTATTGTGGCATCTTCCACTTTCCCTCCTTCACTCTTTATCTCTCCAACTATCTCTTTAATCCTTTGACCATACTATAGGATATTCTCACCTTCAGACATTCTCATGTCATCAAACTTTCCTCTTAAACTCTCCTCTTTGGCAATCTTAACATGTTTATCACCGCTATAAATCTCTTCACATTTTTGCCACACTTCATGTGTAGTCTCAAGACCATGAACATCTACATATTTAGCTTCAGACAGAGAACTGATAATAGCCTCTAATGCTTGGTGATTTTCTTGTTGTTCTTTCTTCTAATCATCAGTCAGGATTCCAGTAGGTGTAATATAAATAGTTCCTATATGATCCCAATATTGACTACCAAGACTCTTAATGTAAATCTTCATTTTGTCACTCCATATTCTATAGTTATCTTTGTTGAACTTCAGACCTTCTTTCTTCACCATGATCTACAAGATCTTTTCCTCAAGCTGTTAGGCTATTAGATTAAGAGGACCTGAGATGTTCTGATACCAATTGATGGTATGATGAAAGAATAAGTATCCGGTAGAATACTGAGAGGAGGGGGTGAATCAATATATTGAAAAACTAATACAAAGTTCCCAATCTCCAACTCAGTCAAACAAAGTAAACATATCTCAGTCAAGATCAATATTCATAAGAATACTTGACATCAATCGGTTTAACTGTTATGACAACTTAATAGTAAACAACTTCAATCTTGTAAACATCAATAATGCTTAATCATAACTCCACATATTTATCTTTCAATGCTTCTACTTATCATGCCTTATTAGAAGTTAACCAAATCAACGAATAAGATCATAACCACAAAAGCATTCACCACTTGACACAAATGTTTATACATGGAAAACCCAAATAGGTAAAAACCACAATCATATGAGACTCATCAGGATAGCTATTTGAACTCTTCTGAAGTTCACCCTGTTAGGAGACAATCCTATTAAAGCTTTACAATAAGTCTTGTTAAGAACTAATTCTGATTAGGAATCACCCGATTGAGGGATTTACAAATATGCCTTGATGAAAATCAAAATACCTAGTTAGGAGTAACCTCGCTGGAGGATTTAAGAATCCAAGCTAATGGACCACCTTGTTAGAGGATTTAATGAGTAACCAAGATTGTTAGAGCTTACTCAGTTAACGGATTTCACTTCTGTTGTAATTGTTAGAAAACAACACATTTTCTTGATTTGTCTGAGTATCACTACATTTCCTTGATCAGATCCTTCTAAGATTCAAGCTACCTTCACTCAAAGTGCAGATCCATTCACTGGTTATGCAACTACACACTCAATAGGTTTCTATCAATCTTGTCAACAACCTTTACAAACAACTTCATCAACCTTAAATACAAATCAATTAGGTCAGTAACACAACAAAAACCTAATTCTCATCATTGAGATTACAAATAAGTCAATACAATCTTGATCGTTATAAATCATGACAATCACTTCACTTTCTTCAAGAAAATTCCAATAACTCCATGATCACCGCTTCATCGGACTTTGTAACTCATCATGCATTGTGCATTAGATGCAATCCACTTTTCTCCTTTCGTAGACAAAAAACAAACATGCTAAAATAATTTGAACTTATCCTCATACAATGATCACATGTGTCTCCATCATTACCACTTATCAGATAATAAACCAACAAACTTAATCGGTTAGGATTTAACAATGGATAGGTTTTACCGGTTACATTTCTTAGAAAGGTTTAACCCTTTACATTGGTTCACTGGTTTAACTCACAAACTTTACATACCAGTTTACAACATCTTCCACAAATATCTTCTTATCAGTTACTAGCCAATATCAAAAACAACAATATCAGCAATAACATGAATACCATTACTAGTTCAATTGACATCAATGACAACATATCATTAATGCAATCTATATACAAAATGCCAACAGTGTGTCTAACCAAATATTATAGATTCATTTCCTACTCCTTTTTAGTCTCGATCCCCTATGAGAGACGATGTTACCCTATTATTTTGTCAATAGTCAAAATCCTTCTTTGGTAAAATAAAGCGTCATTATTTTTCCTCCCCAGATTCAAAATGTTTCGTTCTTACTTATGAAGTTGTCTTACTTGTCTTGTTTCAATGAACCTATATGTTGAACCCTTGTCTCATTTTAGAGTTCAAAGTTCACCTGGTGCCTTTTTATGTCCCACACTTTTGTTTGTTTTCAAGGGGAGATCTTAAGTATGTTTGGTCCATGGTGAGCTTGAACAATTGAACCCTTTCTATCTGGTTCAAGGTTTGAGGTTCATCTTTGTGTTCGCCTCAAAGTCTTCACTTGTTCCTAGTTCAATTTTGTGTGGAGCTGAAGGTGGTATTTTTCACTTCAAGGTACCTTCATTATTATTCTCTCATGTTGAACTTGAACCTTTGAACTTTGTTAAATGGTTCACGATTCAAAGTTCACTATAAGTTGGCTCTAGAAATATAACAAGGCAGGGTAGGTTAATGAATGGTGGCGTGAAAAAAGGAATATTTCAAGCATATCAAGTTTTAAAATTTTAATTATGGAAAGTAATCATGAAATCTCGAGCTTCTTATGTGGAAGTGATCTGTAATAAAATCCGTCGTCAAAATCCCATCAAATCAGGAGTTCCTTCACATGATTGTATGAGGTGTTAAGAAGCATGTGTAAGTTTTGTACAAATTTTCTTACCCTTAATATGCAAACCCTTCTGTTGTAATTTACTAGATGGTTATTGTTGGAGAAGAAAAGGGTGTTGAAGGTAATTATAGCTCCATACATCTGAGGGTTGCAAGGATTTCATGACAGTAATAGGTGAGTTTTGATTATCCCTTTCCCACTATGTTACTTGCTCATAAAGCCTCTATAGTAAAATCTTTGTTTTGGGTAGAATTTTGTCCTTGTTTTAAAATTGTTGATGAATGTAAGAGTGGAAGTCATGAGGCCAACCTTGCTGAAACTTGGCTGCACATCATGTTTAGTGAGTACACTTCCAAAGCTGGGAGATACTTCTTTGGCTCAGGCTGACTTGCGAGATTTTCTGGAGAGAGTGGGAAACCCATATTGTAATTCAATGATGGGAAAGATTGTTAAGAGTACGTTGATTGAAGCTGTTGCTTTCCCCATTGCTGCCTCTTGCCCCAAATTAGTTATGGAATGCATGAGTATATATGATGAGAATATCAGGTGTATTAGAACTAGTAATGGTGAGGTGTTGGTGAAAATTGATAGGGAAACAATGATGGCTGCCATGGGAATTCCCCATAAAAATCCATATGAAGACTGGTCCATTGGTACTTCATATGCCTTTTTCTCTGAGAAAAAAGGCACCTAGAAGAGCGTCATTTCCCAAAATTGGCTCCTTAAGGTGCAGAGAGGAGGTTCCAAATTACCCAAACCTCTCACAAGAGAGCATTTCATAACAGAGGTGCGAGATATTGTAATTTTGTTTAATAGACTTAAAGCAAATGCACATGCCTTCTACTGGGAGGATTGGATGTATTTTTACATTCAAGTATTGCTGACTAGTGAAAAATATTTAGATTGGGCACAGATTATCATAGAAAGACTTCATGAGGGTCTGCATAATTTTGTCAGCATGACTAGTTTTCATATGTCTTCTTATCTCTATTATATTCTTGCTTGTACCAGAGAATGGCAAGGGTTGCATCATGAACCATGGGTCGATGGCATGAAAGTTTATGAGTATTACCCACACTTGTAACAACAAAAGTATGTTGAGAATTTCATGAGATGGAATGATATCTTTGCCGACAGACTTGTTTTTGAGTTGCAGGGAAATGTGAGTAAAAGGATGTCAGCTAAAGCCAGGGAATTAGTCAACATATATGGAAGCTACTACATTCAATTCTCTATATTTACCTACATTAGAGTGGGGGGTTTCAAAGGTGAACCATTTAAATTGCCCATGTATGCCCTAGATAGCCATGTGCTTATTGAAGTCTGTAGACAACTTTCCCACATTGATAAGAAATTAAATAAAAAAGGTAAATCTGGGGTAATTTTTCCAGTTGAACTTGGCCATTAAAGTTGCAAGTTTATTTCCCATGCTCTGAACCTAGAACTAGAATTCAATAAATTGAACTTGCAACCCTACGTTGCCAGACGTAAGATTAACAAAAGAGGATATGAAATTGAGCATTTGAATGTTGATGCAAAATTTCAACATGAACCCCAATTGGAGGACTATTGGAAAAATTGTTCTGATGAATTGGAGGTTAGAAGAGGACTGTGGTCAAGGTTTACCTTGCAACAAATAGTTATAATGGGATTGTTAATAAATATTTTAGGAGTATGGGAAGAGGGGAGTAGAGGATATGCAATTGAGAATTTGAATGTTGATGTAGAATTTCACATGAACCCCAATTGGAGGACTATTGGGAAAATTGTTTTGATGAATTAGAGGTTAGAAGAAGAATGTGGTCAAGATTCACCTTGGAAAAAATAGTTAGAATGGGATTGTCAATAAATATTTCAAGAGTACGAGATGAGGAGAGTGAAGATGTGTTGGATGTCGATTTCAATGAAAGAGTTCAAGGGCAACCAGTTCTTGAAATTAATTAGGATAGAGGAGAGGAAGGAAGTATTCAGACCATGTCCTTTAATGTCATAAGGAGAATAGAGAAGTGGTTGAAGGATCGTAGATTCACTCCAAAAGTGGAAACAACTGGTCAATTTCATGATGCTACTTAGTTTCCCACTTTGTCCTTTAATGTGATTGTTGATATTGCAAGCACCACAAGACAAAAGGAAAAAGAAGTGGGGAGTAAAAGGTCAAATAAATCTCCATTGAATCCCTCATCGGTTTCAGTCAAATGCTCAAAAAGAAAACAGGAAAGAAATAAACCTATGAGGAACAAGATTATTGTTGACCTAGATGCAGGTGAAGAGAATTAGGTAATCATAGATGAACATGTTAGGATAACCGGTGAGGAACTGAGAGGGGAGGTGAATCATTTGTTAACATATTATAGCTTTTAATCCACAATATAACCTTAAACAAATTAAGTACCGGTACAGACAGATGCCAATAGGAACAGATACTGGTAAGTAATACAACTTAATAATTAACCAGATAATCAATGAAGAGAAACCATACCACATAACATCAAGGTTTGTATGTGGAAAACTCAGAAAGGGAAAAAGCATAGTGGGAATCTTACCCATAGTCAGATGATACTTCTGTAGAAAGTATGTGTTACAATGAGGGGCTTGCACTGCAGTAAGGCACACTGCCTAGAGCATACTGCTCATTACAAAAGGAGTCTCACTGACTACAGAGAGGCTACAACCTTCTCAAAATAAATGGACAACAATCCAATAGACTAAACTATTGGAAATAGCATCAACTATGTCTAATTATAGTCCCAGTTAAGCTCAATGTCAGAGGACTAAATCCTCTTCTGAAACCAATTTGATCACCAATGATCGATCAACTCCTCTACCTGGTGATATTATAATATTCGCACATTACATTCCTTGATCATGACCTTTCCAATAACCATGATACTTTACAAATATTTTCTACCTCCTATTTATATAAACCCTAAGGCCTAAACCAATTAGGTCGGCCACCTAAAGATATTACAATAACATCATTACATAATTCTTTATTATAATGATATGTCATGTCAGCTTAAGATCAAAACAATAATAACAAATCTATAAGACATCTCGAATCATCCAGGTAACGTGTAGAGTACATGCTAGTATCATACCGGTCCATAACCTAGATAGGTATCAAACCTATTCTGGGTCCACCACGCCAAAGGAATGTCTTCAAAAAATTGAAGCACGATCAATGAACATCTTCAGCATCCTGAAATCCTCAAAGAAGCTACACCAATACCAATTGTGCATCCTGTCATGATTCCTCAATGAAAGCTTTGTTGGTAAAGCCATAAACCAGTGTCGGTAAGGGTTTACCAGTGTGTATGATAACAACTAATTATCAATCCAATACCAACTGACCAAAGCATGCTTATGGAACATATAACACATGAAATCCAATATACTTTACTGATCCAAACATTTCGGAAGTGTCCAACCAGATAATACCTTTTACCGGTAACACTAGTCTTATACTGGTAACCTATCTGTCGGATACCATCTATATCAGTCAATGTGAATCTATATGTCGGTAATAGGTAGTGTTGACATCAATGACAAACATCAATGCCACACATAATCAATTCATCCATAATGCTAACAATATCCCCCTTTGGCATTGATGGGAACACAAGTTGTGAAAAATATATAAACAAGTCTCCCCCTATGGAAGAGAACCAATAATGAATATCTCTCCCCCAGTGAATAATATCTCTGTAAGGCTTTGAAAAAATCTTTTTCCCCAATGTATACAACTTTTCTTTTATTTTCACATCAATATCTCTCTCCCTTTGACATCAATGCTAGAAAAATTGATAAAAATATCAAAGCAATGATATAAACCTTTGAATATCAAAGCTGACTACTCCTCCTGAGTAGTAGCACCATTCATCAGTGTCAGAATGGATAATGTTCCTGATAATGCATACCAAATTGATGATAAACTTCATGAATCAAGTCTCCCGTGGAGGGACAGAAACCCCTAACCTATATCTCAAGTATTCAAATGATTCCTTAGACGGTGATTTAGTGAATATGTCTACAATCTGTTCTTTAGTGTTCACATAAACCAATTTGACTTCCTTTGCTTCTACCTTGTCCTTTAGAAAGTTATACTTTATTGAAATATGCTTAGTCTTAGAGTGAAATACTGGGCTCTTGGACATGTCAATAGTTGCAGAGTTATCATAGTAGATAACTACCAGTTCACTAAAATTTACCCTAATATCCTTCAACATTTTCTTCATCCACAAAAATTGAGTGCAATTAGTTGCCTCTGCAACATACTCAGCTTCTACAGTAGATAAAGAAATGCATGATTGTTTTTTGCTTATCCATGAAACCAATTTCTTTCCAAGAAAGAAAGCTCCACCAAAAGTTCTCTTCCTTTCATCAATATCACCTGCCCAATTTGAGTCAGTATATGCACATAAAGTGAAATCATCATTTTTGGAATACCATAAGCCATATTCTATTATTCTTTGCAAATACCAAAATATCCTCTTTACTGCACATTCATGATTTTCTTTAGAATTAATTTGATATCTTGAAACAATACTTACTGCATTCATAATATTAGGTCTACTCTGAGTTAGATATAACAGACCACCAATCATAGATTTATACCATGTCAGATTTACCGGTGAAGAAGTATCCTTGATAGATATTTTCTCACTTGTAGCCATAGGAGTACTTACCAGTTCGGAATTCTCCATACCAAAAATTTTCAACAATTCCCTTAGATACTTAGTGTGACAGATAAAAATGCCTTTGTCAGTTTGAGTAATCTGCAAACCTAAGAAAAATTTCATCTCACCAATCATGGACATTTCAAATTCATTCTTCATGTTGTTAGCAAAATCCATGCACAATTTATCTTCTCCTCCAAAAATGATATCATCAACAAAGACTTTAATAATCAGAATATCATTATTAGTGATCTTATAATATAGAGTACTATCAACATTGCCTTTAGTAAAACTAAACTTCAAAAGATATTTATCCAACCTTGCATACCAAGCTCTAGGAGCTTGTAACCGTATAAAGATTTCTTCAATCTACAAACCATGTCTTTGTCATCTGTCAGTGTAAATCCATCAGGTTTCTCAATGTACACTTCTTCCTCAAGCTCACCATTCAAAAATGCACATTTAACATGCATTTGATAAACCTTATAGTTCTTATAAGCTACATAGGCAAGAAATAGTCTAATAGCTTCAATTCTAGCTATAGGTGCAAATGTCTCACCATAATCAATTCCTTCCTTTTGAGAATATCTTTTACAAACCAATCTAGCCTTTTTCCTTATAACTTGACCATCCTCATTTAATTTATTTTTAAAAACCCATTTAGTTCCAATAACATTCTTATTTTTAGGCCAAGAAACTAAAGACCAAGTTTCATTCTTCTCTATTTGATCTAATTCATCTTCCATAGCCTTTAACCAATGTTTATCCTTACAAGATTCAATAACAATTGTTGGTTCAACTTGAGATATAAGACATACCTCTTCATTTGCCATTTTTCTTCTTATCATTACTCCCTTGTTCCTATCTCCAATAATTTTATCTTCGAAATGATTTAATCTTACATACCTTGGAGTCTTTTGAACTTTAGGTTCACCACTCTGATTATCAGTCATAGTTGAATTTTCAGATTGTGTCAGTGTAACTATTTCATCTTCCTGTATTGGTTGAGGCATTGTAGGTTTAGTTATGATCATTTTCACTGTCGTTTCCTTGTCATATGATATAGAATGATTTTTGTACTATTCATCCACTTTCACATTAGCACTTTCCACAATTTTCTATAATCTTTTGTTATAACATCTATATGCTTTGCTATGAATTGAATAACCATGAAATATCCCTTCATCACATCTAGGATCAAACTTTCCAATTGAATCATCTCTTTTGATATAACATTTACTTTTAAAAATTTTGAAACACTTAAGAGTAGGTGTATGTCCAAACCGTAGTTCATAAGGGGTCTTACTGGTTTCACCTTTAATGTGAACTCTATTCAATATGTAGACTGTTGTACTCACTGCTTCTCTCCAATAGATATGAGGAAATTTGGTTTCCATCATCATAGATCTAGTTGCATCTAAAATGGTTCTGTTCTTTCTTTCAACTACTCCATTTTGCTAAGGAGTCCTAGGTGCACATAGTTGTCTCTTGATTCCATTCGTCTCATAACAATTGTTAAATTCATGAGAAGTGAACTCACTACCATGATCTGATCTAAGACATTTGATTTTCAATCCAGTTTTTGTTTCAACCTTAGCTTTAAAGATCTTGAATTTCTCAAAAGCTTTAAACTTCTCCCTCAGAAAAGTCACCCACATCATTCTAGAATAGTCATCAATAATCAACATGAAATACCTATCACCTTGAAAGCTTCTAGTTCTTGTTTGACAACATAAGTCAGTGTGAATCAAATCAAGTACATTATTAGATTTTTCATGTATGCTTTTATAAGAACTTCTGACTTGCTTACCCAATTGGCATTCCTTACATATCGGATTATGAGGCTTCATAATCTTAGGTATATCTCTTACTGCCTTAGTTGAACTTATCTTAACAATACAATCAAAATTTGTTTGGTGTGGAGCCTTATCAGTCTCCAAGTGGGAGATTGTTGATATGTGGTGACTAATAAGAAAAGTACTGTACACTCAGCATGTATCCTTGCCGGGGTTTGGGGGTGGTAGCCCCCAAGAAAAAAAATTTAGGATGTTTTTTGTTGATGAAAACTGACATTGTCATAAAACCCTAAAAAGGCCGACTTTGTTTGTTGCCCTAAAAATGCATGTTATAAGCGACTGGGATGCTTAAGTCATTGTAAGGTTGATGTACTATTTTTGTTGGATAATAAGAAAGATTGGATGACTGTGTATGGTGGACGTAACCCATTCTGGGTGAACCATGTTAAATCTATGTGTTATCTATGTCCTATTTTATTCCTTTATCTTTTGTATTTAAATATGTATATTGTTAGGGGTCCCACAGATACTGAGAGGGGGGGGGTGAATCAGTATCTGACCGGTGATTAGAATTTCTTAACTTAAAACATGCAGAACATAATATAACAGTGTACCGGTATGCAAGAAGTAATGCAATAAACAGAATCAAGTACATCCACATGAAAAGTACACCATAACACAAGATTTTAATGAGGAAACCTGGTGTGGGAAAAAACTCGGTGGGATTTGTGACCCACAATATTCACTCACTGGCCAATAAGAGAATATTACTTACAATAAGGGCCTGCACATGCAGGAAGGCTAACTGCCTAGAGCTCACTGTTCAATGGGAAGTCTCACTGACTTACAATAAGGATTATACAAATCCAATATCTTGTACTACTTTACAATAGCATCTTCAATGCCTGATTTAGTACCGATTCCTACTATGTTCTTTACATATACCCTTTGACCTATATTTCGCACATTAGGTCTACCTAATATTTTCCTTAATGCTTCTCCTTCACATTCTTTTCACATTACAAAATGTCTACAATGATCTCTTTTATAAATAAGAGTCATTTTACAATTTACCAAGTCGGCTTACAATAATAAACAAAATATTATATAACAAAAATCCCGTCGACCTCTGTGCCGATATACTTCCTTTTTTCTGTGTCGGTCTTGGTGTCCTGAGTGCCGGTGTAGAGTGTGATCTGCTTATGCCGGTATAATGTCTTTGCTGGTGCCATAGGATTGCAAGGTTGCCATTAATGACAAAACCTTCAATCACATACAATGTCTCATTGGAGTGTGCATATGCCAACAATCTCCCCCTTTGGCGTTGATGGCAACACTCATGAGAAATTTCAAAAAGTATACAAAAATGTGTAGTCCAAAAATGTTACCAAAAATGTGTGTGCTCCCCCTAAGCATATGATTCCTGTGATTTGAATTTTCTCATCCCACTACTCCCCCTTTGGAATCAATGACAAAGGTTGTCAAGATGTCAGTAGAGTTTGCGGTTTCAACCTTGTAACTGGGTAGTTACAATTTAAAAAATATCTCCCAAAATCAAGTTTATACTATCCATAAACTTCTTGCTATCTTTTATTGCTGCCTCTGTTCTCTTTATTGTACCAGTGAGATGCTGCAAATGCTCTACCAGTGTTTTGATTCCCTGTATTAATGCCTCAGAAATTTCCTTCCGCAAAGATGCTAGATAGTCCAATCTTGGACTTAGTTTAGATCTCAAATGTTTTTCCTTATTTATTATTCTTTCTTTCTCTCTTTCCAATTTGAGTAGTTCTTCCTCAAAATTTGTTTTCTTCTCCTCAAAAACTGATAGTGTATCAGGTGAGTTGACAAAGTTGTCTGCAAGTTTATTTATCTCATCTTGTACCTTGCTCATTTTCTTGTCAATATCTACAGTCAAAAATTTTGGTTTACAATTATCTTTATATAGATTTTTTTATTCTTTCAACAAATTACATAGTTCCGATAGAAGTGTGTCAAAATCTCTATTACACTTCTTTATTTCCTCATCAAAGAATTTTTGTTTTTCAATATCTACCTTATCCTTCACTGACTCTTCCTTTATTTTCTCAATGTTTTCTGAGATATATTTAAACAATGTATCCAATTGTCCTAAAGAATCTTTGTTATCTATATTATAGTTGGGAGCAATTACCTTCAAAATTGGTATGGAATCATCAATTGCTTTGTAAGCTTGTGAGTTGCAGTCGGTTATTTTCTTGATAGAATCTAATAACACCTCAGTCACATTTGTTAATTTATATCCTGATGATGATCCAACAATCTGAGTATCGGTGGGAGTAACCAAGCTTGTAATGACCTCTTGTAGGTCTGTTTGTGTCTACACTTCTTTAAGCACTAGTTTTCCTACTTCACTAGTTGTCGGTGGCACTGTTTCCTTATGTACCTATTCCGATTATTGTTGTTCTAAAGCCTTTAGCTCTATTTGTTTCTTTGTATGTTTCATTGACTTAGTCTGTGTCTCAGTCTCTACCTTTTTCTCTTTATCTTCTGTCGGTTTATCTATTTCTCCTGCTACCGAAGGCTCACTAGTCATATCTGACTTAATAGTTGTATCTTTGTCTACTACTATGTTGATCTTCTGAGTATCAACATTCACAGTATATAGGACTTCAAGATTAGGATTATTATCCTCTATATCCATACTCTCAGCTACCGGTTTATCTTCAATAGTTGTTGATTTTACCGGTGGAGTATTTAAAGAAGGTGGGGGTAAGTTGTCTCTAACCTTGATACTTGGTGGTCCACCAACTTTACCTTTCCCCTTGTCTCTATCTTTCTGATATACCTTTATAGGTTTAGGGTTCTTGTATTCTTCTTGTTTTTCTTTCTCAACCAGGAATATATCCCATCCATCTTTTGTTTCCTCTGTCACTTCATTAACTCTTCCTGCCATTAGTGAAATATGTCAGTGTGCAGTAGAGAATACTGACCAGATGGCCTTTGCAATCAGATCATGAATTTCTTGTGAAGATTTTACCGAATATACAACAAGTAACTTCTCAATTTTTATTTTCTTATCCAATTCTATCACTGCCTATCTTCTTGCCTCTAGTCTTTTGAATAATTCATCAAGAATTTCATTGACTACTTCCATCAAAAATTTCTTGTACATAGCCATGTGTAATATAACACTGTTCTCAACTTGTTCTTTCTCATCAGCTGTTATAGTGTCATAGATTTTCTCTATATTTTTATTTTACCTTCCTCTGTGATTTCATTCAGTAGTATATCAAGAGGGGCCAAGTCTTTGTTTGTCCTTTTCTTCTTCTTGGGTGTCAGTTTCTTCTTTGGTGTGGCCTTTCTAACCGGAGATCTCACTGCTTGTTGTTTTTTGCCTTGTCCTCCTAGGTGAAGGTGTGGTTGCCAATGAGGGATCTCTTTTCCTTACAACTCTTTTAAAAGTTGCAGGCATGTCACTTCCTGAAGAAGTACCTACCAGTGATAGGTGAGTTTCAGGCTGTGGAGCTGCTAACTCATCCTCTGTTATGTCGGTTTTCTTCAATACATCTTCCTTAATGGCTTTTGCTTGTCTGGACCCTTTCCTTACAACTACCTCAACCTTTTTCACTCTTTTGTTTGATTGAATTTGGATTTCTATGGTTTTAGCACTACCAAATATTTCTTCTTTTAGTTCTCTGGGGACTTCCAGAAGTGCTTTAGCATATGTTTCAACTATGTGATCATTTGTTTCATAGCCCATCTCGGTTACTCAAACTGTCCTTGGGGTGACCGCTTCCATCCAAATTTCATCTTTCTTGATGACAAAGCATATATCATCTTTGTATTTGTCTACAATCTTTGGTGATAACCTTACTCTTTTCTTCATTTTGGCTTTTAATGCTTGAAACAAGTCATTAATATTGTTTTCCTTGTTCTCACCCATGTTATTGAATAGTTCAGTCAATTGTTTGCCTACCGGTATGTCATATCTAAGTTCTTTGTAACCTATACTAGGAACCTATTTTGTTATGTGTAGCATTAGGCATACAAACAAATTTCCAAATCTGAAAGTTCCTTTCTTGTCCTTCTTGATCTTTCCAAGATTGTCAGTTAATTCATCCTTTAACCATTCACATATGTCAATTTTTGCATTATCTGTTACCATATCATAAGCACTCTTAATGCATAAGCTTGAAACTGAATTTAGTCTATTAGCATGAGTTGTTTTATACCCTAATATCATACTGATGAATCTCACATTGATATCTTTTACATCATTAACCCTTAGAGACCTCTTGTCAAATGTTGCACCAGTTAGGTCTATAACTAGGTCATTGGAAACCTTCTTGGTTTTATCTGGTCTTTTATCAGTGGTCAGTAACCCTATGATAGCTTTCACAGCTTCCTTGGTGATCTTATGGATTGCATCTAACTAGAAAAATTCTCCATGTACCTTACTTAAAATTATCCTAATCACATCCTTTGGAAATTCAGGAATGCTAAGGATCTTTGTAAATCCTAGGGTCTCAATGATTTTGTGTTCATCTTTAACATTGTCAATATTATCACATATCACGGTTTTATATATGGTTTTGATTTCCTCATTTCCTAACTCTTCAATGTTGCAGTGGATGTACATTCTGGGGTCTTCAACATATACAACTCTCTTAGGAATTTGAGAAAAAGCACCTAAGTTATCATCCTTCTTTGCTATCTCGGGAACTAACTGAAATACGAGCCTAGGTTTTTTTATTACTTCAACAACAGTAGGTTTTGCTATGTATTCAATTGTAGAAGTGGATGCCATGATTAAATACCTTTTACTGCCTTAGATGGATGATTTCTTGGAGTGTGCTTGCTTCTTACTCAAAATGCTTTAGCCCGGAGTCTTCACGCTCTTCAAAAAATTGAAATCTTGGTGAAATGAAATGGAGCCAAAACCCTAATTTTATAATGTTTTTTCACCATCTACCACATTAATTGCATGCGAGTTAAGTATTTACTTAACATTGTTTGTCGGTAATAAGTAATTTTTCAACTTCTTATCTCTAACTGAGGGAATAATAGCACATGTGTCATTAGATTGCCAAACCCTCAAGGAAATTTTCTTCAATTAGATGAAGAACTTCTTGTCGGTGGAGCACTGCTCTGTCCTTTCGGTGAAGCATCACTTTGTCCTGTCGATGAAGCATTGGTTGGTTCTATCAGTGGAGGAGTATTCCCAATATTTAGATCAGCTTTCCTAATCCATTGTTTTGAGAATTCTTCCTTAACCTCTTCAACTTTTTCTTTACCTTTCAAGCTAGAACTTTTGTTGTCTACCAGTGTTCCTTTACTTCTACAAAATTTAGCAATATGCCCAATCTTGTTACATGCATAACAAGTTACATTATTTTTCTAAATAGCTTTCCCATAACCTATGCCAGTTTGTGTTCTGCATTGATTAGATAAATGTCCAAATCTTCCACAAACATAACATCTCACATTCATTCTGCAGTTTTCAGAGTTGTGACCAACTTTATTGCATTTAGAACATTGACTGGTGGGTGTGTTGATATTCTGATAATTTCTAGATCTACATTCATTTTCTCTATGACCATAGTTATTACAGTTAAATCATTTTCCATTGAATTTATAAGCATTAGGTTGTCTTACCCATTTGTTGTGATCTGTTGATGCTGGTATAATGTCTTTGTCAGTGCCATAGGATTGCAAGGTTGCCATCAATGACAAAACCTTCAATCACATACAATGTCTCATTGGAGTGTGCATATGCCAACACATATAATTGTTAGTTCATATTTGCTTCGGATCTACTTGAAACCCTAACAATTTGTATCAGAGCAAGGTTTTCTATAAATTGGAAGGACTTTTAGATTTGAGTGGGAGCAATGGAGGATTCCAGATTCAAGGTCAAAAAGTTTAACGGCCAGAATTATCAGTTATGGAAAATGTAGATGGAGGATTACCTATATCAAAAGGATTTGTGGCGGCCGTTTGAAGGAAAGGCAAAGAAAGTGACCAAAATGTCAGATGAAGAGTGGGACATTTTAGATAGAAAGGCACTAGGATCCATTTGATTGTACCTTGCACCGTCTATAGCATTCAATATAACAGAATAAAAAATGACTATAGATTTGATGGCGATATTGACTAAGTTGTATGAGAAACCCTCAACTTCAAATAAGGTATTTCTTATGAAGCATTTGTTTAATTTGAAAATGAGTGAGGGAGGATCTATAGCGGAGCACTTGAATGAGTTTAATACAATCATCAGTCAACTATCTTTGATAAAAATTACCTTTGCAGAAGAGGTTAGGGCTCTCTTGATTTTATGTGCTTTGCCAGAAAGCTGGAATAGCTTGGTTTTGGTTGTAAGTAACTCTATCTTTGGTAAAAATACTTTGTTATTTGATGATATTTTTGGTGTTATCCTAAGTGAGGAAATGTGAAGGAAAAGCACAAGTGAGACTTCAACATCATCAAGTAGTGTTTTGAATGTGGAGAACAGAGGAAGATCAATAGAAAGAGGAAAAGGCCCTGGGAATGAGAAGTCATGAGGGAAGTCAAAGAAAGGACTCTCTCAATCTAGAGGAAAGAAAGATTGATGGTATTGTGGAAAGCTTGGTTATCTAAAGAAAGACTATTGGTCTTGAAAAAATAAAGAAGGACACAAAAATGAAAATGACAGTAAGGAAGCTAATATTGAAAGTAATACTTTACAAGATGATTTAATCTTATGTTTGGATAATGTTAATGATACATAGGTAATAGATTCTGGGGCTTCATTTCATGTTGCACCCCATAGAAAATATTTTCTATATTATGTTCAAGGTGATTTTAGACAGGTATATTTGGGTGATGATGAGCCCTATCAAATTGTTGAAAAAGGAAAGATAAAGATCAAGTTGTAGAATGGAAATGGCTGGTTTTTGCAGAAGGTAAGACATGTTTCTAATTTAAGAAGAAATTTAATTTCTGCAGGGCAACTAGGTAGTGAAGGTTGTGTAGTTACCTTCTCATACAGTATCTAGAAGGTCACTAAAGGATCATTAGTAGTAGCTAAAGGTGCGAAGGTAGGCACATTATATCTATGTACTAGTAACACTTACTCTACCTTAGCTGCTACAGATAAAGTTATTGCAGGGACAACAACAATAGATGTTGCAAGAACAAATTCGATAATGTGGCACCATAGGCTTGGGCACATGAGTGAGAAAGGGATGAAAATCTTTCACTCCAAAAATCTATTGCCATGACTAAAGAAGATTGATTTAGAGTTCTATGAAAACTGTGTTTATGGTGAACACAAAAGAGTCAGATTTCTCAAGGTTGGGAAAGAGAAGAAGAGTGAGAAGTTAGAGCTTGTGCATTTAGATGTATGGGGACCGGCTCAGGTATCATCTCTTGGTGGCTCTTGTTATTATGTTATTTTTATTGATGACTCAACCAGAAAAATATGGGTATATTTCTTAAAACAAAAATTGGATGTTTTTGAAACTTTAAAGAAATGGAAAGCTTTGGTTGAGAATGAGACAGGAAAAAAGTTGGAGTGTCTCATATTAGATAATGGAGGTGAGTATTGCAGCAAAGCATTTGAAGATTACTGCTCCTTAAATGGGATTTGAAAGTAGAAGATAGTTCCAGGAACTCCACAGGAAAATGGTGTGTCTGAGAGAATGAATATGACTATCATGGAACGCGTGAGGAGCATGAGCTTGCATGTTGGATTGCCCTTACATTTTTGAGCAGATGTTGTACATATTGCTATCTATTTGATAAATAGAGGACCTTCAACCCCTTTGGATGGTGGTATTCCAGAGGAGGCATGGACTGGTAAAAAGGTAAATTATTCTTTTCTGAAAACCTTTGGTTGTGAAGATTTTGTCTATGTTGATAAAGAAAACAGAACCAAGCTTGATGCTAAATCTCAGAAATGTACCTTCATTAGATATGGGATAGATGAATATGGCTATCGGTTATGCAATTTTAAAAATAAGAAAATAATTAGAAGTAGAGATGTTATATTCAATGAAAAGGTCATGTATAAAGAACAGATGCAGGAAAAGAAGCTTGAATAGGACAAACAAAGACATGTGGTGTTGAATGAGATTCCTAAAAATGAAATGCCATAGGTACCTGATGCTCAGCAACAATAGATTGTCCCACAAACTCTTGCAAGTGTTAGACGTTCTACAAGGTTAAGTAGACCCCCTGAAATATTTTCTCCTTCTTTGTATTCTATTTTATTAACTGATTCTAGTGAACCAGAAGAATATGAAGAAGCAATGCAGGTAGATGCCAAAAAACAATGGGAGCTAGGAATGAAAGAGGAGATGGACTCCTTGATGAAAAATAAGACTTGGGACTTAGTCCCTTTAACTGCAGAAAAAAAGAGCCTTACCTAACAAATGGGTTTATAGGCTGAAGGAGGAGGAAGGAGGTCAGAAAAGATATAAGGTCGGACTCGTGGTAAAAGGTTTTGCACAGAAAAAGGGTATAACTTATGGTGAAATATTTTCTCGAGTTGTAAAAATGACTTCAATTAGAACTATACTTAGTCTTGTGGCTGCAGATGATTTACATCTTGAACAATTAGATGTCAAAATAACTTTTCTCCATGGAGATTTGGAGGAAATTTACATGTTGCAACCATAGGGATATGAGGTCAAAGGTAAGGAGAACTTGGTGTGCAGGTTGAAGAAAAGTTTGTATGACCTAAAGTAAGCACCCGGACAATGGTATTTAAAATTTGATAGTTTCATGGCTGAACACAGTTATCATAGATGTTATTTTGATCATTGTGTATATTTTAAGAGATTGGATAATGGCATTTATATTATCCTGTTGCTTTATGTTGATGACATGCTTGTTGTTGGGTCTAACATGCAACATATAAATGATCTTAAATAGAAATTAGCCAAGTCATTTTCTATGAAGGATTTGGGTGTAGCTAAGCAAATTCTTGGTATGAGGATTACATGAGACAGGAAAAATAGAACCTTGAATTTGTCCCAAAGTGAGTATATAAAGAAGGTGTTGAAAAGATTTAACATGTAGGATGCAAAAGCAGTTAGTACACCTTTAGCTAGTCATTTCAAATTGACTAAGGAGATGTGCCCAAAGGCACATGAAGAGGTAAATTAAATGTCTAACATCCCATATTCATCAGTTGTTGGCAGTCTGATGTATGAAATGGTATGCACAAGGCCAGATACTGCACATGCAGTGGGGGTTGTGAGCAGGTTTATGAGTAATCTGGGTATGGAACATTGGAATGGTGTGAAATGGATTCTTCGGTATTTGAAAGGAACTACTACAAAGGCATTATGTTTCAAAGGATCTAATGCTGCCCTGAGTGGATTTGTTGACTCTGATCTAGCAGAAGATATTGATTCACAGAGGAGTACTACAGGGTATGCTTTTACTATAGAGGGAACTACAGTCGATTGGATTTCTAGGCTATAAAAGGTTATTGCACTTTCAACCACTGAAGCTAAGTATGTTGCTGCTACAGAAGCCAGCAAGGAGATGATTTGGTTACAATGTTTTCTGGAGGAATTGGGTCAAACACAGGAGGATCACCCATTGTATACTGATAGCCAAAGTGCCATTCATCTTGCGAAGAACTCTAATTTTCATTCAAGGACAAAGCACATTCAACTCTAGTACCACTTCATCTGGACTATTTTGAAGGAGGGTCAGTTACGGCTTGAGAAGATTCACACAAGTGAGAATCCTATCGATATGTTCACGAAGGCAGTTCCACAGGAGAAGCTGATTTCTTCATCAGTTTCTATTGTTCTTCTTGATTGATAATTGTGGAATTTATACCAATCAAGTCCAAGTGTTTTATCCAATGGATGCTGCAAGTACAGTGGTGTTGTCTAGTATTAGTCTCCAAGTGGGAGATTGTTTGGTGTGGATCCTGATTAGTCTCCAAGTGGGAGATTGTTTGGTGTGGATCCTAATAAGTCTCCAAGTGGGAGATTGTTGATATGTGGCAACTGATCAGCAAAGTACTATACACTCTGCACATATCCTTGCCGGGGTCCGGGGGCGGTAGCCCCAAATAAAAAAAATTTGGGATGTTTTTTGTTGATAAAAACTGACATTGTAATAAAACCCTAAAAAGGCCAACTTTGTTTGTTGCCCTAAAAATGTATGTTATAAGTAGCTAGGATGCTTAAGGCATTGTAAGGTTGATGTAATATTTTTTTTGGATAATAAGAAAGATTGGACAACTGTGTATGGTGGATGTAACCCATTTTGGGTGAACCACGTTAAATCTCTGTGTTATCTGTGTCCTGTTTTATTCCTTTATCTTTTGTATTTAAATTTGCATATAATTGTTAGTTCATATTTGCTTTGGATTTTCTTGAAACCCTAACAAAATTAACATGACACAACCTCTTATGCCATAGCCAACTCTCATCAATATGAGCAATCAAACATGTCTTATGACTAGTGTTCAAGTGAAATATATTACTTCCTATCTGAATACCGGTTGCAATTTCAAAACCAGTTTTGTTAATGAGTTTGCATTTTCTATCCTTAAACAGAAGTTGAAAACCCTTATCAAATGATTGACCAACACTTAAAAGATTATGCCTTAAACCTTCTACATAATAGACATTATCACTGTTATGCTTGTCATCCAAAGAAATAATACCTCTACCTTTGATCATACATGCCTTGTCATCTCCAAATCTGACTTGACCACCATTGTATTCTTACAGGGACAAAAATTTCCTTTCATCTCCAGTCATATGATGTGAGCATCCACTGTCAATTACCCATTCATCCTTATCTTCAACTTTTTTTGTCAGGGCCTTCTCTTCATTTTTGATAGAGGGTTTTGGTTCATCTTCCTTCAAAGCATAAAACACCCATTCCTTTCCATTTATAGATCTGCTAGCTAAGTCTTCTGTCGATTCATCTCCAAATTCATTAGTTACTCCTTCCTCATCTGCTATGTAGCAATGTTTATTTTTCTTGAATCTATATCTGTTTGGGTTAGGCTTTAAAGTTTTCTTAACTCTTTCCTCAAACCTTGCATTCCTTTCAAGACATCTAGATGAAAAATGACCAATCTTATTACATGCACAATATTTAAAAGGTTCTTTTACTTCATACTTACTTCCAGTTGGACCTTTAGGTACTCTTCTAGCAAATAAGGCTTCAAGTTGTTCAAGCTCTTCATCGTTTTTCCTCATGTCTTCCAATTCTTTTGCATATAGGGCTCTCCAATCACTTTTATCGGTAGATATTGATGATGATGCATGAAAAGTAGGTTCAGACTTTACAACTCCAGAAGATCCAAATTCTTCAAGCTCAAAAGAAGATAATTTCCCAATCATAATGTCTTTGTTGACTGAAGTGTTTGCCATTGTTCTTAACTCATTAATTGTAGTTGCATTCATCTTGTAAGCTAGTGGAAGGGCTCTCAAGACTTTGGAAACTATTTCATCTTCACTTATAAATCCTCCACATCATTGAATTCCCATAACAATCTCATTTACTCTTTCCATAAACATAACAATTCTTTCATTGTCTTTCATTTTCAAGTTTTCATAACTTACCTGGTAACCATAAAGTTTAGCAATTTTGATAGTAGGGTCACCTTCATTCAGAGTTTGCAATTTGTCCCATATAACCTAAGCCAATGATTTGTCACTCAATCCCATGATCTATTGATTAGTAAGTGCACACAAGAGGGCTTCTCTAGCTTTGCAACCATTTTTAATATTATTGTCCAGGTCTGCAGGAGCAGGATTATCGGATGCTGGATTCAGTGATCTCCCAAATATCCTTGCCAAGACATTTAAGATGAGTCTCCATTCAAATTTTCCATATCCCATAGTTTTTTCCATCAAGCTTAGGTATTTCTCTTCTAAAAATAGTTGTTCGTAGAATATAAGTGTTAGCTTCCATAGGATCTACCTCAAGCGGTTAAGCTTCTGCAAAAGAGAACCAAAGCTCTGATACCAATTGTTAGGATAACCGATGAACAACTAAGAGGGGGGGTGAATCAGTTGTTAACAGATTATAACTTTTAATCCACAATATAACCTTAAACAAATTAAGTATTATTACAGACAGATGCCAGTAGGAACAGATACCAGTAAACAATACAACTTAACAATTAACCAGATAATCAATGCAAATCAACTATACCACATAGCACCATGATTTGTACGTGGAAAACCTAGAAAGGGAAAAATCACGGTGGGAAGCCTACCCACAGTCAAATGATACTTCTACAAAAAGTATGTTACAATGAGGGGCCTGCACTTGTAGGAAAGCACACTGCCTAGAACGTACTACTCTTTACAAAAGGAGTCTCATTGACTACAGAGAGGCTACAACCTTCTCAAGATAAATGGACAACAATACAATATACTAAACTGTTGGAAATAACATCAACTATGACTAATTACAGTCCCTATTAAGCTCAATACCGGAGGATGAAATCCTCTTCTAAAACCAATTCGATCACCAATGATCGATCAACTCCTATGCCTAATGATATTACAATATTCGCACATTGAATTCCTTGATCATGAACTTTCCAATAACCATGATACTTTACAAATAGTTTCTACCTCCTATTTATACAAACCCTAAAGCCTAAACCAATTAGGTCGACCACCTAAAGATATTACAATAATATCATTACATAATTCCTAATTACAATGATATCCATGTTAGCTTAAGATCAAAACAATAATATTAAATCCATAAGACATCTTAAATCATCCAAGTAATGTGTAGAGTACACGCTAGTATGATAACGGTCCATAACCTAGATAGGTACCGAACTTATTTTGGGTCCACCACACCAAAGAAATGTCTTCAAGCAATTGAATTATGATCAATGAACATCTTTAGCATCCTAAAATCCTCTAAGAAGCTGCACCAACACCAATTGTGCATCCTGTCACGATTCTTCAATGAAAGCTCTACCGATAAAGCCATAAATTAGTGTCGGTAAGGGTTTACCAGTGTGTATGATAACATCCAATTATCAAGCCAATACCAACTGACCAAAACATGCTTATGGAGCATATAACACATGAAATCCAATATACTTTACTGATCCAAACATTCTGGAAGTGTCCAACTGGATAATACCATTTACCGGTAACACTAGATCTTATATCGGTAACCTGTCTGTTGGTAACCATCTATATCAGTCAATGTGACTCTGTCTACCGATAAAAAATAGTGTTGACATCAATGACAAATATCAATGCCAAACATAATCAATTCACCCGTAATTCTAAAAGAATAGGTGATGCATGATCCTCCTGTTCAAGATATGGACAAGGAAAAAGGACTTGAAGAAGAACAGGACCCAACAAGAACAATTACCATCGTTGTTCCTCTTAGCTACAAGACGCCTTCACCCAAACTTTCCTCTAGTGCTCCCAGATGGCTAGAGACCTCTATTAGAAAAAAATGTAGTGTGGTTCCCATCACCATTCCCATTGAAGACATTGTTAGCAAATGCCTTGGGAAAACATATAAGTCTAAAAAGCTTAAAATGGATGCTATGATAGATATTGATGATAAGACAAGGTACTGGGTAATGAAAGTGACTAGGCCCACCTTAGATAAAGATGCAAAAAATGCAACTAAAAAAGTTGATGTTATTGAAAAGGTTGATCTATGGGTTGCTTCAAGGTCTATGGATGCTAAGAATTTGGAGTCATCTGCCAAGAGGATGATATCCAGAACTTGGAAGGATGAAAAGGACAAACAAGAGTTGAAGCAAATTGTCAGACAGATGGCTAAATATATCAATGTCATACATAGCTCAAATCTCTAGCCTCTGTCACAAATGTCACTATCCTTTGATCCGAAATCACCAGTGAACGTGAAACTACTAGATCAAGTTCAAAGGAACCACATGGTGGCTGAAATTTTTGATGTGTCTTGAGTCCATAGCACAAGGAGGCATGGATTCCATTGATAATATGATAAAAGTGTTTGGGGATGCTATAGTTGTAAGTAAGGAGTTGGAATTCGAATCTTTAGCATGGGAGAAAGAAAAGAATAAATGGGTAGCAGTATTGACACAAATAAATGATGTGCAAAGGTTTGGAGTTATGAAATTTTTTGCTGAGAAACCTGTGGATGGTTTAGATGATAATGTGTTGTATGTGGAAAAGAAAAATATTAAATGGAGGAACTCAATCATCAAACATGGCCATGAAGAATCCATCAAATTCCTTAAGGAGCTAAAAGAACTCGTTAACATAATGCAAAAAGATCTGAAGTGCATTGATATACAACTTTTGAAGGATGATGAACAAACTGTTGAAGATGCAATAGAAATGATCAAAGCCTTCAAAAAAAGAGTGCAGCTTGTCAAAGAGACAAAATCCTTGACTACTGATGATTCCTCTCAAATAGCAAGGATTGAGTCCATGTTGAAAGTTTTCTTTGATCATCTGGAAACACATAAGATAAAAGTCTTGCAAGTAAGCAAGGACAAAGAAGTTTGGAAACAACACATTATACATATTGGGCTTCCTCATTATCATCTTCTCCTTAGCTTCTCATTGGCACATCTAGAGTGGTGGAATATACGTGGCACCCCAGAAAAGAAGGATAAGCAAGTAGATTCTTTGGTTGCATCAGAATCTTGATCATGTCACCATGTACACGACTCTTGGCCAATTATCAGCTCTTGGTTACTTTCAAAACTATAAGCCTGGAGGCTATTTATGTAGCTATGAAAGTCATTTCAAAGGTCTGAAAAAAATTTGGGGTAAATTTAGTAGACTTTGTTTCTTTTGGTATGTTGTGGATTTTTAGTGAAGACATTTTTATCTGTGAATGAAATGATACATTTTCAGCAGCTTTCAAATCTGTGTGTTTGAATGTGAAAAGAAAATCTCTGTTGGGATATATGTGTATATGCATAATCTGTTACTTCTTTGATTATCCACTTTTCATAAGTCTATGAATGAATCTGATAAGTAAATCTATCTTTAACTTTTGTGTGGACATTTTGATCCCTCTTGTCCTCTGAGGCATGAGAGAGACTTGCTCAGAGTCCATGATATTTTTATTTATTTAATAAGTTAGTTCTATGAAATGAAGTTAGTCTGATTGCAAGTCTATGGGGTTTTCATATAAATCATTTATCTTCATAGTATTCATGTGGTGTTGACTTATGAATGTGAAATGTCTTTTCTCACTTTCTGGTTAAGAGTGAATTTATTCTTTGTGTATGTTTGAAAATTCATTTAATATCATATGGGAAGTTTCACCCTTATGCAGAGGGTAAACCAATAATCAGTTCACCCAACTGTTAGTTTCATTTGCCTTTCAAAAAAGGGGCATACATGAGTCATTCACCGTAAAATTAAGAAAGGGCAAATTTGTTAACCAACACATTTCATCATGTAGATATCCATCACATTAAGCATCATAAGCATCACAACATCATAATAAAATGTGGTATAGCATTGTAAATTGTACAGCCTTGCTAGGGTGGTAAAATTCCATGCTTGGTTTAGCACCCACCTTAGTGTGTTTGCATCTTGCATTATGATTTCCCTTTAAGTATTTAATTAATTAATTTAATGAAATCCAAATTCATATTTCTTCACTCCTTCAATCATAAAATTGGGCCCTTTACCCTAAGTGTGCCCCTTTTATTTTATTCCTCCAATAAATAATTTAATCATAAACCCTAATTATGTCCTATTTTGACCTTTAAGGCGATATTTCACATATTAAAACATATAGAAATAAGTTGTAACTTTGAGATTCACTCTAATATCATCGTATCTAAAAACCCTGAAAATTTGGTGAAAAGTTGGTTGGACCATGTGCAAAGTGCATACAGTCCTTGGCTTTTTTCTCAAAATTTTGGGAGCCTAATTCTATGATATTAATCCTAGATTGGCTTAAATATGAGATTAATATCTAGGGTTTCATACATAAGAGCTCTCTTTCTTCATTTGAAGGGATCTAAGGAATCGAATTTAGGAAAACGTTGTTATAGCGAGCACAAGGAGCCTTTGATGTAGTGAAAGAGATGCCTATATGGAGTCTTCAACAAAATTCAACAACATTTATCAAGTATTCATCAATCATTCATCATCAATTAGGATCCTTGAAGACATTGACAAATAATAGGAGATCTAGTGGCAAATATCGCTCCCTTAGGGATTGCTATGGTTTCATGTTATTTTCATGTATTTGTATGAGCTTCTTTACACTCATTTGTACATTTAAATGTATGCTTTAGATCATTTAGAACATTTTATTTGGAGCATTATCATTTACATTTACATACATTTAGGGTTTACTCTCCAAAGCGTAGGGTAGCTTTAGTTTCTTATCATTTAGGATCTTGCATACACACAAGGTTCTAGAAAACACATTTTCAATACATTATCTACTATTTGTGGAGGTGGAAATCACCAAGATAGGAGTTTGACTAAGGCAAAACCCTACATAGCCACCCAAACCCTCTCTTTTTAGTTGCAGGTGTAGAAATAGGTACCCAGAAGGCTTCCCATATCAGCAGAAGGCACTAGAACTATCCTAAGGTCTCAGATCTGCCCTAATCCATCAGGGATAGGGTATGGCACCTTGTTCTTTCCTAAGAAAGGGGTGTGGTGACCTAGTCTCTCCACATTTAGGTGATTTTTAGAAGAGTGCAAGTTCAGGACCTCTAGTTTGCAATGTCTCAGTTGTAGCTTTTTGTCAGATTCTCAGGTGCAAGGGCATGGCACCTTTGTCCTGGTCAATTTGGTTTAGTTTTCACTATCAGGTACACATCCAATTTCCTCCCCCTTATCTTCTTTTAGTATCTTAGTTTTAGATCTGCAAGTTTGCGTAATTTCAATGCATGTATGCTTCATTATTCATCTTCTAGTCTAGTTGATCAATCTTTCACATCTTTCCTTCATTTACAGCAAGAGAAATAGAAACCATAAGAGATAATCCTTGTCTCTCTCTTTCTCACAAAAATTAGTCAAAGTGATCTATCTCCCTAGGCTCTTTCGTATTTCCAATGTGTTGGCAAAAGTGGGAGTAAATCCTAGTCAACCGGTCTCGCTTTTTCCCCTCCACATTTTGGTAAAACTAACGTGAATCCAATCTTCTTTATTTCTGATTTTTCTTCTCAGATTTGAGTGTTTTTTCTAATTCAAATTCAAATTTACATTTGCAAGTTTCAATTCCTTGCAAATTTGAAAAATTTAGAGGCCAATTTTGTTAAAAACTCTAATTTTTCAATTCAAAATTGAACTTGTGGATAGCTTAATTTGGATCATTAATTAAGGATCTAATTAAGGAACACATTTCACTCATAAATTTCATTTCATAAATCAACATTTAGAGTTCTTTCATTGGTTAAAATTAAATATTTCCTTCTATTTTGCATATGTTATCATTGGAAAGAGGAAAATTGTTGTCATGATGCATTCATTTCATAAATGTGATAATGGGTTAGCTTCCCTTGTTTCAATTTTTACCTCTCTTAAATAATATCCTCCTATCTATGACAACATTTTAGTGCCTAAATTTTTTTTTACCAACCCATTCAAAACTCTCCCATGCTCTAAGGATGAAGAGTTGAAGAGTTATCTTGACAATTATCCTAAAATGTGCCCTTCCCATCTAGCTATCTTAGAGGAAGAGGATGCTATCATAAACACCTTTCTTAATGTTACTTTACCTTCCCTAAATGATGCCTCTATAAATGAAAAGGTATTGATGGACATTGACTTATCTTCTCCTAAATTTGGTCTTACCAATGGGAGAATGTTAGTGCAACAAGAGGTTATGAGCACTTCTTCCAAAGATCTCCTTCCTAAGCATGACTCTTTGGATAAAGATGTTCATCTTCTTCCTAAAGAGTGCTCCCCTCATGAGGTTCATTTTGTGCAAAAAATGGTATTTTACCTACTTTTCCTAGTAATGGCACTTCCTCTTTTGGCTCCAACAAAATTCCCACTAGAGATGATGCATTAATGAGAAATTCTTCTCCTTGCCCCGAAGCTTGTCTTACCCATAAATATGCCTTGGTAAAAGAAGATGAAATCATAATTAATTTCATTAATGCTCTCTCCCCTAAAGATCCTATTGAACACATTTTAAGGCAAGAAGATTATTTAAACAATTGTAGTAATTCTCTCGCTCCTAAAGATGAAGAATTAATGAACAATGTTATCCCTTGTCCCAAAATTGGGAATAACAATAGGGACATCTTTGTGCAAGATACTTCTAATACTTTTTCAAAGACCTCACTATTTGGGATGAACCATTAGAAGAAGGTGTTTATTATTCTCTACCCCATGAGAGAACCCTAGCCAAAGAGGATGAAATCATGTTTGATAACTCTCTGGATAGAATCTCACTTTCCATGAATCTCAATCATCCTCCCTCTGAACATAAAGCATCTCCCTCTCCTCAACTTGGTTCTACTCATAAGGATACCTTAGTTCAAGAAGAGATAGTTAACATATGTTTCAAAGATCTCCCTTTCAAAGGTGAAACTTTAGAGATTAATGTTGATTCTTCTCCTAGAGAGTCTATTCCACATGTATATCCTTTGATGATAGAGGATGATATGACCTTTCCTACTAATATTATTCCTTATAAAACATCAATGCCTACTTCTAGTCTATCTCCTAAAATTGATCTTATCCATGATAACACTTTAGTGCAAGAAGAGACTATCAACAATTATTCCAACAATCTTATTCATTCTTCTTATAAAATTCACAAGGACACCTTTGATATTCCTACACCATATTCAATCAATTTGATACATGTGAATGAAACACCTAATAAACCCCTCTTCAGAATTCAAGGTGCTCATCCTTCTCAAATTTCCCAACATAAGCCTATCTTAGTGGTTCAAGGTGGTTATGCTAATGATTCTTTTTGCACTCCTAAGAAACCTATTATTACTTTGCAAGGAGATTATCCTACTAAAATCCCTTATGAGTATGCTAAGAAAATCACTAGAGAGAGTTACCATACCGTTTCTCATACCTACAAGACAAGAAATAATAGGCAGCCTAATCCTCCTCTGGTTATCCCAAATTCACTTCCTCCCTCTCAACCTACTCTTCCACAAGTACCTTGTATATCACAGGCTCTTAGTAAGGAGTATGATCTCATTGAACAACTTAAAGCTACTCCTGCCAAGATTTCTATTTGGGATTTGGTTCAAACTTCACCTACTTATCATGGGATGTTACAAGATGCTTTGAAAAACTTAGATGTCCCACCCATAGCGACACCTGTAGACACCTAAAATTGTCTAGTCTAATTAAATAAATATTTATTTAATTACTTTAGCCTAATTCTTCTATTAATTAAATAAATCTTTATTTATTTAATTAATTCATTTATCCTCTTCTAGCCTTATTTCTCATTTAAATAAATACATTTATTTATTTAAATTCCTCTTTTCCTAAATTAAATAAATACTTTTATTTATTTAATTGATCCCACTTCTTCTATTAATTAAATAAATCTTTATTTATTTCATTAATTCATTAACCTTTTTTACCTATGACACATGTCATTCATCTCTTAATTCCTACACTACCTACCCTCTTATTATTTTCTTATTTTCTCTACCTACCCTCTAATCTTAGCCGACCATTTATCTTTTACACCTCTTAATCTTATCCCTCCATTTCTTATAGTGTCTTCTATATAAGGAGATGCTTTCTTCATTATCAACCCCCGATCAATTGACTACCCAGCTATGCTTTCAAACTTTCATATGCGATCCTATTTGCAACCACATTTCCGTTCTTCGTTGAGCTCTTGTGCACACAAAATTTGAGAGCAAATATATCAAGCAAGATCAATGGAGATTCAAACCCTATTGGACATGTGATGGTATAATCTTTGTGATTTCATTTGATTTGCATTGTCTTAGGTAATCTTCATATGTTATGGTGGATCTTTGTTGTTGTTAGACTAGGGTTTTGTGGTTGAATTCATTTAGTCTTTCAGTATTATTGTTGATCCATTTTCACCTATACATTTTGGCACACCCTATGGGACATCGATTTTTATTAGATCTGTGTTTTTTTGCAGGTTTTCCTAACCATATATTGCTATTTTGTGAAACAATTTGGAGAATAACCTTGTGCAGCTAGGGTTTTGGACACAAAATCAAGATCTTGGGGAGATTTGATCTGATCTCACAAACGGCTAAGAATTTTTGTACCAAATTTTGTTTTCAGGTTGATGACAGTATTAAGAGCTCTCAATCCAAAATTACGAATTTTTGGAGCACATTTGCATTTTCCATGATTTTTTTAATGATTTTTCATAAAAAAATAATTTTAAGAACAAATTAGCAATTTTTTTAGATTTTCTTATATTTTTGGAAATCTCTGTTATTTATACACATGATCTACTCTTTGTGATTTTAATTTTGATGCAAAATATTTCCCTAAAAATTGGATCTTTAAAAATTAAGGTTTTTCATTATTTTGATCAGGATCTCACAAACGGCTTTGAATTTTGGCATAAATATTTTTTTACAGGTTAGGAAAATTATAAGAGGTATTCAGTAAAAATTTCAGAATTTTTGGATCAGTTTTGCATTTTATATGAATTTTTTATGATTTTTCACAAAAAAAATAATTTTGAGAGAAAATTAGCGATTTTTTCAGATTTTCTTACATTTTTGGAAATATCTCAAAATTATACATAGGATCTGATCTTTTTGATTTTAAATTTGATGCAAAATCATTCCCAAAAAATCGAATCTTTGAAAATTAGGGTTTAGCATTATTTTGCTCATATCTCACAAACTGCTTGGAAATGTTTTAGGAATTTTTTTATGTAGGTTTGGAAGGTGATCAAGAGTGTCCAATAAAAAGTTTAGATGTTTTGGATCAGTTTGCATTTTATATGAATTTTTTATGATTTTTCATAAAAAATTAACTTTTGGAGCAAATTAGCAAAGTTTTTGGATTTTCTTACATTTTGGAAATTTCTTGAAATTTTACAAATGGTTTTTTTTGGTGATGAATCAGATTTTTGAATTGGTAAAAAAAAACACATTGTCAAAGGCCCCTATTTCACAAAGTCTTTTGGATCTAAAAATTACCTAACTTATGTGCTTGCAGGAAGGGGTGATCATTTGAAACAATCCAAACTACTAATAGATCTTTGTTGTAGGACCTTGGCAAGGGTTTTTGATCTTTTATTGTGTGCCTTGTTTTCATAGGTTAGCAAACACTTCAATTGATGCACTAAAATTGAACCAGTGTTCTTTGTGTCTTGGGCAATAGGCTCTTTTTGTTTCATCTTTAGAGGGTCTGTCTCCCTGTGTGGTCATTAGGACTACTAGTGAGGAGAGAACGAACCAAGTGGTAGCAAGGAAAACCCACCTCTTCCAAACCACTATAAACAACTGTATTTGTGGTGAAAACTATGGATAACGTGTACTAATTAGTTCATACTGACACTATGACTCCCCATAAACCCGTTTGATCAAATTTATTTGATCAGTTGTAGGGTGTAACACCTATCGGCTGGGAGACTTCTGTATTTATAGAGCTGAAAGTGTCGCATGTATGGCCACACGAGTGGATGCCCTTACTAGAACCTTTTTGTTTTAGAAGCCAAAATCCTTCTAGATGTTGGGGCAGGAGGTCGAACCTCTAGAGTGGCCCACACACATACAGTTCTTAGTAGAGATACAAAGTTCACCATGGGGAGTTTTCATGGGGACTGATGCTTGGCTGCCCCAAGAAGTGAGTGCCGAGGGTGGAGCTAGTGGGGTTGAGCATCTAAGTATCCTCTCTGAATAGTGTAGCCTCATTTGGGATCAACAACTATTGTCCTGGCCAACCATAAGAATTGTGCTTGTCTTATTTTGAACTATAAAACATTCAAGACCAAACATCAAAACATTGTGTCTTTTGTGTCTTCAAGTGTATGCAAAACATTTTTTACATCAAACAACACACTTTCTTTTGAGTCATTTTAAGTCTAAACACTTGCAAACATTGAGTCCTCATCAACATTGTGTCCTCTTGTCACGAAAAATAGTCAAAAATTCAGATTGGGTCACAACAAAACAACTTCACAAATAGAAAAAATTTACAATCCAACAAACAAGAGCAATCAATTTCAGAATTCTTGAGCTTCCTAAGTTATTTCTCTAGGTTTTCATCTAGCATTCAACCTATCTTTGGGTCTCACAAATTCCATTATTGCTTTACATCTTGCATTACATTCACATTTGTCTAAACTTGAGTCAAAAGGTCACTTGCTTGTCCTCATCATACTTTGTCAACACACTACATACAACAACATTTTGCTAATTGGTCCCTCATCAAGGTCTACCACCTTTGGGTCTCATTTGGTCTTACTTAGAGTCAAGGTCAACTTATCTCATCAAGAGAAACTATCATCTCTTTGGAAGTCACACCTACTCTACTACATACATACTTGGTCTTACACTTTGGACATTGCAAGTAAACTTCAAATTCATTTGCATTTCATCCAACTCTTGGTCTTCTATACTCTTTCCAACTTTCATCTAGTCTCACACATCTTGGTCAATACCTAGTTCATTGTTGAAATCTGTTCCCAAAAATCTAGGAGAGAAACTAAAGAGGCTCAAGAGTCCGCAAACATGAGTTCCTATGAGTATGACAATGATATCTTTTTCAATTCTGATCATAACACATTACCTGACATAGATGCCTATAGAAACATTCCAAATGTTGAGCACATGGACACTACAAACAACAATGATACACACAACGACAATATGGACAACAATTTAGTACATTCAGGAGAAGTGGAAGACTCCATTATGGATCCCCATTTCAATCGATTGGTTGAGGAAATAATGAGGAGAGATAGACAATATTTCTTACAAGTCATGGCACAAAGTGGAGCCAAGATCCCTCATGATTTTGACATGTCTCAAATAATGGAAAACCAACCTTTGCAACAACCTCACCTCAACATGGATCAAAGGAGGCCTAATAGTGGAGGCACTAGAGGACTACATATGGTTCCTGAATCACCATCATCTTTGTTTCAAAAACCTGAGGTCCCATACACACGTGGTCAAGCATATGATACTGACCTTCGTAGACCATTATGGAAGTCTTATGCAGAAAAATATACTCAATCATATACCAATGCTAAGGACCAACCACCAAAGCAATTGGATATCCAAAGGCATGATCAAAATTTGGACATAAGGAAACCCGCGTCAAATTTGGGGGCAACACACTAGAACAAACTCATGACATGCCTGTAGAGTATGATATATATATGGACAAAACAGATATTCCATTCCTCATCATAACTCTATACCAAGTGGTCCATATATGTAGCATCATTATAGACTTCCTCCATATGAACATGTGTATGATCAATATCATCCATATATGCAACATGCTCCTCCTCCTCCCGGTGGTTCAAGCATGGGGTTGTTGGCATTTTTTATGATTATGTTGTGATTGTCATTGATGGTCACATACATGCTATGAGATCACTTTTTGAATGTATGAATTATGCTCAACTGGTAATTGTTCCAAACTGGTATCATGTGTTAGTCTTTAGACTACTGTTGTTAAGCAGAAAGTGTTTACCGATCTCAAGTAGCATAGAGAGATCAAGCAGTTCGAGGATCTCAAGCGATACAAAGGATCAAAGCGGCAGAACACATATTTCCCAGTCTTCATTTTTGTCAAACCGGCAACTGGTATTTTGTGTAAACTGGTATTTTGTATGAACCAGTAATACTTTGTGATGAGTTACCAACTAGCACTTTGTGATGAGTTACCATCCACTATTTGTGTGGCAGTGCCAACACTCTGGCAGTGCTTTTGTGTCATGTTACCAAATATGTCTAGATGCACTAAACCTAGGAACTTGCAATGTAATCCTATTGGACCGACATGAAATCAATTTCCTTTATAAGGACATTATGTCTAGGGTTTTAGGTGTTGTTAGGGTTTTTAATATTGCATGAGTTTCATATGAGAAATCATAGGAGAGAAGAGGAAGTCTGTGTGAAGTATCTAAAGATTGAAGTAATGCAAAATGCATTAACAATGAGCTTTCATGGATCTAACCAAGCATATTGTGCTAGTGTCTAGATCACTCACTTGTTGATTACTTACATCTTCGACAAGTTTGAAGACCCTTAGCCAGGTAGGCTTGGCAAAGCCTTTGTAAATCCTCTAATAAGGTGGTTCACATCCATGGATCTTAAATCCTCTCACAAGGTAGTCTTTAATCAAACTTATCTCCTAATGGAGATTGAGATTCCTAACAGGATCCATCCTGGTAAAGAACATTGTATGACCTTAACTAGTCTGACCTTAACCAGTCTAGTTTCTATTCTGCAGATAGTAACTTGTGAGTTTCATCTCACCGTGGTTTTTCCCATTTGGGTTTCCACATCAAATATCTTGTGTTATGGTGTTATTTCTTATGTGGGTGAATGCCTTATTTTCTATTTGGTTTGCATGTGTGTTAACCGGTTTGTTTGTTAAACTATTTTACCAGTTTACTACTAGTCTATTTAAGTGTTTAAGTCTAGTAAATTTTGGTATACTAATTCACCCCCCTCTTAGTATTTATCAATTGGTATCAGAGCCAACCTTTCTATAAGTCTAACTGCTTGGAAAGAGATATGGGGGAATACACTGTGAGGGAACTTACTCATTGGCTCACTCAGTCTGAGCAAGCCTATGATGAACTTATGGTCAAATATAAGGCCTCTCAGGAAAAAAGAAGAGAGATTGCTGAAAAAGTGATGGAGCTAACTGATAACAGTTCTTTTGATGAAGCGAACATGGAAGCCCTAATTCAAGAAGTTGAAAAATTGAATGAGTCCAATTCCAACCTAAGAAAAGATTTGGAAGGACTGACTATCCAAATGTGTTAAGAGCTTGAGAACTGGAGGAAAGCTGAAGATTTGATAAAAGACAAAGATCATGAAATCTCTAAGTTGAAGCAAGAGATCAGTGCACTTACCGCTAGTCTTCATGAAAGAAAAATGGAAAAAGAAGGAGTACAAGGTGAACTAAACATGGCTATCTCTGAGAATGCAACCTTGAAGGAATTCAATGCTGCTATTTCCAAAGAACTCACTGAGTCAAAGGAAGTGCTTGCCAAATTCAATAAGAGCACTATCAAGCTAGAGAAAAAGCTAGAATCAAGCAAACCGGTAAAGAATACCAATGGACTTGGTTTCTTTGATTATGAGAAAGGTGAGACCTCTGAAACAAAAGATGGAGCATCAAAGAAACAACCAGCATCAAAGGACAAAGGTAAGAAAAAGTTCAAACCTGTTTGCTTTAATTGTCTCAAGGAAGGACACACTGCTAATGTATGTAGAAGTAAGGCTTACAATAATTTTCCTTATTTTCTAAACGATAAGCCTAGATCCAATAGATTCAATGGTAATTGTTATGCATGAAACAAGGGTGGGCATAGAGCATTTGAATGCAAGTCTATCATGCACAATACCAGAAGGTATCCTCAAAGGAATCAAGGAGTTTTTCCTGAACTCTCTAGGAACCGGAACCCAAACTAGTTTAATATCTATAATCATCGGTCAGGTAGGGGTGGCCATCAACCGACAACCGAATGGAGAGAAAAATGTTGGATTTGTCATGGTCATAGTCACACTATTGAAACATGCAGAAGGAAGAATGGAAACATGAATAATGGACCTTGGAGAGCACCTGGAATGGTTTGCTATCATTGCAACAAACTGGGCCATTCAGCAAGATTCTGCAGAAGTAGAAAGAGCATATCGGATGACATACTGGTCACTCTGGAAGGAACAATTGATGTTGAAACTATTCAAGTGGATATGAACAAAACCTGGAAGAAGAAGCCACAAGAAGTAATTCAAGAAGAACCGGTTTCTGCACCTAGTGTGGAAGCTATTGAACCGACAAACTAAGCATCATAATAGCTTAGGGGGAGCAAACAGCGAAATGTTTCGAACCCCTGGTCTATATCGGTGAAAGACCTTAACTGGTATGTGATACCTGTCATTTGGTAGAAGGCCAGAAATGGTAAAAGGAAAATTAGGGTTTACGTCGTAATGGTGGAGTATTTATTGTGGTAGGTGAGGAATATGTTTAAAAGGAACTTTGAAGTCATTTTTCACTTATCAATTTTCAAGTGAAGAAGTTTTTAAGTGCAGAGCGACGAAAGGCAATTTGTGTTGCAATTCAAAGAAATTTCAAAATGCTAAAGAAGATTCAGAAGCTAATATCAGATGGTCAAGAGAAGAACTCAAAGTGGTGATTCAGCAACCAACGTAGTGTGTGGCAAAGTGGAATTAGCAAGCCCTAATTATTGATTTCTGAAAGGTATTTCTCGAGTTTTCTATTTTATCATGGCTTTCGCATCACACTTTAGTTCTAGTGCACCCATTGATTCGGTAGATTTCATCCAATGAAAAGCAAAATATAATGCCCTATCCTTAGTACCCACTGGTGTCATTTTCAAGGAAGGCATTTCCAATTACATTGACTGTAAAATTGAAGACCTAGGATCTCTTGCAATCCATTCTTAGCTAGGTCTATTCTATGGGAAGGATAAAAAGATCAAACCAGAGTATAGAATCTTGGAAAAGTAGAAGCTTCACAATGCAGTTTATTTCCTTGAAGATTTCATAGATGATCACATCTGAATCATTCTGAGTAGAGTTCATGGTGATAAAATGTATCTTGAGAGAACATATGACATCACACAGGAAGCTATTCATGTTGTCACTGGTTTGTGCAATGTTGGTGAAGTGCTAGCCTTGAGAAAGATCATCAAGACCGAAATGACCAAGCTCACCGGTTCAGTGAGCGACTCACGTGGAATGAATGTCAACTCAATCAAGGACGATCTAGTCAAGTATGCCTGTATGGTGATAGGTTACCAAACTTTCTCGGCTAGTAGAATTAACTCTGTCTCTACTGCAGCGGTAAATGCCGCTTACAAGATGATCAAGGAAGATGCATCATTTGATCTGTGCACTTGTATGCAAAGACAACTTCTCTTGAACCTCAAGTCGATCAAACAGGATAATGCAATGAGATTTAAGTTTGGACAACTATTGGTTGGGTTGCTCTTCTACTTCCAAAGTTACTTCCCAGGAGTCATAGATATTCAGTGGTCTGTCAACCAACCGATCACCAAGAAAATCAAGGAAACCTGCAAGTGGTTGGAACTAGTTACCCTGAAGTCTTGAACAAGTACTTTGATGAGTTCAGAAGCAAGATGAGCCTAAGGATGAGAATATCAAGTGACATTGTCAAGAAATATGAAGAGGACATCTTCTTTATCATCAAAGTGGATGAATGCATAATGGAGGCCATTGAGCCCAGACAGGAAGAAGTGGAGCCTATGGGCTATGAGGTAATGTATGATATGTTGGATGGGTATGCCTCTACCCTTATTGCCTCACCTCTTGATCCTAAGGAGAAGAGAACTAGCACCTATTTGGAAAGGGTGACACTGGTTAAAGAACCTTCAGTAAAGAAGGGAAAGGAAGTGCCATCTCTATCAGCACCGGTTATTGCAGCCAGTACCAAAGTGACCAAGCGGTCATCAGCAAAGAAGAAACTGGAAGTGAAACCCACCAAGGTATTTGAGAGAAAATGGAAGACAAAAGACACCACACCGGACTCAGAAGAAACTGTGTCTGAAGAATAGCCTAAGAAGACTAGGCAAACAAGGAAGAAGACAAAGGCAACCAGCAATGAACCAACAACATCTGCACTGATAAATATTGATATTTCCTCCTACAAACCTTTGACACATTGTCAAAGAACTATTAAGAATATTAGAAGAAAATTGCTTAGTGATTTGAAAGAATATTTTGATGATTTTTCTGATAGTGAGAAAGAAGAAGTTGAGCGGGAAATCATTAATTATTTATGTGTTTATGACCAGTCACCATCAAAAATTAGATCTAATGCACCTGATTCTTTATTCAATTCTTTAGATAATAAATGGTGTATTACCATAGAAAAGGAACAGGAAATGAGGGAGGAAATATTTGCACAATATTTTCCTGATGTATCAAATTCAGAACTTTTCAAAGTTATGAATAAATACAAAGGCCTCTTCTTCATGAGAAGAAGAAGACTCCTGTAACTGGAAGGAAAGGTTCATGAAGTGGTAAAAGATACACATACTCATGCTCAAGAAGCTCTAAAGATGCATCAAGTGGCTGAAGCCAATAGGAAAGCTGAGAAAGAACCAAAAAATGGCAAACTGGATGAGGTGTATAACAGTGAAGGAGGATCGGGCATAGAACAAATGGACCCCATTGATGTTGATGCCTTAGATGGTGAAAATGTTACTCAGGGTACACCATCAAAAGAAGCAGGACAGGAGAAGCAGGCTGAAGAAGAAAAGAAGCAACAAGAAGCATAAAGGAAGAAATAGGCAGATGAAGAGGAAAAGAGAAAAGAGGAGTACAAAAGAAAAGAGGAAGAGAAGAGAACATAAGAGGAGGAGAAGAGACAAGAGGAAGATAAGAAGAAGAAGGAAGAGGAAAAGAGAAAAGAGGAGGAGAAAATAAAAGAGGAAGAGAAGAGAACAGAAGAGGAGAAGAAGAGACAAGAGGAAGATAAGAAGAAGAAGGAAGAGGAAAAGAGAAAAGAGGAGGAGAAAAGAAAAGAGGAAGAGAAGAGAATAGAAGAGGAGAAGAAGAGACAAGAGGAAGATAAGAAGAAGAAGGAAGCAGAAAAGAAAGAAGAAGAGAAATGAAAGGAAGAAGAAAAGAAACAGGAAGAGGAGAAGAGAAGAGAAGAGGAGAAGAAGAAAAAGGATGAAGAAGAAGAGAGGTGAAAAGAAGAAGAGAGGAAGAGAGAAGAAGATAAAAGAAAGCAAGAAGAGGAGGAGAAAAAGTAGGCACAAGAAGACAAGAAAAAATCCAAGGACAAGAAAGCAACGACAAAGAATACATAGGTGGAGACCCCAATGGCAACCAGTAGTCAAGCTAAACCAGCTAACATTGCCAGCCCCATTGACCTCCAATCTGCAAATGAAATGGAGCTACTCCAAAGCATCAAGCTTGCCCAAGAGCGAGTGGAAACTCTAAGGAGGAAAAAGGAGGAGGATATTATTCAAAATGTAGTAGAAACACTCACGAGTTTGATACCTAGTACCAATCTCCCTAGTACCGATTCTTCTCTAGCACAACTAAAACTCTTATGCACAGTTGTAGACGACCAGGTGCAAAGCCTAGAAGAAGTGGTTGAAGCTAGTGCAGAAAAGAAGCATCAAAAGGCTCTAAACACTACCCTGGGGAAGAAGTTAAATGAGCTCCGGTCCGATCTACAAAAAGCTCAAAAAGATATAAGGGATGCTCTAGATGAGGGGAATCTACTACTTAGTAAGATTTGCCAACCCCATCTCTTCTATGATGATGTGCTTGTACAGAAGGAAAAGCTACAATTTGACTTGTAGTTATACATAAGCACCTTCAAGCCGCCATATGATTCCTTCACAGCTTGTGGGAAAACCGTTCACTGGTTTCATATCCAGTCTGCAAGAATAGAGTTAGAGATCAGCAAGTGGACACGAGATTTGCAGGAACTTCAACTGGTTCTACTCCCACACCTGCAAAAATACTTTAGAAATGCTATCTCAATCTAGATGCCTTAACGGTGACTCAAGAGATGAGCACGATAGATGCCATGGAAGAACAGGTCTCTTAGATGTAGACAGAGAAAGAGGTGGCTACCTCCCTACTTGAGTCATGGTCCTTATCCATGAAGCAATTTTTGCAAGACTTTAAATCAGTTTTTGACAAGTTTTACTCATTATTGTCATAAACATTTATTATGTTAATACTAATGGAACATGGGTTATTCAGTTGTACTTTGTCATTGTTGGAAAAGGGGGAGTAGTATATTTTTTTTTACATTTTGAAGCATGCTATGTATACCTTCATGTGTATTGTTTGCAAACAGGATAGTGTATATGCTTAGGGGGAGCAATTTTGCTTATGGCATGATTATGTTGTAAAACACTTAGAAGTCAAAATTTTTCCTAATTGTCACCATCAATGCCAAAAGGGGGAGATTGTTGGCATTTTTTATGATTATGTTGTGATTGTCATTGATGGTCACACACTTGCTATGAGATCACTTTTTGAATGTATGAATTATGCTCAACCGGTAATTGTTCCAAACTGGTATCATGTGTTCGTCTTTAGACTACTGTTGTTATGCAAAAAGTGTTTACCAATCTCAAGTGGCATAGAGAGATCAAGCGGTTCAAGGATCTCAAGCGGTATGAAGGATCAAAGCGGTAGAACACATATTTCCCAGTCTTCATTTTGTCAAACCGGCAACCAGTATTTTGCATAAACCAGTATTGTGTATGAACTGGTAATACTCTGTGATGAGTTACCAACCAACACTTTGTGATGAGTTACCATCCACCATTTGTGTGGCGGTCCCGACACTCTAGCAGTGCTTTTGTGTCGTGTTACCAAATATGTCTAGATGCACTGAACCTAGGAACTTGCAATGTAATCCTATTGGACTAACATGAAATCAGTTTCCTTTATAAGAACATCATGTCTAGGGTTTTAGGTGTTGTTAGGGTTTTTTATATTGCATGAGTTTTGTATGAGCAATCATAGGAGAGAAGAGGAAGTCTGTGTGAAGTAACAGAGTGTGAAGTGTCTGAAGACTAAAGTAATGTAAAATGCATTAATAATGAGCTTTCATGGATCTATCCAAGCATACTGTGCTAGTATCTAGATCACTCACTTTTTGATTACTTACAACTTCGACAATTCTGAAGACCATTAACCGGGTAGGCTTGGCAAAGGCTTTGTAAATCCTCTAACAAGGTGGTTCACATCCATGGATCTTAAATCCTCTCACAAGGTAGTCTTTAATCGGACTTATCTCCTAACAAAGAACATTGTATGACCTTAACCGATCTGACCTTAACTGGTCTAGTTTCTATTCTGCAGATAGTAACTTGTGAGTTTCATCTCACTGTGGTTTTTCCCATTTGGGTTTCCATGTCAAATATCTTGTGTTATGGTGTTATTGCTTCTGTGGGTGAATGCCTTATTTGCTATTTGGTTTGTATGTGTGTTAACCGGTTTGTTTGTTAAACTATTTTACCGGTTTACTACTAGACTATTTAAGTGTTTAAGTCCAGTAAATTTCGGTATGCTAATTCACACCCCCCCCTCTTAGTATTTATCAAGGGTATGGTCTAAGAAGTCGGTCTCCACCTAAGAACAATTTGGAGCAAAAAATTAAAGAATTACAAAAGAAAATGGAGGACATAAATACACCGAAGCCAACTTACACAATGAGAGACATATGTCCCTATCTATTTGACAAAAGCATTCCAATGCCTCCATTTCCTACACATTTCATGACACCTTAGTTTGATAAGTACAAAGGAAAAGGGCATCCTAAGGCACATATAAGATAGTTTTTCACAGCTTGCATTGAGGTAGCAATAGAAGAGACATATTTGATGAGATTACTCCCACAGAGCTTAGGTGATCAAGCTATGGAATGGTTCTCCCAACTTCTACCTGGAATTAAGTCTTGGGGTGGCTTAGTAGAGGCATTTATTCAACATTTCTCATACAATATAGAGACAGACATATCAGTCACTACTTTGTGCAACACCAAACAAAGGGATGGAGAGTATTTTTCATTATTTTTACAAAGATGGAGGAATCTAGCCAGCAGATGCTCTTGTGAAATTCCACAAAAACAAATGGTAGAGATATTCACCCAGAATGTTAACAAAGACATTGGTTATGACCTAAGAAAAGCTTGTTTGTCCACCTTCAAGGACATCATTGAGAAAGGCTTAGCAACATAAAAGGTCCTAATTGAGTAAGGCATTATCAAAATATTCAAAGAAAACAAAGAGGACTTTAAAGGAAAAGACAAGCCAAGATTTTGGAATAAAAACAAAAACAAATTCAATGATGGTGTTGTGGATGCTAATATAGTACGTCCCAAGATCCTTTTTTATGGATCAAGCTCTACAAACAATCAAGTGAATACTCAAACAACTTCCAAATCATGAAGGAAGTACACCCCATTGGGAGAACCACCTGAGTTAGTTTTCAAGAAGCTAGTGGCAAACAAAATAATAACAATTCTAGGTTTGCCTCCATATGAGCCAAAGGTTAAACCAAATTGGTGGAATGATGATGAGTATTGTGAATTTCATAAGAGCAAGCGATATAAAATAGGAAACTGTCATCAACTGAAGAACATCATACAAGATCTCATTGATAGAGGTGACATTGAGATTGAAGGACACTCATCCAATCAAGAACATGAAATGTTTAAAGAATCATTCCCAAAACATGACAATGGAAAAGCTAAAGCTGCAGATGACCAAACCAACTATACCAGAGCATCTTATAACTATGATTCAACTATCAATCACATTTCAATGGATAATTATGTCTCTACCATTATCATCAAGGACAAGACAACTGAGAATTCTACCCAAAGACCCAAGATTGTCCTAAAGGGTATTGGACCTTCTTCTGAATCTACCTCTGAATGTAATGTCACAAATTGATGAGGTAAGGTCACTTTGCAAGGTGCTCTAGCTAAAAACATGGCTTCTTCATCAACCAAACTTGAGTATAACCTTGTATAATAGTTAGGGAAGACACTCGTGCTTATCTCCATCCTCGAGCTCTTACACATATCCCCTACACATAAAGCCATTCTTGACAAAACTTTGAGAGACACTTTCATCCCTACCAATCTGAACGTGAACCAGTTTCAAGCCATGGTGGGATACCTTTCCATTCCACATTCTCTTACATTTACTGAAGCTGATGACGCCTCCGTAAGACAACCACATAATGCACCTTTATATATTGAAGCCTTCCTACACAAATACCAAATAAAATGAGTCCTGATAGATGGAGGAGTTGGTCTCAATATATGTACTTTAAACACAATAATACAATTGGGATATTCAAATAAAGTTGTGAATGCTTCAAAAAAAATTACCATCAAGGCATATGATGATGAAGAGCATTCATCCAAAGGCACAATCACCTTACCTCTTAGAGTTGGGCCAGTTACAAAAGATATGGTTTGTCAAGTCCTAGACCTCGATCTCACATACAACATACTCTTGGGACACCCATGGATTCATGAAATGAGCAAAATCCCATCTACATATCATTGATGCATCAAGTTTCCACACAATGGAGTTGAAGTGACCGTCAAAACTGACCCAAATCCATTTATATATTGCAATAACCTATGAGATAGATCAGAAATAACAATACCAGTCAATTGAGAAGTTGTTCCATCTTCAACATATATGGATCCAGAATCTTTGAAAGCTTCTATGTCAACACAAGCAAAGATCAAATAAATATTCAATTTTAAAGACATGGGATGTGGTGAGTATATCTTTCATGTTGATCAAATCCCACTATCTCCTAAGACATTCAATTGACAAGAACAACCTACAAACAATTTGCAAGGAATTGGGGGTAAACCACCTAGTGTTGTGGCTACTTAGTCTGAATGCAAATCTCCTTTAGTGGTGCAAGCAACTCTTGATATCAATAGTCCTAAGAGTGGTTCCAGCGAAGAATCTATTGAGTGTATCCCCAACCCTCTTGAGAACTCACATAGCCTTACCATATCATCCAATCATTCCATTTCCACTCCACTCCTAGACTTGGATCAACAAGAATTACAAAAGCCCTTACTCATCAGGGATGAAAAATCAAGCTTTGAAAAGAAAAATCTAAAAGTCAAAAATAAAGAAAATTCCTTCAGTCCAAATCAAAATCAAAAGCTACTGGACTCTACAAAAATCAAAGTCAAGGATAAAAATCCTATGAAGCTCTTTATATCTGGATTGTCATAACCTATTTGCCACAATAAAGCTCAATGATGATAATGCACAAGAAGCTCTTTTCACTTTCATATCTTCTATCTTCCATCCCCCTTTCTTGATTGACCTCCATCATCCTTCTTGAGTCTGTGCAACCTGCTATCACATGACTGAGTATAATAACATGCCAAAAAACATTTGCATTTTATGTAGTTGTACCTGCATTACCACATATTAAGCATTTCATACATACATATAGATATCACAATTGCATCACATCCTGCACACAACACATGTTAGCAATCTTACATTTTTATCATGTAAATAGTTCTTTGAATTATCATATTCATTTTCATTTCATACATTCACATTTGCATTGGAATAACATATTAAAAACATAAAAGAACAAAAATACTGCATTCCATCATGTACATATTTGCATCCATATCATAAGCATCACATAAGAAAATCTCATCACATAGATACACATGCATATAGCTACCGCAAAGATGAATCATCTCATATATATACATATAATCATAAGTGCCATGATACAATGATGTCAAAATCATATGGCTACAATCACCCAAAGGTGTCTACATCATCATACAAAAATGGTACAAAACTGATACATAGGGAGCCCTCTAAGGCTATGATGAACTCCCTCCCTCAGAGCCGACTGGCCTCGATGGAGTCTGAGCCCTAGAAAGACCCACCCTAGGATCATCTCTCATGTCCCCTCTATCTAGTGGTGGTGGAAAACCCATGACCCCACCGCTAGATGCCTGTCTCCTATCTCTCCCTCCAGTGGTCGTCGCAGTCCATAATGGTCTCTAGAAGATCCTAGCCCGCTGATCTAGTGGCACCACTCCATAGTACAGGTTTCTCCAGTAGCCTATCTCCTCCCCGACCCGCAGAATATAGGCATATCCAGCCCTTGTGTCCTCTGTTGCCTACCTCCCTACCCTCACTTCCATCTTAGCCTCTGTATAGCACTGAATAGTCCAATCCCTATCCCGCTCTGTATCCCTCAACTGTCTCTTGAGTCTAGTTGTATCCCTCTCTAAAGTCCTCCCCCATCCCACAGCCAATCCTCGTGTCACCCTATCCGGATAGAGAAACCCACTGATCATTCTAGCCAGTACTCCTGGTAGTGCTAATCCTGTCCATGTCATGGTATCCCAAGCCATGTGTCCAGCCTTCATCTCCAGTCTCAGATCCTGAAACACTCATCTTAGTGCATCCCTGTCTCCATCTCAATCATAGGGTACTAACTCCCCATTGATCAGTATCCACAGAATCCTGTATACATCCTCTAAGGTGACTGTCATCTCACCCAATGACAAATGGAAACTACAAGTCTCTGAGTGCCATCTCTCAGCCAGTGCAGTTAGCAATCCCATGTTCACTTGAAACTTAGGCACATACAGAATATGTCGCAAGCCCATAACCTCAATAGCTTCTCTATCCTCAAATGTCAGCTCTGCTCACAAACTCTGAGTCAATGGGAATCTCTCCCGTGACTCCAGCATAGGTAGATACTCCTGCAGTCAAGCAAATCAATCATGTCAGTCATAGTGGCATTCCCTATTCATCACAAAATGCTGATATTTATCCTAGTGCTTATATTCATCATATGGCACATGTCATTCATCTCTTAATTCCTACACTACCTACCCTCTTATTATTTTCTTATTTTCTCTACCTACCCTCTAATCATAGCCGACCATTTATCTTTTACACCTCTTAATCTTATCCCTCCATTTCTTATAGTGTCTTCTAGATAAGGAGATGCTTTCTTCATTATCAACCCCTGATCTATTGACTACCCAACTACGCTTTTGAACTTTCATATGTGATCCTACTTGCAACCACATTTCTGTTCTTTGTTGAGCTCTTGTGCACACAAAATTTGAGAGAAAATATATCAAGCAAGATCAATGGAGATAGGAAGAATGGAGATTTAAACCCTATTGGACATGTGATGGTATAATCTTTGTGATTTCATTTGATTTGCATTGTCTTAGGTGATCTTCATATATTATGGTGGATCTTTGTTGTTGTTAGGCTAGGGTTTTGTGGTTGAATTCATTTAGTCTTTCAATATTATTGTTTATCTATTTTCACCATATACAACACCTAATAACATGGAATTTTTTATTAATCCTACAAACAAACCCAAAGCTCAAATTGTATTCACGCAAGATGAGTTGCCTTCTCATTAAATCTAACATCAGTATAATCCTCTTATGATTGTGGTTATTAACAATAATAGTACTATAAGATGAACCCTTGTGGACAATGTGTCTGGCCTTAATGTTTGCAGTGTGGACTTATTGGATAAAATTAATGTGGATCGTTCTCTCATTGAACCCGATTCTATTTCTATTTGAGGCTTTGATAATATTGATAAACAATCTTTAGGTATCATAACCTTGCATGTTAAGGTAGGTCCTATTACTTTACCTACACCTTTTCATGTCATGCAATCTTGGTAATTTGACATATAACCTTCTATTAGGGAGACCTTGGATTCATAGCATGCAAGTTGTCCCCTCAACTTTGCACAGGCAAGTAAAGTTCATTTATAGCAATAAGACATACACCTTGTTAGCTGATACCAATCTTCAAGATCCACTAAAAAATGGATCTTCTTGTTCAACTACTTCCCATTCCACTCCCAATCCTCCTACTTCTTCAAATACATCTATTTCCTTTAATGATTGTGTTCCTTCTAGTACTCGTGATTCTTCTACTCAATCAAAATCTCCTCCCAAGGATATCTTTTCTCCCGAAGGGGTTCTCTAGATGATGATTGGGGATCTCAAGAATTTAACCCCACTTTTGTAGGAGAGTATAGAGTATCTTGGAAAAAATCTAAGACTGAGAAGGAGAAATCTAAGGAGGAACCTAAAGAGAAACCCACATTGTCTAAACAAGTAAGTAACCACTTTGTGGCTGCATCTAATTCAAACAATTCTTCAAATCCTTTCTCCAACTCATATAGCACTATGACCTATGAGGCATCACCATCTCTCTCTGATTTGACATCCCTTTATTGTCCTGGTTTTCACATTTTAGCTAAGAGTGGCTATAATAGCAATGGTTGTGGTGCAAATGAACAAGGAATCAAAGTTCATTTATAACATAACACACATGAAGATTCATTTGGACTTGAATCCTTCTAATCCTACCAAAGCATCTAAAAGACCATCTATCGATGTGAATTCTATATTTATTAGTGATGATGACCTCACCTCAATTAAATCATCTTCTACTTCTTTCAACACTCATCCCCCTCATAAGGAATTCTTGGTGACGAACAAATCTCTTTATGAATCTCCTCAAGAGATCTCTAATCCCACTTATGAGACTTTATCTTCTACTCACTCTAAAATCCCTTCTTGTAGGAATAAGGCTCTAATGGATTACACTTATCCCTATGCTAAGATTTCTTGTGTGCAAGAAAAGTATGACTTCGTGGCCTATTCTTCTCCTATAAACTTCTCTCTTTTTAAATAATTTTTAGCATTCACCATCTTATACATGTTTTTAATATCACTTATAGTAGAGCATTTAATGTGTCATATTCAAATACCTCATTCAATCTATCATGTCTTTAAATAACATTAATGGCTATTATGTTGCTCATCATTATGTGACATTGGCAACTCACTTACTGGGGGCTCATTGTCATTCATGATGGTACAATTTCATGTGCAATCATACTTCTAGAAGAAACATAATAGCCTATTTCTATCTCATCTCTTCTCCCTATATATGGGGGGCAAGAGTGATTTCAAATATCTCTCCTTATTAAGATTAAAATTTCCCCTTTGTGAAGTAATATCTTCTATAAGGATTTCTTATTGATTGTAGAGGTGTATTCATATTTGAATTCTTTCTCTCATATTGGAACAAGCATCCCTAAAGGGGATATTAAGTACATATACTTAATTGGGACCTCCTCCTTGGTGTTGGAAGTCTTTGATCATTCATCAATTTCTTTTCTTCATTGAGTAGTATATTTTATAATAAACCCTTCTATTTTGTGCACGTTCATATCCCTGATGAGGATCTCTTGCCTTCTTTAGAAGAGTGTTGCTATAAATAATCTCTCTTTCATGTCATTTCAATCCTCCATTATTTTCCAAGTTTCCTTTATGGAGTTGTTTTTTTGGATTATATCTCTTTCATTTGTTTCCATTTAAATCTTTCATCTTGTGTTAGAGAGCTTTCAAATCTTCACACTCTTTGTTGTGTTGGAATTGAGGTTTAGTTCTCTTTCTTACTATCGTGCTCTATGAAGTGTACCTCTACCTGCAAACACAATGCATTCAATAAATCATTATAAGCAATGGTTAGTAAATTGAAACAATGAAAGACAAAACTATAGCTAATCGACTTATTGCCTCCTAGTAAATGCGAGTATAAAAAATGCTCTTAGATCTGATTATGCAAATTCCAGTGACTTGACTATACATAGATGGAGGATTTGAATGATGCAAATGCATGATCTAGCAAGAATAGCATTATTACACTACATGAATAATTGATCTGTTGGTATTTTGGTATGGTTTTGTCATTGATGTCAACACCTACTGAAAACAAGCACTTTGGAGATCCAGCAACATTCACCGGCAAGCAAGTAACTATTGCATAGTTACTGGTATATGGTTCACTGACAGGATATAATGTTCACTGGTACCTGGAATGATATGGAAGACACTTGGTAATGTTGAAGACATCGTGTGGACACTTTGTTTTGAATAATTGATCATTGGTCATTGGTATATTCATATTTGCATATTTGCTTTTACTGACAAATAGGTCCAGGGTTATCTAGGGTTACACCGATAGGTTTATCTTTTCTAGATCAGCATGGCACGATATGGAGATGATTTATTATTGATGTAAATGCATTAAGCCGACATATTTAATTGGTTATTGCATTAGATATTATATTGTATGTAAAATGTTTTATTGTAATATCTTGTAGAGCCAACCTACTAAAATTGGTCTTAGGGTATCGTATAAATGTAAGATCTTATTTGTAAGATCAAGTGTGGAATGCAAAAAAAGAATTAAGTGAAGGTATATGCGAGATTAAGCAGAGGTATACATGAAGACATCATTTGAAGGTGAATCTAGGTTTTTGAAGAAGCATATCAGCATTATACTGGTACTAAATCCAACATATGAAGATGCTATTTTGTGCAGTACATTCTTATTGGATTTAACCATCCAACTGTAGTCAGTGTGACTCCCATTTTGTGATTGAGCAGTGAGCTCTAGGCTGTTGGCCTTTCTGCATGTGTAGACCCCATTTATGTACACTTACTAGCTACAGTAGTATCATCTGATTGTGGGTAAGGTTTCCCACCATGGTTTTTCCCCTTATAGGGTTTCCACGTACAAATATTGGTGTTATGTGTTGTGGATGACTTTATGTTTATGTTTCATGCATTAATCCTTACCAGTATAGCAATTTACTGTTAACATTGTCTATCGACATATTTAACTACTTTACTGGTATTAAGTATGAAGTTGGTTAATTAGTTTTTGGTTTGAATTTATTAGACAACTGATTCACCCCCCCCTCTCAGTTGTCTCTGAGACCTAACAATTGGTATCAGAGCCTAGTCCTCTTTTGTAGAAGTCTAACAACTTGAGGAGATCCAATGTCTACAAATTATTTCAGGAAGGACAGTCCTAAACTTGATGGAACCAACTATGGGATATGGAAGATCAAGATGGAGACACATCTGAATTGCATCGGTAAAGACATCTAGGAAGTTACAAAGAATGGTTATGGGTGAACTCACAAAGCTGGTTCCCACTTTTGCCAACGAAGGAAATTGGCAAAAGTGGAAAATTATGTTTATGGGGGGTTCAAACAAAGTGGGGGTGTTCGAATGGAATACCCTTTGGGGTTCGAGCAAAGACCCCACTTCGCTTGAACTCCATCTTTCGAGCGAAGCACCTTTAATGCCCGTTTATGTCATTTTTCAATTATAGCATGGCGGTTCGATCTAACCCCCCTTCATTTGAACCCCCTTAAAAATGGGGGGTTCGCTCGAACCCCTTTTTTAACACTTCTTATAAGATTTCTACATTTTTTTTCAGATTTTTGGCCTTGAAACCTCTAGTTGAAGGCTAAAATGGAATGATCTTAACAACCCAAAATTTAGTATTATAGTCCTCGAAAAAAGATTTCCAATGCATATAATTTTATTACGTATTGAGTTTATTCTGAACTTGTTTTTTTAATTTTACCAAATATAGGTTTTTCACCGAACATGAACTTCTTTGTTCAATGCATTAGGAAAAATAGGAAACTAATTCAAAAAAATTCTGAAAAATATCTAAGCCCTAGGTATTGATGTCTTCTTTCTAACAAAAAAAATAAAATTGAATTTTGATATATATAGAATAAGTTATGGTTCAAACATAAACCTATGTCTGAATTATGACTAGTCGGACTTCAAAACTTAATAAAATGAAAAATATTGAACATATCACTATCAAACCAACTGCAAGCCTTAGATATTGATGTTACAAACCAAAATTTGAAAGAATTAAGTTTTTATCATTTATAGAAAAAAAATTATGCGTTTCGGGAGGCACATCACTCTTAAAAAATGTAGTTTGTTGTAAAAAACTACTTTTCGAGGGAGATGGAAAAATTAAAAAAAAATCCTTCAAAAAAATTTGAAAAAAAAATATATAGAATCTACAGACAAAATTCTACAAATCACTAATTTACATCATCTTCACATTCTTAATAGTTTAAAAGTTATAGTTGTCAAAAGTTGAAGATTATTTTAAAATTGTTCATCTCAGTGTCAAAAGTGGCAAAAAAGTGGGAACCATTATTGTGAGTTCACCCTTATACTGCTATTGTAGCTGGTCAGATTGCTCCAACTACCCTAGCTAAAGATGAAGAGAATGATTGCAAAGCAAGAGAAGCACTTTTGAGTGCATTGTCAAATCAACAAATCATGGGATTATTAGATAGGTCTACTGCTAAAGCTATTTGGGATCATTTGGAAACACTAAATGAAGGAGATTCCATAGTTAAGATTGCAAAACTTGAAAGCTTCCGAGTCAGGTATGAACATCTGAAAATGAAAGAAGATGAAAGGATTTCTACTTTTATGGAAAGAGTAAATGAAATTGTTTTGGGTATTAAATGTTGTGGAGGAACTTTGAGTGAGGATGAAATTGTTTCAAAAATCTGAAGAGGATTACCACCGGCATATAAAATGAAGGTTACTGCTATAAATGAGTTGAGAACAATGCCTAATACATCAGTAACTAGGGATACATTGATTGGAAAACTTTCAGCCTTTGAAATTGAGGAATTTGGTCTTGTTGCTACTATAAAAACTGATTTGGCCTTTAAAGCATCAACATCATCTACTCCATCATTTGACAAATTAGACTATAGAGCCTTTTATGCAAGAGAACTTGAAGAAACCAGGAAGGAGAATGAAGAACTTGAAGCACTATTTGCAAGGAAAATGCCAAAAGGTCCAGTTGGAAGTAAGTATGAAGGTGAAGCACCCTTTAAATGTTTTAACTGCAATAAGATTGGTCATATGGCTTCAAGATGCCCTGATAGACATGCTAGACTAAGAGAAGAAGCAAGAAGAACATACAAGCCTAATCCTGAATATCAGAGATACAGATTTAAGAAGAACAAAGACAAATCTTGTTACATTGTTGATGAAGGTGTGACTGATGATTCTAATGAGGATCCAGCAGACAATGGATGGGTTTTTGTTGCTATAACAGAGGATCAACCGGCACCTACTACTCGATCGGTAGAACAAGACCTAGCAACTAAAGTTGAAGCAAAGGATGAATGGATCATCGACTCAAGATGCTCACATCATATGATAGGAGACAAAGGCAAATTCTTGAACTTTCAAGAATACAATGGAGGTTTTTTAGTAAGATTTGGAGATGACAAAGCCTGTTCAATCAAAGGTAAGGGATCAATATCTCTTGATGGTAAACATAACACTGACAATGTCTACTATGTTGAAGGTTTAAAGCATAATCTTTTTAAGTGTTGGTCAATTAGTTGAGAAGAGATTTCAGTTACAATTTAAAAATGGAAAATGCAAAATCATGAATCAGCTATAAAAAGAATTTTCCGATACTTACAAGGCACAACAAATCTTGGATTATGGTATCCTAGAGATGAAAATTTTGATCTATGTGCATACACATATGCAAATTGGGCAGGAGATGTGGATGATATAAAAATCACCACTAGAGGAGCATTCTTTCTTGGAAAAATATTAGTTTCTTGGTTGAGTAAGAAATAGAGTTGTACATCTTTATCAATAGCAAAATCAGAATATGTTGCATCAGCAACTAACTGTACATAGGTACTATGGCTTAAACAAATGTTGAAAGACATAAAGGTAAAATGCAAGGAACCCATTACTATATATTGTGATAACACTGCAACAATTGATATATCCAAGAATCTGGTATTACATTCTAAAACAAAACATGTTTCTATAAAACTTAATTTTCTAAGGGAAAAAGTTGAAGAAAAGGAGATAAAACTAGTTTATGTGAATACTAAAGAATAACTTGCAGATATTTTCACAAAACCTTTGCCTAAGGAGACTTTTGAATATCTCAGAGATCAGCTTGGAGTCATACCACCACCGGTAGAGACTTAGACAGTTGATGATTGTCATCAACCGACATAATTAAAAGACAAATCTTTTACTGTTGTCTTTTGATGAGGAAGCTACTTCTCAGGGGGAGTAGTTGGTATTTTGTATGAACTTGATTTTTGTAACTTTGGCATTTGATGTCAAAGGGGAAGAGATATCTATGGAAAAACACATTATCTTTCTAGGAGAGACTTGTATTGGAAATAAATCTTCACATAAACGCATGTTGCTCCCAGGGGGATAAATTGTTCTCTAAGGGAGATTGTTAGTTTTTGGTATTTGGCATTTCTATTTTGGCACTTTGATGGTTTTTCCATCTTGTGTTGCCATCAATGCCAAAGGGGGAGATTGTTGGTATTTTGGTATGGTTCTGTCATTGATGTCAACATCTACTGAAAACAAGCACTTTGGAGATTCAGCAACATTCACCAGCAAGCAAGTAACTATTGCACAGTTACTGGTATATGGTTCACTGGCACGATATAATGTTCACCGGTACCTGGAATGATATGGAAGACACTTGGTAATGTCGAAGACATCATGTGGACACTTTGTTTTGAAGAATTGATCATTGGTCATTGGTATATTCATATTTGCATATTTGCTTTTACCAGCAAATAGGTCCAGGGTTATCTAGGGTTACACTGGCAGGTTTATCTTTTGTACATCAGCAAGGCACGATATGGATATGATTTATTATTGATGTAAATGCATTAAGATGACATATTTAATCGGTTATTGCATCGGATATTATATTGTATGTAAAATGTTTTATTGTAATATCTTGTAGAGCCGACCTACTAAAATTGGTCTTAGGGTATGGTATAAATGTAATATCTTATTTGTAAGATCAAGTGTGGAATGCGGAAAAAGAATTAAGTGAAGGTATATGCAAGATTAAGAAGAGGTATACATGAAGACATCATTTGAAGGTGAAGCTAGGTTTTTGTAGAGGCATATCAACATTATACCGGTACTGAATCCAGCATATGAAGATGTTATTTTGTGTAGTACATTCTTATTGGATTTAACCATCCAACTGTAGCCAATGTGACTCCCATTTTGTGATTGAGCAGTGAGCTCTAGGCTGTTGGCCTTTCTGCATGTGTAGACCCCATTTATGTACACTTACTATCTGCAGTAGTATCATCTGATTGTGGGTAAGGTTTCCCACCATGGTTTTTCCCCTTACAGGGTTTCCACGTACAAATATTGGTGTTATGTGTTGTGGATGACTTTATGTTTATGTTTCATGCATTAATCCTTACCGGTATAACAATTTACTGTTAACATTATCTACCAGCATATGTAACTGCTTTACCGGTATTAAGTATCAAGTTGGTTAATTAGTTTTTGGTTTGAATTTATTAGACAACTGATTCACCCCCCCCTCTTAGTTGTCTCCGGGACCTAACATGATCTAGCATGATTAAGCTAAGATTTAAGCTAAAATTAAGCATGATAACATCGCTAAGAAATGATAAACTAGAAGCTAGATGCCTATAGTAACAATGCTTAAGCTATGAATGAGATGGGATGCAATCATGATATGAAATTGGGATATGAAATTGGGACCTAAAATTGGGACCAATATGAGGTCTATTTATAGGATTTTCCAAGGTTAGGGGTGATGTGGCAAGAATCAACGGTCAAGATTGATATGAAGATATCAATGGTTAAATTGGAGGAGGATGGCAAAGGGGGTTGGATTAAAGGGAAAATATGTCATCTCTATGGTGACAAGTGTCAAGAGGCTTCTAGAAGGAGTTAGATGAAAGGGAACACTTAGTGACAAGTGTCACAAAGGTTCTAGAAGATGTTGGATGAAAGGAGACAAGGTGGTAGGTAGAATGGATTAGGTTTAGGAGTGGTAGAAGTTAGGAGAATTTGAATTTAAAAATTCAAATACTATGAAAAGGATAATTAGTCTCAACAACTCATGAATTTGATTTGTTTTAATTAATTAGGATTTAGAAGAAATGAATTTGGATGAAGGGAATTAATTAATTCGAATTAATTAATTAAAGGGGTGAAATTAACCTATTTAATAAATCCTTAGATTTATTAATAAGTAGATGAATGAGAGATTTAATCAAATTGCTTAGTGAATTCAATTAAATTGGGAAGGAGAGATTAATTAAATAATTGTTTATTTAATTAATTATCTTCAGACCATTTTTAGGTGTATACATTTTGCCCCTCTTTGAAGCGAGGTGTGATGACACATTGATTTAAAGAATAATCTCATTTTGATGATGGTATTGATTTGATAGGATGCCCTAGCTCTTGATTGCTAAATTTGGATATGATGATTCCCCTTCGGGAGATCAATTGAGATAATTGATCTTTGGAGTTTTTGCGAGATTGATATCCCGATAGATTTGATTTGATTTCTGCAACTGTGGTTGATGAAAATGCGAGTTCTTTGATTAGCTTGATTTCTTAGATTGATAAGATTGAAAAATCTTGATTGATTATATTCAGTTTGGTTTCAAGAAGTATTCATCCTATATATGACAATGATGATCAAAGCGTCTAGTTTTAGGAGGGATTCATCCTGTATAAGACATGATCAGAACATCTGGTTTCAGGAAGGATACATCCTGTATAAGACATGAATCAGAATCAGATCATCTGGTTTCAAGAAGGATTCATCCTGTATAAGACATGATAGAATTGATTAGGTTTAATTGATTGATTTGATTTGATAAGGTTGATTGATAAAGAACTAACAGTTTCTTGATATCAAGTTATTGAAATATTTGGATATGCTGATTGTTGATTCTGTTGAGAGAGATAGCTTAAGATTTTTGGTTGAGTTGATAATATCATGAGAGAGATGAGTCGTCATTCTGATTGCGTATACAATTGTGATGATACTTTGATGATTCTTGCGATAGATTTAACCTTGGATAAAAGGAGCTTGTAGAATCCCATGCAAGAAGGAAATGCAAGCTAAAATGCAATGAAATGCAAAGCTACAACCGGACTAGTCACTGGATTATTTTGTGTTTTTGTCATCATTGAGCTTTTGAAATGTGGGAAGTGAGTGCAAACATCGATGATATAATTAAACCATGATGACCTGAGCACTTCTTTCCTGGATTTTGATATATCAAGTTAACACAAGCATCGAGGTATAATTGAACCGAGATGACCTGAGTGTTGTTTGCGTAAAACAGGCAGTATTAATCATTTAAATACGCAAATCAGAAATATCTTCAATGATACTTCGATGATCATGTCCCGAGACAAATTTGCACATATTAATGATTAATTTTGAGACAGTAGACAAGAAAATTATCATGTTCCTTCCTTGTTCCTCTAGTCAATGACATCCTGAAGTCACTCAGAAATTATGATAGCGAAAATCAATATAGAAAAGTTGAACAATCATGTTAAAATCATTATCCAAAAGATATCATTCCACTGAAAAGTGTGTGATGTGCTTAGATTGATTTTGTGATATCTTGATAGTTGATAGTTTGATCTTGTGTTCAATGTCGGATGTGTCTCAGTTTTCACTTGATAAGAGTTGTCTAACTGTTTATTCTACTTGTTTGATTAAGCTCAAATTTGATCAATAGTTTTGCCCCTAGCTAGGTGTAGGATTTTGTCCCAAGCTTAGAAACAAAGTTGTTATGATATATCCAATGATTCAAACCATAGAAAGAAGCCACCTGGGATGTCTGCGTATGTATAAAGGCTTAGGATGGTCAGCGCTGATGAAAGAATGAATGAATGCAAGCAGAATGAATGCATGAACTAATAGATGGAAGAGCTAGCTAACAGATAGTGCCTATTTGCCAGGTTTTCACCGTCTATTTTTGTTGCACTTTTTCTGATATTTGTTTTTTATTGTATATTCTGCTTTTTCACTTTTTTTCATTTTTTCTGATTTTTCAGTGTTTTTGATTTTTTTTTTTTTTTTTTTCTGATTTTAGACAAAATTTCTTCAGGTGCATGCTATTGATAGGTTCCTCGAGCTGATCTCCATCCCATGTTGATAGCTGATATGCTCCTGATCCAAATATTATTGTGATCACAAATGGACCTATCTAGTTTGGTTCAAATTTTCCTTTCTTTTCTCGATCTGCCTGGTTGCGTGGATTTTCCTTTATCACTAGTTCTCCAACTTGAAAGATTCTTAGTTTGACCTTATGATTATAGCTCCGACACATTCTTTGCTGATATACCTTTAGATGATCAAAGGTGTCTTCATTCCTGGATCAGTTCTAACTCTTGCAGTCTAGATACTCATTGTTCTTCATCTGGGATGAGACCTTTTAGTGATACACGTAGAGAGGGTATCTCTACTTCAATTGGAAATATGGCTTCTAATCCATATACAAGAGAGAAAGGTGTGGCACCTATCGGTGTGCGGATACTGGTGCGGTAGGTCCATAGAGCAGGGTTTAGTTGGATATGCCAATCTTTCCCAGCATCGTTCACTATCTTTTTAAGAATTTTCAGAATTGTTTTGTTAGATGCTTCTACCTACCCATTTCCCTATGGATAATATGGTGTGGAGAATCTGTGCTGGATTTTTAACTTCTCACATAGCTCTTGTACATCTTGATCCTTGAATGGTTGCCCATTATCAGTGATAATGGTCATTGGTATTCCATAGCGACAGATGATATAGTTCAAGATGAATGCAACAATTTGTTTTCTTGTGATATTGATGAGAGGTACTACCTCAATCCATTTTGTAAAATATTCAGTAGCTATAAGGATGAATTTGTGTCCATTAGATGAGGAAGGATTTATCTTTCCTACCAGATCTAGACCCCATTGACAAAAAGGCCAAGATGTTGCTAAAGCATGTAGTTCTTGTGCTGGTGCATAGATCAAGTTCCCATGGATTTGACATTGTTTGCATGTTCTTGCTATCTTAAGAGAATCTCATTCCATAGTTAGCCAATAGTAGCCCAAGCGTATAAGTCTTTTCAAAAGGGTAAGACCACTTGAATGAGTGCCACAAATTCCATTATGGACTTCATGTAAGGCCTTCTCATATTCTTCTTGTTCAAGACATCTTAAGAGAGTACCATCAAGACCTTGTTTATATAGGGTATCCGCGACGAGAGTATAATGGGAAGATTGGCAAATAAATTTTCTCTTTTGGTTCTTTGATAAGTTAGGAGGTAAGATGTTGTCTTTTAGGTATGTGTAAGTTTGGCCATAGCAGGAGGAATCATGTCCATTAAGTTGATAGCTGGTTTGGGAATCAAGACAATTATAGGCGGGATGAAACAACTTTTCAACCAGGAATTCATAATGTTGTTGATTTTCCTGTGTCTGCAATAGAGAAGCAAGTGTAGCCATGGTGTCTGCTACTTTATTATCATTTCTTGTAATCTATTCAAAAGTTATTTCTACAAAGTACTTCTGGCTATCATCCACCATCTTTTTGTAAGGCATGAGTTTCTCATCTTTTGTTTGATAGTCATCATTGATTTGATTAATGCAATATACCGAAGCTGAGAGTCTCCAAAGACTTGAAGTTGTTTAATATTCCATTCTACAACCATTTTGATACCTGTTACCAATGCTTCATACTCTGCTATATTATTTGTACACATAAAGCTTAATTTGTATGCTTTCAGGATTGTATGCCCTTGTGGTGTGATGAAAATAATTCCTGCTCCTGATCCATGTTGTGTATATGAACCATCAAAGTATAGTTGCCATGCTTTTGTTGTAACTGTTAAGACATCAGCATCAAGAAATTCAATCTGTAGAGGATGATTATCTTGAAGTGGTGTCTCTGCTAGTTGATCTGCGATGACTTGTCCCTTGATATCTTTTTTGTCAACATATTCGATATCAAACTCTCTTAGAATCATGATCCATTTTGCTAGTCGTCCTGTCAATGTGGCTTTGCTGAGAAAATACTTTAGAGGATCAATTTTAGCTATCAACTTTAAGAAGTGAGATAGTAGATAGTGTAGTAGTTTTTGAGAAGCAAAAACTACTGCCAAGCATGCTTTTTCTATTGATGAATAGTTGATCTCATATCCCACTAGTGTTTTGCTGATATAGTAGATGGCTCATTCTTTTCCTTCCTTATCCTCTTGTGTGAGCAAAACTCCTAATGATGCTTTGGTAGTTGATACATAGAGTAATAATGGTTTTCCTGGAATTGGTGACATTAGCACAAGTGGTTGCATGAGATATGCCTTGATCTTGTTGAATGCTTCTTCACATTGATGGTCCCATTTAAAATTAACATGTTTGTGCAATAGGTGAGTGAATGGTTGACATTTATCTGCTATTTGATCCTCAAATCTTCTGATTGACTGGAGTCTTCCTTGTAGTGATCTTAGTTGACTGATATTCTTGGGAGATGCCATTTCCATGATTTCTTTTACCTTAGCTAGATCTACTTTGATTCCTCTTGTTGAAACAATGTATCCCAATAGCTTTCTTGAAGTAACACCAAAGGTACATTTCTTAGGATTTAACCTTAGCTTGTACTATTCTAACCTGTCAAAGATCTTTTCTAGTATCTCTATTTGTTCTTCTCTATTGTATGATTTAGCTAATATGTCATCCACAGAGTCTTCCATGAATGTATGCATCATGTCATGAAATATAGTTGCCATAGCTCTTTGACATGTAGCACCTGCATTCTTTAATCCAAAAGGTGTGATGTTCTAGCAGAAAGTACCCAATGGGCATGTAAAAGTTGTCTTTTCTTGATCTTCGGGTGCTATTTTGATCTGATTGTATCCAGAGAAACCATCCATTAGAGAAAAAATGGAGTGTCCAACAGTTAAATCTACAATGATGTTGATGTTAGGCAAAGGAAAGTCATCCTTTGGACATGTGTTATTAAGATCTCTAAAGTATGTGCATATTCTAATGCTTTTATCTGGTTTTGAAATAGGAACAATGTTAGATACCCATTGAGGATATGCTACAGGTCTGATGAATTCGACATCCAGTAATTTCTTTAGTTCTACTTTGACTAGAAGAGCAATATGAGGATGCATTTTTCTTAATTTTTGTTTGACTGGTTTATCTCTTGGATTAACATTCAAGTGATGCATAATAAGCTCTGGATCTAACCTTGGCATGTCTGCATATGACCAAGCAAAATTGATTTGCCATCATTTGAAGAATTCCACATATTGTTGCATTTCTACCTCTGATAGAGATGTTGTCGGATGAAGAATCTTTGGTTGCTTTGTTGTGCCAATGTTAACTGCCTCCGTTGGTTCAATCAAAATGGATGATCTTTCTTGATAGTGCTCAAGTAAAGTGTCAAATCTCCCATCTTCCGGTGCCTCGAGGAGGTTTTCATCATTAGATACATCCTTTATTTTTACTTTTTCCTGGTCTAATGTTGCCAAGAAATGGTTTTCAGCATTATACCTAATATTGTTTTCTTGGTTTTCACTTTTGCGACTAGGAGATTTAACACCCATTTGACTTGAAGACATGTTAGCAGAATCCTTGGTGAAAGTTGTTGCGGGTTTGATTTCATCAAGATATAGGGATATGGCATGGTCATTAGGTAAGGTATCAATGTCAGTATGTCCTTCATTTTCCCAGTCCATAGGTTCAAGATAGATTAAGGATAAATGATCTTTAGGTTGAATAGTTTCAAAGATATTAGGGGTCATGATAGAGATGTCAAGGCTTTTTGTATGTATTTCCATGTCTAGAATGGTACTCTCATTAGAATGACCTCGTATAAGAAAATCCTGATCATCCTCAATTAAGTCCATGTTAGTCACATGTGATTCTGATTCAAGTAGGCTAGTTCCTAACATTTGTTCTACATACGTGTGAACTACATCGACTACTATATCTACTTCTTCATCCCTCTCAATTTGAAGTTGCTCTTGTTTGTTTTTCCATGATAGAAAATATTCTCTATTCCCTCGATCTTTTAGCTACATTTGTTCTTCCATGTTTGACAAGATTGATTCAAATGATTGTTCTTTATATTGTGTGCTTGAAGAAGCTACCTCTCTGTTATGTGAAACAATGACCTCTTGAGCTGATTTTAGATTATTACAACAATGCAATGGATTTGATTTTGCTGATATTGTGATTTCCTGTCCTTCGTAGGGAAATTTGACACATTGATGGTATGTTGATGGGACAACCTATATATCATGTATCCATGGTCCTCCCAAGAGTATGTTATATGGTAGGTCCAAGTCTAAAAATTGGCATGATATGTCCTTCTACAAAGGTCCCACTCTGATAGGTAAAATCACCATTCCTTTAGATGAATGTTCTTCTTCATTATGTGCTTTGATTTTGATCTTTTTCTCGGGATCAACTACATCTTTTGAATATCCTAGAGCACAGACAAGACTCAAAGAGCAAATGTTCAAGCCAACTCCCCCATCTATTATGACACATTTAACAAGTGTTCTATGAATGAGGAATTCAATTTGCAAGGAAGCGCTATGGGGATTTTGCAAGGAATCAATGCTTGGATATGAAGGAGATGAGCTTTGAATAGGATCCTTTGAAATAGGTTTGATGGCAATTCTGGATATCGCTTGGGGAACTTTAGCTTTGGATGCATTATTTGGCAAGGATGTTATGGAAGGTTCTTGCAAGGTTTCAGGAGGTGTAGGAATAGATGCCTTTGGAGTGTCAATTTGCTAATGGATGGATGGTTCATTGTTAAACACGGGTGCACGATTTTGATCTTCTTTAGCCAAATCCTTTAGGGATCTCTTTAAGAGATGCATAAAAGAGCCACCTTTCTTTTGAGATGTATTTAAATCCTTGTGAGGTTTTAACATAGTTGGATTTTGATTTTGAACTTGTTTGATTACTCTAATATGGTGGCTTGTTATGTGTTCTTCTTGTGTTTTGCTTTGGTATGTCATGTTAATATGATCTTTTGCTATTTCAAATGTTTTTGTTTCCATTTCAGGGGTTCGATTGTCTAAATGTTGCTTTGGGTAAGTTATCAATTATCAATTTCAAGGCAATAGAGTGATATGACACTAAAAGATGGTTCAAGTGTTTAAAGGTTTGCAAGTTTTTTGATCTTTGGTTTTTGAGTGCAATGATGGTGATTTGATAAGAACCAAGTCCAGTAGGAACGATATATCCTACGATGTGGGACAAGGTTATCCTGACCAAACATTTTAGTTTCATGATAAAGGATGATTGATCCTGATGAGAAACTTGTTGGCAATACTGCATTATAATAGACAATGAAAGATTGTTGGCATTTCAATAAGGATATTGAGAAGGTTGTTGATGATTATGGATATAACTGATTAAGGATGTTTATTGCCTTGATATTATTGTTTTTTCATTGACGTCAAGAAATTGATTTTCTAATTCAGTATGATGTTGCCATATCTTGAGAAGTATGATTTAAAGAATATAAAGATGTTAGTAAAAGACACAAGAAAGAATATGATGTATAAGAGGATGAATAAGGTATTCAATGGGCAACTATTACCAAGTCAGACAATGATGAGATCATGATGTTTAGATTGTTTTAACATCATACATATGTTGTAAATTGTAAGGATAATACTATACTATGTTACCAAGCAAAGAACCTAGTCGGTAAACCCTAAGGAACCTAGTCGGTAAACCTTAAGGTTATTGCTATCGGTTAATGAAGGCAAAATGTCTACCGAGTGAAGTTTAGTATTCACCGAGTTATAACCGAGTTGTAACTAAGTTGTAACCGAGCTATAACAAAATGCATTAAATGTTTGCATGCATTATTTAATGAAGGAAGCTGATGAGATGGAACTGATTTAATGATTGGTAAGTCATGCATGAAGTTTGTTAATGAATCTAAGGCAATGGAAAGTCAGCATGAAGATCTACAGCTCAGATTGAACCGCAATACCCTGGCACAAGTTCCAAGAAATATATGCAAGTTCCAAGGCAATGTAAAATGTTTTCAGATTGAAAGATGCATTAAACCTAGACAAGATTGAAGATCTGATGGCTATGATTGATCATGGGAAACGTGATCAAGGAGATTAAGTGGTTACCTAATTGTTTATAAATAGGGAACTATTGATAAACAATGTATGCAGGCAAGTGTATGCATAGGGATTCTATATAGTGATTACCGAGCATAGAAGCTTGAAGACCTGTTTGAATAACAAAGTATAGAAGCCCAACAGATAGACAAGATTAGTTCTATGTCTAGACTGTATTGAACAAATAGAAATCTGCTTTAGCATTTTAGATGTGAAGTTGCATATAGATTTTTATTACTGTTATTTTGTGAAAGTGACAGAAAATCTCTTAACTGAGTGGACTTAACAATCTTATTTGTAAAACCCTCTAGCAAGGTGACATTCTGATTGAGTGTTTGAATCCTTTAACAAGGTCACTTCTAACAAGGTGAAGATCCTAACGGATCTGAGGGAAATCCCTTAACTAGGTCACATCTAGCAATGTGTTTGTAATCTTTAACAAGATTTGCTTTTAACCGAGCATACTCTAGAAGAGTATATTTCTTAGTGGGTCCAAAATCCCACAGTGGTTTTTCCCTATTTGGGTTTCCACGTTAAATCTAGTGTTATGAGGTTTATGATGTTTATATGCTTTTGAGTTTGCATGCTTAACAATTTTGGTTATATTATTGAAGTGTATGTTACCGAGGTTGAATCTAATGTTTTTATGGAAGATTAAGTTTGTATGATTCACCCCCCCCCCCATCTTATTGGCTATTGGATCTGTACTTACATTTAGTATCATAACTATCAATTGGTATCAGAGCTTTGGACTCTAGAAGAAAAGTTTAAAGCCCCTTGAGTTGAAGATCAAAAGATGTATAAGAGGGATGCACCGAAGCTGAACAAGTCAAGTTTCTCTACATAGCAGAAAAGGATGAAGTTGCATCTATCAGAAGTTGGAGAATATGATGTATACTATCTGGAGAATGATTTTGTTACACCAAGCACCTATCCATTGACTATGGAAGAGATAAAGGCAAAGCAAGAACATATTCAAGCAATGATTGAAATAACATCTACATTGACTGATTCAAAGTTTAATGATCTAGAAGGCTACAATGATGCAAAGGCTATGTGGGATAAGCTCATATCAGTATATGGAGGAGATGAACATGTTCAAAGAGAAAAAGTAGATAGTCTAAGAGGACAACTTGAATCTATGAGGATGAATGAAGGTGAGAACATAACTCAGTATAGTACAAGACTAAAGGAGATTGTCAATCAAATCAAAGGAGCAGGTGCAACTATTGAAGAAAAGGATATAACAAGTAAGTTGTTGAGAACCCTTCTACTGGCTTATGCAATCTGAGTCTCTGTAATCAATGAATTGAGGTCTGTACCTAATATGTTTGTTTCTTTAGATGCCACTATTGGTAAGCTACATGCATTTGAGTCAAGTAACTTTGATAACAATGGTTCTTCGGTAAATAAAGTTGAATCTGCATTTAGTTCTTTTCATCTTGATGAATCTAATGATTTCAATGAAAGAAAGTATAAGTACTCTGAAGGAGATCATAGTGGAGCAAGTGAAAGATTTCGTAAGATCATGGAAGAAGTACACAAACTGTATGAGGAAATCACAAAGCAAGAAGAGTTTGAAGCACTATTAGCCAAAAGGTTGCCGAGAGGCAAAGGTAAGTATAAAGGAAAACTACCTTTGAAATGTTTCAATTGTGATAAGATAGGACATATGGCTTCTAACTATCCTGACACAGATTTTACTGAAAAGAGAGATTATCGAGATGACAGACAGAAAGACAATCATTATAGAGGACACTGAGACTTCAGAAGAAGAGATAGAAAGACATGCTTAATAGCTTATGAGGAATCCAATGATGATAAATTAGATGATACAGATACAAAGGAAGTAGTTTATGTGGCTATCAAAGATGGATCAGATGAAGAAAGGTATGAAGAAAAAGCCCTAATATCTCACATAAACACTAATGATTCTTGGATCATAGATAGTGGATGCTCACATCATATGACAGGTGATAAGCACAAGTTTGTTATATTAGAAGATTATGATGGAGGCTATGTTAGATTTGGTAATGATGCACCATGTCCGGTGAAAGGTAAAGGATCTATAACACTTCTTGACAATGCAAGATGCAATGATGTTTATTGGGTTGAAGGTTTGAAATACAATTTGTTGAGTGTAGCATAGCTAAACAACACAAGTTACCGAATAGAATTTCAGAAATGAATTGTCAAAGTTCATGACAAGAATGGAAAGTTAGCTGCTACCTGGACACAAACAAAAGGTAACACATTTCACCTTGACTCAACTCGTAACAAGTGTTTGTATGCAAAGATAGATGATACCTGGTTATGGCATAAAAGGTTTTGTCATGTAAATTTTGATAATCTGATCAAAATAAGTAAGAAGCACCGAGTAAGAGGTCTACCGAGTATTGAAAAACCTGAGAATGCTATGTGCCAAGGATGCCAGATGGGTAAGATGACAAGGTCAAGCTTTACAAGTAAGTCTTACACTTCTAAGGGAATTTTAGATCTAGTGCACACTGACCTTTGTGGTCCTATGAAAGTTCAAAGTTATTATGGTGATAAATATTTCATATTATTTGTGGATGACTATTCAAGGATGATGTCAGTAATGTTTTTAAAAGAAAAATTAGAATCTTTTCAAATGTTTAAATGGTACAAGGCAAGAGTTGAAAATGAAACAGGAAGACAACTGAAATGTCTTAGATGAGATAGAGGAGGAGAGTTCACATCTGATGAGTTCAACTTATTCTGCAATGATCATGGTATTAAAAGATAAGTCTCTGCACCAAGAACTCCACAGCAGAATGAAATAGCTGAGAGAAGAAACAAATCTATTCTTAATTGTGCTAGAACACCAATGATTGAAAAGGAGGTGCCACAAACATTTTGGAGAGAAGCAATAAGCACAGCAGTTTACACCCTGAACTGAGTACAATTGAAGAAAGGTACTTTGAAGACACCATATGAAATCTGGTATGATAAGAAACCTAATGTAAGTTATTTTAAAATCTTTGGAAGTAGATGCTATGTTCACAAAGATGATAGAAATGGCAAGTTTGATCAGAAAAGTGAAGAAGGAACATTTCTAGGTTATTCTTCTAGAAGCAAAGCATTTAAATGTCTGATCAAATCATCTAACAAAATAGTAGAAAGTGCAAATGTGAAAATTGATGAATTTGCAAAAAGAAATGATGAAGGAAATTCCAAGCAACTAGAAGACTATGATGAATTTGTCTATGTTCAACCAAGAAGTCTTACCGAGAAGACTGTTGAAGAAAATGAAGAGAATGTCCAGTTACCGAGTGATGAAGAAGATCATATAGAGCCTACCGAGCCTATATTAGCCTAGTATGTTTGAAGACATCATGCACCAAGTCAGATTATAGGAGATAAGGATGATCCAGTGATGACAAGGAACAAATTGAGACAGAACACATGTTTGATATCTGAATTTGAATCGAGAATAGTGAAAGAGGCATTTAATAGTGAAGATTGGGTAAATGCTATGATAGAAGAGATTGATCAAATCAAGAAGAATGACACATGGACACTAATCCCAAGATCGAAGGACAAAAATGTAATCGGTACAAAGTGGATTTTTAGAAACAAGCTAAATGAGAAAGGTGAGGTCATTCGAAATAAAGCAAGACTAGTTTGCAAAGGTTATGCTCAAGAAGAAGGAATTGATTATGGTGAAACTTTTGCATCTGTGGCTAGACTTGAAGGAGTAAGAACATTGTTGGAATATGCTACTTTCAAGAACTTCAAGGTATATCAAATGGATGTCAAATATGCATTTTTGAATGGAATATTAGAAGAAGTTTTTATTGAACAACCTGAAGGATTTGTTGAAGACAATAATAAAGATCGAGTATGTAAATTGAACAAAGCTTTATATGGTTTGAAACAAGCACCTAGAGCATGGTATGAAAGATTGCACTCTTATTTGATTAAGATTGGTTTTATAAGGACAAGTGAGAACAAGAATATGTATATGAAGAATGATGAAAATGGAATACTGATCTTAGCCATATTTGTTGATGATATTATATTTTGTGGAAATGACTCTTTATGCAAGAACTTTGGAAATGAAATGATCAAAGAATTTGAGATGTCATTAATCGGTGAGATAAAGTATTTTATAGGTTTACAGATACTGCAAATGAAAAATGAGATTTTCATTACCCAATCCAAGTACATAAAGGAAATCTTAAAGAAATTTGGAATGGAGGATTCAAAACTAGTAAGTACTCCTATGACTACCAACTGTAAATTATCAAAGAACGATGAATCTACATCTGTTGATGAGACACTTTACCGATCCATGATTGGAAAGCTACAATATGTTGTTCATAGTAGACTAGACATAGCACATGCAGTAGGTATAGTTGCAAGATTCTCTGCAGATCCTAAGGAAACACACATGATAGCAATCAAAAGAATTTTTAGATACTTGAAAGGCACTAAGGATTATGGCCTAGTATATCAGAAAGGAAATGATTTTGATTTAAAAGTTTATACTGATGCTGATTGGGCAGGCAACATTGATGATAGAAAAAGCACAAGTGGAGGAGCTTTCTTTTTAGGAGAAAGACTAGTGAGTTGGCTTAGCAAGAAACAAGGATGTGTTTCACAGTCAACAACAGAAGCTAAATACGTTGCTGCATCATTGAATTGTACCAACATTGCATGGATCAAACAACTATTGGAAGGTATAAATGAGAAAGCTACCGAGCCAGTAACTATATTTTGTGACAATACTAGTGTCATTAACATTTCAAAAAATCATGTTATGCACTCTAAGACAAAGCACATCTCTATCAAATATCATTATCTTAGAGAAGAAGCTCAAGAGAAGAAAGTGGTGTTGGAGTATGTTAACACAAAGGAACAAATAGAAGATATCTTCACCAAGCCACTACCAAGGGACACTTTTGAATATCTCATAAGTAAGTTAGGGGTCCTACCCCTATCTTCTACTCACTGACCAGGTTTGGTGAAAGCATCAATCCGAGGACTCTATCGAATATCTTTTAGGAGTTGATGTTGATTTACACCCTTTAGGATGTTTTCTAAAGGTGTACAAGAAACAATACAGGGAACGGGAATTAAAGACAAAATGCTCTGACTGAGACTCAGTTGATACACAACAACAAGAAATCACTTCATACAGAAAGAAATTATGTTTTAGTTCTTTACTTTTTGGCATTGTTGTCAAAGGGGGAGAAAACTAATATTGGGGAGAAGACTAATATTGGGGGAGAAGACTAAAAGAAAACTGAGAAGACTACAGATTGGAAAGAAGATTGAAGAAAAGAGGAGAAGTCTAATGTATGGGGGAGAGCATTTCAGCATTTCAGAATCATGGCAATCTGAATCTTTTAAGGTCAAATCAATTGGTTTTGCCATCATTGCCAAAGGGGGAGATTGTTGGCAATATTGCATTATAACAGACAATGAAAGATTGTTGGCATTTCAATAAGGATATTGAGAAGGTTGTTGATGATTATGGATATAACTGATTAAGGATGTTTACTATCTTGATATTATTATTTGGTCATTGATGTCAAGAAATTGATTTTCTAATTCAGTATGATGTTGCCATATCTTGAGAAGTATGATTTAAAGAATATAAAGATGTCGGTAAAAGACACAGGAAAGAATATGATGTATAAGAGGATGAATAAGGTATTCAATGGGCAACTATTACCGAGTCAGACAATGATGAGATCATGATGTTTAGATTGTTTTAACATCATACATATGTTGTAAATTGTAAGGATAATACTATACTATGTTACCAAGCAAAGAACCTAGTCAGTAAACCCTAAGGAACCTAGTTGGTAAACCCTAAGGTTATCGCTATCGGTTAATGAAGGCAGAATGTCTACCGAGTGAAGTTTAGTATTCACCAAGTTATAACCAAGTTGTAACCGAGCTATAACAGAATGCATTAAATGTTTGCATGCGTTACTTAATGAAGGAAGCTGATGAGTTGGAACTGATTTAATGATTGGTAAGCCGTGCATGAAGTTTGCTAATGAATCTAAGGCAATGGAAAGTCAGCATGAAGATCTACAACTCAGATTGAACCGCAATACCCTGACACAAGTTCCAAGAAATATATGCAAGTTCCAAGGCAGGGAAAAATGTTTTCAAATCGAAAGATGCATTGAACTTGGACAAGATTGAAGATTTGATGGCTATTATTGATCATGGGAAATGTGATCAAGGAGGTTAAGCGGTTACCTAATTGTTTATAAATAGGGAACTATTGATAAACAATGTATGTGGGCAAGTGTATGCATAGGGATGCTACATAGTGATTACCGAGCACAAAAGCTTGAAGACCTATTTGAATAACAGAGTATAGAAGCCCAATAGATAGACAAGATTAGTTCTATGTCTAGATTATATTGAACAAATAGGAATCTGCTTTAGCATTTTAGATGTGAAGTTGCAAATAGATTTTTATTACTATTATTTTATGAAAGTGACAGAAAATCTCTTAACCGAGTGGACTTAATAGTCTTATTTGTAAAACCCTCTAGCAAGGTGACATTCTGATTGAGTGTTTGAAATCCTTTAACAAGGTCACTTCTAACAAGGTGAAGATCCTAATAGATCTAAGGGAAATCCCTTAACTAGGTCACATCTAGCAATGTGTTTGTAATCTTTAACAGGATTTGCTTTTAACCGAGCATACTCTAGAAGAGTATATTTCTTAGTGGGTCCGAAATCCCACAATGGTTTTTCCCTATTTGGGTTTCCACATTAAATCTGGTGTTATGAGGTTGATGATGTTTATATGGTTTTGAGTTTGCATGTTTAACAGTTTTGGTTATATTATTGAAGTATATGTTACCGAGGTTGAATCTGATGTTTTTATGGAAGATTAAGTGTGCAGGACTCACCCCCCCCCCTCTCATCTTATTGGCTATTGGATCTGTACTTACATTTAGTATCAAAACTATCAAAACTATGTTTGAGTGATCAGTTTACCAAAGGGGGTGATAATGCACTTTGAGATGTTTAGATCTTAAACTTGTTGGGGGTGTATATTTTCTATAGTCTGATTTTGACGGATGATAACTTGACCAAGAAAACCAAGCAGATGATCTAAGCACGAATTGATAGATAACAGGTGTTTATGTTTACTGCAAATTGATCAGATAGAAAATTTGAAACAAGCATGTAAGACACAATTATGGACTGATAGATGCAGAGTTTCATACGACATATTATGCAGCATAGAACAACAAGAGATACAAGACAGAACGATAGACTAGTGACTTCATGTGAAAAGTAGCATTTCATACGACATAGAACCTTGACTCGTACGACAGAAGATCAAGTAGTATGACAGAATATCTTGACTCGTATGATAGGTATTTTAACAGGTGTAAAAAGTGTTTGTTTGTTTGAGTTTTGATCACTGAATTTTGATGTTTTACTTTGGTTTTCTAGTTGTAAGTGTCTGATTTTTCAATTTAGGAATGAATACACAACAAACACATGATGTGATACATGACTCTCAATCAAGCTAAACCCTAAGGAAGTTGGACGAGAATGAAAACCTTTTCTTGTTGACTTAGGTACACACCCAATAGCTAATCAAAATATGGTCACTGAGTCTCACGTAATGGATTCTCAACGCCGTATTATCCGACTCCAAATGCTAATGGGGGAACGATATGGCAAGTGTCTTGGGAGAGTTACTATCTCTCTTGCACAAAGATTATCACCCTTTCGGAGATGAATCGGGTAGCTTCTATTTTAGCTGGCACTAGTAAGGGATCCGTTCGGCGCGTCGAGGTATAAACTCAATTAAGAGGTCTCCCAGCCTTGAAAACCAAGGTTTGATATACCCGAAGGTACAGAGGACAGCTATTCCCGAGCACTATTGTTGCTTTGATTTTCATCAAAAACACATTTATTTTATAGTGGGTTGAATTACTTGGCATTAGTCATTCCCACTTAGGTCGTTCCCCTCTCACCGGCCTTAAGGGCTAAGATTTAATAACTCCTCGGGAGGGAAGGCCTGCTAAAGAGATGTACTAATGAAAGCAAAAGATGAGTCTAGCTTTCTGATCACATAAGAAAGGTGAGAGAATACTCACCTATTATCACAAGCACATAAGACATGATAGTTCATTTTTTAAGCCCAAATTGAAATGTGCCTAAAAATCTTTAAAGAATACATAAATTTTTTGTTGAATCCTTAGGCAACCTGCAAAATAGATCCATTAGTAGTCATGATTGTGTTTTGAATTTGTCTTTGACAAGCATATCTTCGTCAATCGTCCTGCAGAAAAGAGTTAGGCTGCAAACATCTCATAGACACAACAAGATTAGCATTAGTGATCCGAACTATGAAATTTTCAAAAAAACTATATGAAATTTTAGCATAACTTCAAATAGACATAACTTTCTACTCAGGACTCGAAATTATGAATCGTTTAACTTGTTGGAAAGGTCTCCAAGAGTTGTAGATGAGATTTTGAAAGAGCATTCAAGGGCTAAAAATGACCAGAAGGCCTTCAAAAATGCAAAATACCCACGCATAGACAAATTTGAAAATTCTAACTTGCAGTTTATCAAAAAATCAGAGATGCAGAAACTCATACGACATGATTTACCAGTTAGTACGACACAAATTTAGATTTCGCATAGGAATAAAAGCAGACTCATATGACATAAGATTTTGAAGCCAGAAATTCATACAAAACATAATTAGCTCTAGTACGATAGTGAAAATCAACTCGTATGACACATGAATGAGCTAGAACGAATAAAGAATTTTCAATGTAAAAGCTCGTATGAGTCAGAATTATACTTAGTACGAGTCAGGATGAAGTGTCATTTGAAGCTAAAAGGAAGTTTGTACAAGCCACAAAGAGAGCTCGTACAAGTTTCTGATTTTGTCTCGAGTAGAGAGGAAGATTGATGAAGCTTGAGAGGCCAAAAATGATGATTTCAGCCCCATGGTGGGTGCCAAAATGTCGTGCTCTGAAGTGTACCTGTACCTGCAAACACAATGCACTCAATAAATCATTATAAGAAATGGTTAGTAAATTGAAACAATGAAAGACAAAACCATAACTAATTGACTTATTGCCTCCTAGTAAATGCGAGTATGAAAAATGCTCTTTGATCTAATTATGCAAATTCTAGTGACTTGACTACACTTAGATGGAGGATTTGAATGATGCAAATGCATGATCTAGCAAGAATAGCATGATTAAGCTACATGAATGATTGATCTAGCATGATTAAGGTAAGATTTGAGATAAAATTAAGCATGATAACATTGCTTAGAAATGATAAACTAGAAGCTAAATGCCTATAGTAACTGTATGTAGGAAAAGCGGGCCGATACAACTAAAAATGTGAAAAATGGAGTTCTAGGGAGACTTGTCCACACACCCACAGAACTTCTTGGTGCAAGCTATGGAGTCATGAAGTATGGCTCAGCTTCCCAAGGTTGGTTCCATGGTTCTCTATCTCACAAGGTCCCTCAAACCAATGTTTTTGCTCTCAAATCACTGAGCAAAATGGTTTAGGGATGACAAATGCAAGAACGAGGGATGCTTTTGTTGATTTTAAGATGAGATGCATCCTAAGCTATGCATGATCCTATAAATGCAATAAACTAGTTATAAGATGACAAGGTTACCAAACAAGACTATCCTAGCATACTATATTAGTCCATGATTTAAGCTAAATGATAAAGAAAGTACTCTAAACATGCATATTTAGATTAATTTCTATCTAAAAGAGAGGCTAAAATGATGAGAATAAAATGGTATGAAAGATTGAATGTATTTGAGCATAAGTATGATGCTAGAGACTTGGATCCTAAAATGGAGGAATGAGAGCTCCATTTATAGTAAAAATAGGGCAATGGATGGCTAGGATTGAATAATCAAGGGTTGAGTTTGAAAGTTGGGGATCCATGTTTGCAATTCTCACCAATGAAATGGTGAAAATTATCAACATAGGGTTGGGTTGAGAGAAGAGGTAGGAAGCATTAAATGCTTGAGAAGACCTTATGGTTACCTTAGGGGGTAAGGGTTAAGGTTAGGTTAGGATTATCCACTGGATAAAGCTTTTATCCAAAGGATAAACTCTTGTGCAAAAGATTAAGGGATAACCATGGTCAAAGCAATGAATGCTTGATGAGACCCTTGGGTTACATGGAGGTTAAGTTAGGCAAAAAGTCTCTAATCATGCAAGAGGGTTGAGTTAATGATTAATGGTTTGGAAGACTTTCAAGGTTAACTTGTTGAAGACATAAAGGCTTATTTCTTTTTGAAGACTTTACTCCAAATTTGAGAAGTGACCTCCTCAAATTTAGGGAAAAGGGATAATGGATGGGTTTGGGCTAATTGATTAGGATTAGATGGATTCTAGAAGAATTAGGAATAGGATTTAGGATGAAAGTGGGAGATATAGGAAAATGCAAGTGGGTGAGGGAAAATAGAATTAATTAAAATAAATTGCTTTATTTCAATTTGGTTGCAATTTGGGAAATTGAATAAATTAGATTTATTCAATTTGGGGTGGACTATTAATTAAATGTAAATTTAATTAAAAGTAGCTAGAAAGGGGTTTAATTAAATATATTGATTTATTCAATTAAATGATGCGAAAGGGGTCTTATGAATTTAACTAAATAAATTGAATAATTTACTTGATTAAATAGAGGAATGCAAGTAATTTAATTAAATTAGATTTAACTAAATAGATGAATGAACATAAAATATTCATTTGGGAATATGGTCATTTTTATACATCTACAGTAACAATGCTTAGGCTATGAATGAGATGGGATGCAATCATGATATGAAATTGGGACCTGGAATTGGGACCAATATGAGGTCTATCTATAGGATTTTCCAAGGTTAGGGGTGATGTGGCAAGAATCAACGGTCAAGATTGATCTGAAGATATCAATGGTTAAATTGGAGGAGGATGGCAAAGGGGGTTGGATTAAAGGGAACATCTGTCATCTCTATGGTGACAAGTGTCAAGAGGCTTCTAGAAGGAGTTAGATGAAAGGGAACACTTAGTGACAAGTGTCACAAAGGTTCTAGAAGATGTTGGATGAAAGGAGACAAGGTGGTAGGTAGAATGGGTTAGGTTTAGGAATGGTTAGGTTTAGGAGTGGTAGAAGTTAGGAGAATTTGAATTTAAAAATTCAAATAATATGAAAAGGATAATTAATCTCAACAACTCATGAATTTGATTTGTTTTAATTAATTAGGATTTAGAAGAAATGGATTTGGAGGAAGAGAATTAATTAATTTGAATTAATTAATTTAAAGGGGTGAAATGAACCTATTTAATAAATCCTTAGATTTTTTAATAAGTAGATGAATGAGAGATTTAATCAAATTGCTTAGTGAATTCAATTAAATTGGGAAGGAGAGATTAATTAAATAATTGCTTATTTAATTAATTATCTTTAGACCATTTTTAGGTGTATACACTTACCAAATGATTCTCAATTAGTTTTTGATATTGTATCAAATCTTCTTGTGAGCATTTGTCATCAGTCTTCTTTCACAATTCGATGTGGTAAACATGATACACTGTTTCAACTCACTAAATTAGCAAGCTGAAATAGGGGGGCATATAGCTACCCTTGAATTTTCATCACCTTCCTTAATAAGAATTAGGTGATTTTGTGATTTTATCTAACATATGACTACTAAAGTGGGGGCTAAATGTAGCATCATAAATTGTACACCCTTGCTAGGGTGGTACAATTCCACGCTTGGTTTAGCACCTGTCGTAGTGTGTTTACATCTTCCATTATAATTTTTCATTAATTATTTAATTAGTTAATTTAATTAAATCTAAAGTCATATTTCATCACTCCTTACATCATAAAATTGGGCCCTTTACCCTAAGTGTGCCCCTTTTTATTTTATTCCTCCAATAAATCATTTAATCATAAACCCTAATTATGTCCTATTTGGACCTTTAAGGCCCGAGTTCGCTTATCAAAACATATAGAAATCAGTTGTAACTTTTGGATTCCCTCTAACATCATCATATCTAATGACCCTAAAAATTTGGTGAAAATTTGGTCAGACTATGTGCAAAGTGCACACGGTCCCCAACCTTTTTCTTGAAATTTTGGGAGCATAATTCTATGATATTATAATGATTAACCCCAACAAATTGGCAGGAAATTCAAATCCTGGGTCAGCCTAAAGATGAAATTAAGATATAGGGTTTCATACATAAAAGCTCTCTTTCTTCATTTGAAGGGATCTAAGGAATTGAATCTAGGAGAAATTTGTTGTAGGGAGCACAAGGATCTTTCTATGTAGTGAAAGAGAAGCCTGTGTGGAGTCTTTAATAACATTCAAGAAAATTTATCCAGTATTCATCAAGCATTCATCATCAATTAGGAGCCTTGAAGATATTAAAGAATAATAGGAGATCTAGTGGCAAATATCTCTCCCTTAGGGATCGGTATGGTTTCACGTTATTTTTGTGTCTTTGTATGAGCTTATTTACACTAATTTACACATTTACATTCATGCTTTAGATCATTTGGCACATTTTATTTAGAGAATTATCATTTACATTTACATTTACTTTTACTTTTACATTTACATGAATTTAGGGTTTACTCTCCAAAGCATAGGGTAGCTCTAGTTTCTTATCATTTAGGATCTTGCATACACACAAGGTGCTAGCACACACATTTTCAATACATTATCGGCTATCTGTAGAGGTGGAAATCACCATCATAGGGGTTTGACTAAGGAAAAACCCTACATAGCCACCCTAGCCCTCTCTTTTCAGTTGCAGGTGCAGAAATAGGGACTCAAAAGGCTTCTCGGATCAACAGAAGGCACTAGAACTGCCCTATGGTATAAGTTCTACCCTAATCCATCAAGGATATGGGTGTGGTTCCCTAGTCCTACCTAGGAAATGGGTGTTGCACCCTAGTCCCTCCACTTTCAAGTGATTTTTAGCAGGTTGCAATTCAAGAGCTCCAGTTTGCAGTGTCTCAGTTGCAACTTTTGTTAGATTCGCCGAGATAGGGGCGTGGCACCCTAGTCCTAGTCAGTTTGGCTTAGTTTTTAGTATCGATTACACATCCAAATTCCTCTCCCTTCTCTTCTTTTAGTATCTTAGTTTCATATCTGCAAGTTTGTGGAATTTCAGTTCATGTATGGTTCATTATTCATCTCCTAGTCTAGTTGATCAATCTTTCACATCTTTCCTTCATTTACAACAAGATGAATAGAAACCCTAAGAGATAATCCTTGGCTATCTCTTTCTCACAAGAAGTAGCCAAAGTGATCTATCTCCCTAGGCTCTTTCATATTCCCAATGTGTTGGCAAAAGTGGGATTAGGTCCTAGTCACCTGGTCTCGATTTTTCCCCTCCAAACATGTATATATAATCATAAAGCATATATGACATCACATGCATATAGCTACCACAAGGATAGATCATCTCATATATATATGAAAATAATAATATCAGTGTCATGATACAATGATGTCAAAATCTGATATGGCTACAAAATCACCCAAAGATGTCTACATCATCATACAAAAACTGATAGAAAATGGGGTCCAAGAGAGCTATGACATGAAGACCCTTCCTCAGAGCCAACTGGCCTTGAAGGTATCTGAACTCCCGAAGGACTAGCCCCTAGATCATCTTGTCTATCCCATCTTGCAGACCCTGCAGGACCATCTTTTCACCAAAGCAGTTAGCAGTCTTGTGTTTGCCCAAATCTCAGACATTTACATAATGTGTCTCAATCTCATCAATTTGATCATGACATGGTCCTCAGTAGTCAAATATGTTCATAACTTCTATGTCACAAGGAATCGCTCTATAGACTCAATCTAGGGTAGGTAATCTTGCATCCAATCAAATAAATTATGTCAATCCTAGTGGTACTCATGTTCATCACATAGTCCTGCTTATCTTATCCTATCCTAGCCTAGTGGTACCTATGCCCATCACATGGTGCTTCTCATTAGCCTCCATCTTAGTGTATGTTTGTCACATTGCAATATATCCTATCTTGCTAGATCACTCACCAGATTCTATCAAATTTGACATCTTATCCTATATTTAGCTTAGCAAACATACCTGTTTACAACACATGTTGAGTGAATCCTCTCAGCAGCTTATCCAATTGGAAAATTATGTATATCACAAAATTGTGAATTCTAGCCTTCTTTCTAGCTTTTCTTTTCTAGGGCACCTATTTGAGTGAATCCTCTCAACAGCTTATCCAATTGATAGCGTATGTTCATGACAAAACTATCAATTTTGGCCTTTTAAGACATAGACACGATTCTGTTGATTCCTCTTGAGTCAGTCTTTTTCCTGTGTGACCTTGTCACCCTATCTTTTCTGTCCTTTCTAGCCATTCTTTATTATCAAGAGATTATCTACGCTTTTCAAATATTTTCATCCAATATCTCGAGGGGGCATATCATTCCCATCTTGGGGCAACTTTGTATCAGTTTATTTTCTCTTCTTTGAGCCAACATGAGAAGTTGCATCATCTCAAAGAGGAGAAAAATGTAGACACCTAAAATTGTCCTCTTTAATTAAATAAATATTTTTATTTATTTGATTATTTTATCCTAAATATTCTATTAATTAAATAAATCTTTATTTATTTAATTAATTCATTTAGCCTCTTTTAGCCCTTTTTTAATTTAAATAAATATTTTAATTTATTTGAATTATCTTTTTCCTAAATTAAATAGATACGTTTATTTATTTAATTGATCCCACTTCCTCTATTAATTAAATAAATCTTTATTTATTTAATTAGTTCATTAGCTTTTTCCTTCTATGACACAGGTCACTTATTTATTTAAAGAATGGTTTGGCCCCCATATAGGGCGATCTTGGAAAAGAAAAAGATCAAGTGGCTTGGCCCCAACGTAGGCAAATTTGAAAAAGTAGTTGATAAAGGACACCGACGCAAAAGCTAAGAAGATAAATGCAGATATTATGCCCCCTCCTTAGAATGATATGCATGGAATGCATGTTATTCTAAGGAGAAGAGCAGTTGTGGTACCCCAATATAGAAAGATGTTTTCATGGAATCCCACCAAGAGTAGGTGGCACATAGATGTCTACAACATCAAAGATGAAATGCAAGAGGACAGGGGGATGTAGTAATTTGGCATCAAACCCCATAGCTATGTAAAAAATGATATATAGGATCCTTACCTTTTTATCGAGGTTTGTGCTCAATTATGTAGTAAATGATTGATTTATGTGGGTAAATGTCACACTCGTAGCTATTTTGGCTCCAAAACAACACTGTTATTTCATAGAATGTCAGTAACACAAATGTTACAGATCGTCGATTTTGCAAACAATGACTATGATTTTTCACAAAAGTCAATAACATGCATTTTATAACCCCATTTTGAAGCCAAAATCGCTATGTCCCAAATGTCACTGCCAAACTATTTAATCATACAACCTCGTTACCTTTTTTTTATTACATTAGATTGGGAGTGAGTTGAAAAATGTTAAGAAAATAGGTTAAATTTTTTATAATAAACTTACTCACTCATGTCATTTGGGCATTAAAGCCTTTAATTTATTCTTTGATTTTAATGTTTTTTTTATTAGAGATTCAAATTAGATATATATTAATAATGATTATATTATTTATTTTAAGAAATGTATGGTTTTGTTAATATTAATATTAGATTACTTTATACGATAATTAGCAAAATTTAGTTAATTATTAATATTTAATTTTTTAGTATGAATTAATTTTGTAATTGAGACATCAAGATTTATTGTTTTGTTCATAATATTTAATTATAATTTATGTGTTTTTATTTTCACATATATTATAGATAAAACTATTATATAATATACTAATGTAAATTTAATTTCAAATTATATTAGAGTTGTACATAATTTATATAAATTTAATTTTTTTGTCAAAATATTTAATCATAATTTATATGTTTTTATTTAGATGTATTATAGATAGAACTATTATTATATACTAATATAAATTTATTTTAAAACTATATGAGAGTTGTAAAGAATTTATGTAAATTTAGATACACGTGGAAAGAGTTACCTTAATAATAAAAATATGATTTCAAGTCTATTATTACCACATTTAAATATTATTTCAAAGCATGGAAGGATTGAGACTTTAATTGGAATCGTCCAAAGATCCCCACAAATTTTGCATTTAGTTTATTATATTTTAAATTTTAATTGAGGTTTATATTTTATATTTTATCATATTATTTGTCTTTTAATGAAATCACTAACAATAATTAAAAAGAGAATTAATTGAATTTATAATTATTTTTCTTATTAATTTAAATTATTATAGAATAATTATATTAATTTTTTTATTTTAATTTATGTAATAAAATAAATTTCAAACTTAAAACTCGAAATAAAATTTATAAATCGAGAATGTGAGAGAGAGAGAGAGAGAGAGAGATTATTAGTCATATTTTTGGTCAACATTCCAAGGATAGCATGTGTTCTTGGGGAGTTACATGATCAAGTTGGAAGTGCATTTAGGTCCTTGGATAAAGTAAATCTCCATGCCCCTCTCTACAAATCAAAAGGGTATTCCTTAGGATAATATGGAACAATAATGAAGGAATGAGACACATGGCTTAGCTACATCATGTGTGTGACAATAACCAAATATTTTTTACTAGTTTTTTCCCAGTCTAGCTTGCCAAAGTTGTAGATCTAGAATCTCATATCAATAAATGTAACACTCAAAGTATGCAAGTTTTATCTCTAGCAATATTATCTTACATGACTCACTAAGCTACATCATATGGAACAATTAGATTTAAAAAATAACATTTCAACCTAAACTTGAGATTTAAGTAGAAATTCAACCAAGACCTCAAGGAGAAAATATGGCTAAAGGTGTTTTAATTGTACTAGTGACTTAATCAATTAGGGTGAGAGAACAAAAGTGAATATTTAAATATGTTTTAACAATTTAAAGATGCTAGACACTTTACATTTTAAACTCACTTTATTTTCTCTCCATGACTTGACAAGTAAGTTGATACTACGTACGACTTTCCTCATTGTAGAAAAAATCTATTGAACATATTTGATTAAAAGAAAATATACGACGTCGGAGTAGTTAGAAAGTTGTATAATGTCAAATATTTCTCTCTCTCTCTCTCTCTCTCTCTCTCTCTCTCTCTCTCTCTCACATTTTCTCTCTATTTCTCTTTCCTTGTCTCCATCTCTAATTTTCTCTCTATTTCTCTTTCCTCTTCTCCATCTCTAATTTTCTCCCCCTCTATATATTCTTATATCTCTATCTATCTTACTCTAACTCACCATGCATATATATATTTTAGACACCTTAAATTGTCCTTTTTAAATGAATAAATATTTTTATTTATTTAATTATTTTATCCTAAATCTTCTATTAATTAAATAAATCTTTATTTATTTAATTAATTCATTATCTTTTTCCTTCTATGACACATGTCACTTATCTCTTAATCCTCCCTTACCCACCCTCTTATCATTTTTATTATTTTTTCTACCTACCCTTTAATCCTAGTTGACCATTTATCCTCTTCACCTTTTAATCTTATCCCTTCATTTCCTAAAGTGTCTTCTATATAAGAGGATACTTCTTTCATTATCAACCCTAATTAGTTAATCAATCTTATGAAATCAAGCCTTCTTGCGATCAAGCATTTTCAACCATAATTTGTTCTTTGTTGAGCTCTTGTGCACACATAATATCTGAGAGCAAATATATCAAATAAGATCAATGGATATAGGAGACAATAGACATTGAAACCCTACTTAATGTGTGAATGGTAATATTTTTTTATTTTGTTTATTTACATGATCTTAGGTATCTCTATTGGTATTGGTGAATGTTTCATTGTAGGACTTAGATTGTTTGTAGTTGAATCTTTGAGGTCTTATGATATTTTATCATCATCACTTTTCACCATATACATTTTAGCATGCCCAGTGGGACTCTTTGTCCATTTTATTTCTAACATTTTGTTTGCAAATATAGCTTTTACCAATAAACTATACCTCTTAAATTTTTCTCTTAATTTGCTAACTATCTATTGTAAATATCATAGGTCATATTTACGATGATTTTGATTTATTGCACGTCTACAACTGATTTTACCACGTCTGCATTTAGATTTTGCATCTGAGATCCCTATTTTTGAGTCAGTGTTTTACTATCAATTTTAAAGGTCTTAGATCCCAAAATAGCGTCTGTGCATCATATTATCATGTTTGTGAATTTAAATCATGTTTGGGTTGGATATTTTTGCATTTTTGCATATTTTGTTTGTTGGAGGAACAGGTTTTTTGAAAATCGCGTATGTGTTTGTATTTTTGTGTTTCTGCCAAAAAAGCACGTCTGTGTTCCCTATTTTTTTGCTTTTTTGTTTAGATCTTGTTTTGCAAGTTCCAGATCTCAAATAGTGCATCTACGTCTCACATTTTTTCATTTGTGTTTTAAATTCGCGTCTGCGTTCAGTATAAACACGTTTTTGTGCTTTCAATTTTCTTTTTCTTTTTCATTTTAGGAGTTTTCAATTTGGTTTTGGCCTAACCCCTTGCATTGGACTAACGAAGTGGTGCAGATTTTTTGAAAAACAAAAAGAACAAATATCATATTGTCGAAGGCCCCCTTTCACATTTGGATTTGGATATCTAAAATTTATCTAACTAGTGTGCTTGCAATGGTAATCTAAGTGCATGTCTTTGGATTTTTAGTCTAATTAGGGTCACATCTCTTTTTCACTTGGGGTTAAATAACCTATTTGAATTGTGTGGTGCACTTTGTACATTTTATGTTTATAACCCTAGAGTTGATAGCAAACGTATCCTCTCCCCTTGCCTTCCATTGGACCTTGGGTGTAAGAGAAATTTGTATCATCTTCTATTTAGGTAGGAGGGCCTATCTCTAGGGTAACCCATAAGGCCAAGTGAGAGAGATGGACCCAAGCAGTACTTCTTTTGCCTGCTATATAAATTAGTACATTAGGCAAAATCTGCAATGAATTGGTGACGTGTATCTACATCGACGTTTCTCCCTAGTATCCATACTTGTGTTGGATGCATTAAAAATAGTCTTTGTGGATTAGGAGTGGATTTTTAAATGAGTTACTACCAAATGGGTAGACACCAAGGACCGTAGAAGTTCCCCTACTAAACACCTTTTGTTGTAGAGGCTAAAAATCCTTATATTTGATGGTTAAGGGTGTGCAGATTGTACCCCGTAGATACCCCTCATGTACCCTTTCATGTTGAGACAGGAATCCCTCAGTTGATCTTTGATCTTTTAAGGTAAGAGAATCTAGTATGCCTGAGAAGTAAGTGTCATGGTGGGGGAGCCAGTGCTACCAGAATCTCTAGTTGTCCACTTGTTTGAGGTATTTCTAAGTCGCAGGGGCCCCATTGAATGGTTTCCCTTTCCAGCCTAGGTTGTGCATGTTTTCAAGTGTCTTCAATTTGTGTTATACCAGTGAAATTCTTTTGATCATACACAAAAACATTTTGGACAAACACACTTTCATACATTGTGTCTTCATTATTTGTTGTGCTTTCTTGCCACAAAAATATTCAACATTAAATTTTGGTCACATTCAACAATTTCACATTTGGACAAAATTAGACATTTTATCATAAAATGTGTCTGTGACAATTGAAAACATGCCTGAGTTGGGAAACCACGTCTGCATAGGGAAAAATTGCATTTTTTGTGAGAAAGAAAAATATTATCAGTTGAACAGTTAAAAACTATGTCTGTGTTCCTTGAAACCACATCTGGGTTTGGAAATCATGTCTGCACAGGGCATAATCATGTTTTTGTCAAAAAAAAAAACATAATTAGTTCAATAGTTGAAATTGTGTCTATGTCACCTAAAACTGCACTCGAGTTGATAAATCAGTCTATGCAAAACAGTTTTGTGTTTGTATTTTAGAACAAATTTCGCAGAAATTGGAAAAGACAAAACATGCTTAGGTTTTGAGATTTAAAGAGCTTCTAAGGAATTTCCTATAGGGCTTCATCATTTTCAGTCAACCAGTCTTGGTCACATATTTTTCCATCATTTTCCTTTATTTGCAATCCCTCATACATATTTTCCAAACTAGAGTCAAAAGGTTTCTCTGTTGTCCTCATCATATCTTGCAAAGTTGTTACAATATATCACTAAGTGGTTCCCATATTAGATCTATCATCTTAGTGTCCCATTTGGTCATCTTTAGTCAAGGTCAGCTTACCTCATCAAGAGATCTATCATCTCTTTGGAAGCCACACCTTATTGTGGATTACACAGATCTTGGACTTACAATTTTGGACATTGCAAGACAACCCTAGATTCTTTCCATCGCATATTCTTTCTTGGTCTTTCATAGCCTTCATATTTTCTTTCATCTTTCATTTTAGCCAAGATCAAGTTCATGGTTGAAACCTATTCCCAAAGGTCTAGAAGAGAAGCCAAAGAATCTCTTAGATCTCTCAGCATGAGTACCTATGAGTTTGATGGAGATGTATTTTATAATTTGCTTTACAATCATAGTAATATGCCAAACAATGATAATGAGACCAACAATGAGAACAATACTGATAATGACAATGTATCTATCACCACCATAGACATTGAAGAGAATATCTTAGCTCCAAGATTCAATAGACTGGTTGAAGAGATCATGATAAGAGATAGAAAATAATTCCTTCAATTCATGGTGCAAAGTGGAATAAATCTACCTCATGATTTTGATATGCCACAAATATTAGAAGAGGATCCTAATTAAATAGTTCAAACAAATGAAAATCCTAGAGGACATAATGGTGGTAATAGGAGAGAACGTTTCATGCCTGAGTCACCTTCATCCTTATTTCAAAATCCATAAGTTCCTAATGCCCATACTCATACCAATTTTGCTAGGAGCTCTCATCAAAAACCCTGTAGTTATCCTTTCCCATGGAGGAGAAATACTAATACACATACTCATGATAATACCCAATATAGAACAAATGCATACAATTATACTCATGAGAACATTCAAAATCATGAAATGAGGAGACCTTGTCTTAGATTTGGGGGCAATATCCAAGATCATTCTTATGATACCTCCTATCCTTATGGTCATGACATGTATCGACCTAGACCTAGTTCTCCTCATTATAATACCATACCAAGTGGGCCATATGCAAACTATAACTATGTCCCTCCTCCATATGAACACATCTATGATCAATACCATCCATATATACATTATATCCCTCCTCCTTCATCTGGTGGCTTAGGCATGGGACTACCTCAAAGACAAAAGACACCACCCAAAAATGATTTGCAACAAAAAATAAAGGATTTTCAAAAGAAAATGGCAGACATGAATACACCAAAGCGAAAATATACAATGAAAGACATATGTCCTTATCTATTTGATAGAAATGTTCCAATGCCTCCATTTCCTCCACATTCCATGACACCAAAATTTGACAAGTATAAAGGCTGAGGGGATCCTAAGGCACACATAAGATAATTCTTCATATCATTTATTAAGGTAGCCAACGAGAAAACATACTAGATGAGATTGCTCCCATGAAGTTTAGGTGGACAAGATATGGGATGGTTTTCCCAACTTCCACCTAGAATCAAGACATGGAGTGATCTAGTAGAAGATTTCATACAACACTTCTCATACAAAAATCAAATAGATGTGTCAGTGACTACTTTGTGCAACACAAAACATAAAAATGGGGAATCTTTTTCTTCATGTTTATAGTGATGGAGAGGTTATTCTAGTTGATTCTCTTGTGATATCCCACAAAAATAAATGGTAGAAATGTTCACTCAAAATGTCAACAAGGATATTGGATATGAGCTAAGAAAGGCTTATTTGTCTACCTTGAAGGAAGTCATAGAAAAAGGATTGGCAACTGGGAATGTCCTTATTGAACAAGTAGTAATAAAGATATTCAAAGAAAACAAAGAGGAATCAAATGGGAAAGACAAGACCCACTTTTGGAACAAGAATAAGAACACAGTCAATGATGGGGTTGTAGATGCAAATGTTGTAAAACCAAAAATAACTTTCCCTGGTGCAAGTTCATCCAATATGAACAATCAAGTGAACACTCAAATTCCATCAAAGCCTCAAAGGAAATATACTCCATTGGGAGAACCAATTGAGACATCATTCAATAAATTGGTTTCAAACAAGCTTATAACACTATCAGATAATCCACCTTATGAACCAAAAGTAAAACCTGCATGGTGGAATGATGATGAGTGTTGTGAGTATCACAAGAGAAAAGGACACACAACTAGAAATTGTCACAGATTGAAGGATGTTATATAAGATCTTATTGACAAGGGTGAGATAGAAGTTCATGGTCATACCTCCAATGAGGAACATGTGATTTTTAAGAGGCCATTCCCACAACATGATAAAGGAAAAGCCAAAACAAATAATCAAGCCAACTATGCTAAGATGTACTATGATTATGACTCGGCTGTTAACCACATTTTAATGGACAATTATGTTTCTACCATTATTATAAAGGAAAAAACTCCCAAAGGTTCTACCCAAAGGAGTAAAGTTGTTTTAAAATGCATTAGACCATCTTCCTCATCCTCTAAAGACAAAACCTTTGAATGCAATGTTACAACCCATCAAGGTAAAGTCACCTTGCAAGGTGTTCCACCCAAGACCACAATCTCATCATCTACAAAAAATGAGTATGACCTTGAAGATCAGTTAGGGAAGACACCCGCCCTCATTTCTATTATTGAGCTCTTGCATATATCCCCTTCACATAAGGACATTCTTGACAAATCATTGAGAGAAACCTCTATATCCACTGATCTAAACATGGACCAGTTTCAAGTCATGGTGGGATACCTTTCCACTCTATATTGCCTTACCTTCACAAAATTCTATGATGTCTCTATATGCCAACCACACAATGCACCCCTCCACATTGAGGCTTTTCTCCACAAAAACTGCATCAAACTAGTCGTGATAGACAGAGGAGAAAGCCTGAACATTTGTGCATTGAATACTATTAAACAATTGGGATATTTTGAATAAAATATGAATCCATAGAACAAGATCACCATTTAAGCATATGATTATGAAGAACGCTCATCCAAAGGAACACTCACCTTACATCTGATAATTGGGCCAATCATAAGGGATGTGGTTTGTCAAGTCCTTGATTTAGATCTCACATACAACATACTTTTCGGATGTACATGGATTCATGAGATGAGAGTAGTACGATCATCATATCATCAATGTATCAAATTTACTTATAATGGAGTCGAAGTAAGAATAAGAGGTGATCCAAATCCATTCATGTATTGTAATAACCTGTGACTAGGATCAAAAATATTAATTCCAATTAATAGAGAAGCAACTCCATCATTAGCATATGTGGATCCAGAATCATTGAAACCTTCTATGTCAAAATAAGTAGAGCTCAAAAACAATTCAAGATTAAAGTGATACCAATTTTTGGAATCCAAGAACACTGATAGGGGGGTGAATTAGTGTTCTACCAGAATGTTCAATTTTAGCCTTATTATAACATGCATTCACCAACCCATAAACTAGTACATATAAATGAAATAAGTAAAGTAATCAATAAGCCAATCACACAAATGAATATTATAACATAGATATGGGATGTGGTGAGTATATCCTTCATGTTGATCAACTCCCACTATCTACTAAGACATTTAGCTGATAGGAACATCCTACAAACAATTTACAATATCAAGGAATTGGGTATGAACCACCTAGTGTTGTGGATTTTGGCAATTGTAACTAATCCAGGTTAATGATGTTGTCATTGATGGTAACACACATATATTTTTGTTTGGATACTTAACCGGTACTCACCGGACTTCATGGTTTAATACCCGACATTCAAGGTAACCCACAAACTAGGAACTGGTATACAAAGGATGACATAGGATATTGATCCGGCAATCATAACGTGGAGGTGACAACAGTCACATAAATTAATTTTTATATTTTGTATAGGCCAACATGTAATCACTTTGTAAAAATGATTGTAAGATGACATAAGGCATTTATGTTTATGTTTGTAAAGGGTATATAGTCAATCCGGTTAGGTCATTTTTGAGATATAGGTGTGTAATATCATGCGAGTGATCTTCATCGACAAAATATAAATATAATAATTTATAATTCATCTTGGTTGATTGTTAAGAGGTTTAGGAAGTGATCTGAGTTGTTGGTAAGGGAGGATATAGTGTAAACCGATACAGACAATGCTTAAACCAGAACTCATCTAGCATAGCAGATGCATTTCTTGAGTTCAAAATTTTGTTTGTAACTCCATATTTGGTGTTTCTAGTCAATGAGGCTCCTTTTTTGATGAGCGGTGCACTCTAGGTTGTTGGCCTTCCTGCATATGCAGGCCCCTCTTGTAATATTTATTCAATTGGCTAGTGGATAGATATTGTGGGTCACCAATCCCATCGTGGTTTTTCCTCTTTGAGGTTTTCCACATATAAATCTTTGTGTTATGGTGTTTATTCTTGTGGTTGCATTGTTATTACTTGTTGTTACTTTATTTTATGCATACTGGTTAATAAATGGATTTGTTAATAAGGCTAAAAATAATCTAATCGACAGAATACTGATTCACCCCCCCCCCCCCTCTCAGTGTTCTTGCATTTCAACAATTGGTATTAGAGCCTGGTGCCTTGGAGTAAGTCTAACAGCTTGAGGAAGATCCTGAATCTGGAATCCATGGAGATCAATATGGTGAAACAACTTGAAGTAGCACTTGAAGACTATGGTGCTAAAAGGATGAAGAACTTGAAGTTGCAAGATGAGTTGAACTCTGCAAAGGAATTCATTCTTATCCTATAGGAGAGGTTGTCATCTATTCAAGCTAGAAGGAAAGAACATTTACAAAATCAAGACGATGAAGAGAAGAATGCCCTTAAGGAACAATTTCAGAAGCTGAGTCTAGAGAACGGTATCATGAAGAACAAAATGCAAACCCTAACTATGAGGATGTCCAAGAAGATTGAAGATCGGAAGAAGAATGAAGAAAATATTGGCAAATCTTTGAAAGACATATCTGAGGAATGCATTAGGTTGGTACATGAGAATGATATGTTAAGAATTGAATTGGTGCAATCTCATAATAATGAGCAGGAGTTGGAAAGATTGATAACAGTCCTAAGAGGAGATCTAGATACTGCAAATGAGTATAAAGACAAGTTTAAGACTATTTCTACAAAGCTTGATGAATTATTAAAGGATCAAAGGTGTTATGGAGACACTAGGGGTCTTGGATTTGAGTATGGAGAAACCTCCAATACTGCAAATGAAGATAAAACAACCGGTTAGAATAACAATCAGGAAAATTCACCTATCAACCAGAATCATAAAACACTGGCAAGAAAAACTAGTGCATATAAATTCAATGGTAGATATTTTGTTTACAATAAATTTAGTCATAGGGTAAGTCAATGCAGAAATAGAACAAATCAGGATAATAATGCAGTTCATAGTCAGTGTTCTAATTGTAGAAAGTATGGTCATAGGACAAAAAATTGTAGAATGAATGTGAAATGTCATGCATGTGGAAAGTTTGGACATATGGCTAATCAATGTAGGTCAAGGAATAATCAAGGATACAACAAGGCAATATATAAGATTAATGTAACTTGTTATGCATGCAACAAAATAAGACACATTGCTAAATATTAGAAAAGCAAGAACAATCTGGTAGGAAAGATGAAAAGAGAAAGAAAAATATTAATCATATCCGGAAGGAGCATGAGAGGAAATGGGTTAGGAAATGTGAAGATCAACTAGCAGAAGCTAATACACCATTTATTCAACTGCTAGAGCTGAACATCCTTGTATCGATAGGAAACTCATCTGGTAACTATTAAGGCATTAGCCTTAGGGGGAGGGGAAAATTATTAACAGATCTTGCATTGCCCCCGGTAGTGGTCTGAAAACATGTTTCAGACTTTGGTGAAGTGAATTTGAAGGCTTACCATCCCTAAGTTAATGGATTTTGGAACTAGTATGATATGCCGACATGCATTAATGTCAATGAAAAATTAGGGCTCTGCAAAATATAAGAGAAAATAACTTCATTTTTTATCACACATCATTTAGAGAAAACCGGAGCGAGTCTAAGGTGATCAAGGAGATTAAGAGCTTTTTCTGAGCGATTTCTAGTGATCTCAAAGCAAATTTTTATAGGGTTTTCACCGGAAAAGGTTGCGAGGTATTTTCTCTATTTTCAAGCTATCTTTCTGCAATCATAATGGCATCTGGATCTTCTCCCGCTCTGCTAGATATAGCTACTTCTATTATGGTGGACATTAAGGATTGTTCACGTCTAGAATTCAAGAAATTCCCTCATATTGCAAAGGTCGATGACTCAATCGATGGGTTTTCTAGTGTTCCAGATGGTGTTCTTTATGTGGAGGATGTAAGAGCTTATATTCATTGCACATTGGAGGATATGGCTTAGAGGAGATCAAGACAATGTACACAACTACCCTACTGAAAAAGGATGGGTTGATGAGACAGAAATTTTTAATTCTGGAGAATCAGGGTTTCACCGATATTTTGGAGATGCCTGAGTTGAGTCCATGGAGAATTCATATGGCTAGATTGGCCCCACAAAATCACTAAGGAGACTATTTGTGCGATCATTGGTTTTCCCTAGGCAAGTCAGACACAGGGAAAGAAGAAGATTTCCAATAATGTGGTGAACGAGTTAACCAGTGCTACCTTTGATAACTGGTCAATGTGGATTAGCACTATTAGGGACAAAGATGTTCAATTTGCTAGCATAATCATCAGTTATAAGGTAACCCACTCCAACTAGTTAAAATTTGTTGCTAGCTCTTGTATCTACTGTGCATACAAAATGGTCAAGGAGAGTGAGAAATATGATCTCTATCAATGGATGCACGATGAGTTAATTCTGAATTTGGGAAAGATTAAGGGAGAAAAGAAAGGTACATTCTGTTATGGAAATCTTATTGTATGTTTAATGCTTCACTTTTTGAATGAGTTACTGAGATCTAGTAAGAGACAGTGGGTCTTTGATATACCGGCAGCCAAGTAGATTAAGGATGGCTTGAGGAATTTAGGTTAGAATAGAGACTCTGTTATGTGGGGTTATTTGAAATCCTTTCAAAAGACAATGAAGTAGAGAGTAAGAATCCTTAAACATATTGTTGATAAATACTCTACTAAGATCTATTTTATACCAAAAATGGATGAAACTTTGATGGAGGCAATGCAACCCAGAACTATATGGGTAACTAAAATGGGGTATGAAGTTGATGAACTGATCTTGGAATTATATGCCAAGATTCTTATTGATGCCTTGGTAGATGAGAAGGAGAAAACCTTTGGGACAACAAAATAGAAGGAATCAAAAGTTTAGATAGGTTTCAGCAAGAAGAAGAGGGAAGGACAAATCAAGAAGGTTGGGGAAGTTGTACAAAAGATGTCTTCCAAAATCATGTAGATCGTTGGCTTAGCAGAAGGATCTTATTTGGCAACAATTCAGGCCTCACCGGCAACAAAGACTAGCAAGGGTGTAGTGAATAGAAACAAACTGGAGACATATTGCCCCGATTGCATCCAGTTCTGATAATGAAGATGAGCCCCCAAAGATCCCCAAGACTTACATACAGATTCAAAGGAAGAATCCTAAGGACGGAAGGAAACAAAAAGTCAAGGTCACCCCTCCGACAGCCCCAAAGAAAATTTTGAAGGAGAGGAAACCCATAGAGAAGAGGAAACCGGTTAAGGAGTCTACTTATACTCCCAGCAAGAAGAAGAAATCAGATATAGATGTAGCTCTCGAATCCAATAAGAGTATTGAAGTCATTCCTCCTCTCTCAGTTGCTAAATTGATTGATCAAATAACCAAAGATGGAATTTTGAGAAATATACAACATTATTATGTACATATGGATGATAAGGAACAAATGGGGATTGAGGAATCAGTTTAATTATACCTAGACATATATAAGAAAACACTTATAGAGATATAAAACTAAATACCGACAGAATTATATAATAAATTGGATTCTAGGAGCTTGTCTGCAGTTTAAGAGGATAAACATATAAAGATATAGGAATTGTTAACTCTTTGTGGAGCTATCACAAATGATGAGATGCAATAGTGTTTGGAATATGCAACAAAAAATAATAATTCAAAGCAGACATCGACATGTGAGTCTCATGGTAGGTAGAGTAAATGAAATAGTTAAGGAGACCCACGAGGCATGGGTAAAATTATTTGTATATAAACCTGATTTATTTACTCTGTCGGTATTCCCTCCTAAGTCTGGTATTAAAGACATACCAGTTGATGGCAAGGGAAAGGGTATATTAGGTATGAATCCACTGGTTTTGGAACAGAAAATAACTGAGGATATTCCTCTGGTTGAACCACTTGTATAGGATGTTGAAGTTGGTCTACCGGCAATTGATGTTGAATAGGCTAAGTAGGTCACACTAAAATAGATCACTCTAGATGTAGAGGTCATTGATGTTGAGGTCATTAATAAACAGGATAAGGATATTGAACCTCTAGTAACAAATTTAGATACGAAAGAGGTCAAGGTTGAGCAAGTTACTACACCAAGTGGTGAAGCCACCAGTGCAACTCATAAGGTTGAATCCTCTAGGAAAATTTTGGGCAGTCATTCATTGTTGACACTTGACTCATCTGGTCAAGCAAAATTTGAGAAGAAGAACATTAATCAACTAAGCAATTTTGAACTCATGTTTGCTATAGCTCAGAAATTAATGAAGGAGTTGAGAGGTTTGACAGAACATATCGCCAAAGAGTATAAAACTTTGCATCAAGTATCAAACCAACAACTAGTTGAAAGTTACAATGTAGCTAGATTGGTCACCTATAACAATAAGACTGCATTTGACAAGACTAATTTGACAAAGGAACTAATATGGATTGATGAAGCTCTTCATCAATGCACTTATGTAAACCGGTCTTGCACTAACACAACAAATTTAACCGTAAACTTGGATAATAAGATAAAGGTGAATAAGGATAGAATTGAAAAACTTCTAGTTAGTTTTGATGGTATAGAATCATTGACCAGCTCCATTAATGGTCAAATTTTGCTTCTTGAATCTAAGATTTCAGCCTTGGAGAAGGATAAGGACAGGGTGATCCGGCGGGCAAGAGAGTTAAGAGGATTAGTTAGTCCTCGGCTTAATACTTTGTTTCTTCATAAGAGAGAGGGTATAGAATAGATGGGTAAGACCACACCGACAGATCTAACTAAGGTAGAAATTCATGCTTACATTCTGAATGGTCTGGTATAAATTTTGAGAACCTTAAAATCAGGTTGGGATACTTACTTGACATTTTTGAAGGGTGCTTATCCCAACATTTTTAAGCACATTCAACTCTGGTAAACACAAATTTTGACTTAATTCTTTCATTCATTCATTTACCCTGGTTTTGGCATTGATGTCAAAGGGAGAGAGGTTGATGTGAAAAATGATTAGGGACATAAGCAGTATTGTATAGCTCAAGGGGAGCAACATTAGTTTTGGAAATTAGTTTTGGCAGGGAACGGGAACATCACTTCATTGATCCATTTTTCACATGAGTGTTGTCATCAATGCCAAAGGGGAAGATTGTTGGCAATTGTCACTCATCTAAGTTAATGGTGTTGTCATTCATGGAAATGCATATCATTTTTTAGTTGGATACTTAACTAATATTCATGGTTCAATAATCGGTATTCAGGGTAACTGGCAAACAAGGAACTGGTACGCAAAGGTCAACATAGGAGATTGATCTGACAAGAATAACATGGAGGCGGAAATGGCCACATAAATTAATGTTTATATTTTGTATAGGTCGACATGTAATCACTTTGTAAAAATGATTGTAACCCGACATAAGGAATTTATGTTTATTTTTGTAAAGGGTATATAATTAGTCCGGTTAGGTCATTTTTGAGATATAGCTGTGTAATATCATGCGAGTGATCTTGATTGACATAATGCAAATGTAATAATCTGTAATCAGTCTTTGTTGATGTTTAAGAGGTTTGGGAAGCGATTTGAGTTACCAGTAAGGGATGATAAAGTGTAAACCAGTACAGACAATGCTTAAACTGGAACTCATCCAGCATAGCAGATGCATTTCCTAAGTTCAGAATTTTGTTTGTAACTCCATATTTGGTGTTTGTAGTCAGTGAGGCTCTTTTTGTGATGAGAAGTGCACTCTAGGTTGTTGGCCTTCCCACGTGTGTAGGCCTCTCTTGTAATATTTATTCATTTGGCTAGTGGATAGATATTGTGGCTCACCAATCCCACCGTGGTTTTTCCTCTTTGAGGTTTTCCATGTATAAATCTTTGTGTTATGGTTTTTATTCTTGTGGTTGCATTATTATTACTTCTTGTTAGTTTATTTAATGCATACTAGTTAATAAGTGGATTTGTTTATAAGGCTAAAAATACTTCAATCGACAGAACACTTATTCACCCCCCCTCTCAGTGTTCTTGGATTCCAACAATGGCTACTAAGTCTGAATGTAAATATCCTCTAGTGGTACAATTAGCTCTTGATATCAACAACCCTAAGAGTGGTGAGAACGAAGAACCTATTAAATATATCACCAACCCTCTTAAGAACTCATATAGCCTTACCATAATATTCACTCATTCCATTTCCACTCCACTTCTAGACTTGGATCAACAAGAATTACAAAAGCCCTTACTTATTGGGGATCAAAAATCAAGCTTTGAAAATAAAAATCTAAAAGTAAAAAATAAAAAGAAGTCCTTTGTTCCAAATCAAAATCAAAATCTATTGGACTCTGCAAAAATCAAAGTCAAGGATAAAAATACTATAAAAAAAAAGAACAAGAGTTGATCTCCCCTAATACCAAAATAATGGGGGGCAAAAGTTCTAATATTTCAAGTCAAAAAGAATACTTGTTGATCCTAAGTCTCCATAATGCCATCCTACTTTCACTTCTTTTCACAATCATAAGCCTTTGTTCATCATCCACTTGTTCCAAAAATCCATCCCCTTTTGGTGATACATCACATCAATGGACCTTTAATGGAACTTTCTTGAGGGACTTTTTTGTTAGAGATGCCCAAACTTCTTTAGGTGATGCATATGGGCCTACGTAGTTCACACATTAGTAATTTTACCTTAGTTCCTTCATCAAGGAAGACAATAAATTGAGAAACACATCATACAGTCAAGAAATATCAAAAATACAATCATAAGGTAAAGCCTCACACATTTGACATAGGTGACTTGGTTCTCAGAGAAAATCCTAAAAATCAACAAGATAGAGAGAAGAAGGGAAACTTCAAACCAAATTGGCTTGGTCATTAAGTCATCATAGTAGTCTATGGATTGGGTGCATATCAATTCTCAACACCAAATGGAGAACCTTTGGAGGATCCGATTAACAACATGCACCTTCGCAAGTTTTACACATTGTTTTTTTAAATATTCCATTGTCAAAAATACAAAAAAATATAAAAATATAAAAAAATCATAAAAATAGAAAAATCGTTACTTGGTGAAAACCTGGCAAACAGGCGCCTTGTGACACAAAAAGAAAATTAAAAAATACAAAATAGTAAAGAAAATTAAATTCGTCCAATGGTGAATACCATTTTGGTGGTACCTTGAGCAAGTACCATGGTGAAAATCGGGTTACTGGCGACATGTGTAGAGACATTGCTCCTCCCTCCTTCAAGATTTAATATCATCCTTTCAGCTTGCATACACTCATAGCCTACTCCTCCATAATATATTTACCCATTCCCATCATAGCTTGTTATTGATCTACCTAAGATTGGTTATCCATTCATAATAATTCTCCCTTTTCACCTTCCATACTAAATTAGGTCCAATCTATAAATGGGGGAATATTGTAAATCTAGTGATGGAAGTGGTACCCTGAAAAAATCGCATTTTTTAAGAAGCACCATCTTTTCATTCCTCCTTTTCACGCCAATCCACAATAAAGTATCAGTTTCATGGATTCAGTTAGTTTTAGATGAGACACAAGCAGTAGTGGGATTTCAACAAATCAAATCTTTCAGAAGACTTTGGAAACAACATGGTTTTCAGCATAATATGTCCTTTATCACGATAACAACATTGTGACCAAATCAAACATGTTAACATATGTGGAAAGAAACACAAATAACTTGAGGATTTAATTGTGTGTTGGTGTCAAGTCTTGGTTTTCTTTTGATTTTATTTTTTAAGGTGACACGTCTTTTAGCTTTTCTAGGATGTCTCTGACTAGAGATTCTATCTCTAGGATATCTTTGACTAGAAAGGCGAGGATGGGATATGATTCACTTACTATATTTTTTTGTATGTGGATTGTCTCTTAATAATGCTATGGCTTGTCCAGGGATATGAGGACATTGTGAGTCTAGTGTGAATTGTGGTATTCCTTGTTTGTGACTATATGATCTCCATGCAAATGAGTACAATGACTTTCTAGGTCAAACTTATACCTAGATGGTCATAACCTATTTTCCATAATAAAGCTAAATGACAATAATATCACAAGAAGCTCTTTCACTTCCATATCTTCTACGTTCCATTCCCTTTTTCTAATGTCCCTTCCTGAGTCCATGTAGCCTAATATCATATGACTGAGTATAATGACACACCAAAACAAGACTTGCATTTCATATAGCTTTCAACAACATCAATACATGTTAGCACATCATGCACATGCATTTAGAAATCATGATATGATCACATCCTACATATATCACTGATAAGCATTTTCATTCTCATATAAAACATAAAAAGACAAAAATATATGCATCATGCATCTCATCATGTACGTAACTCATAAAGAATGCATTTAGGTGCATTTTTGCATAGAATAAATATAAATCCAAAAAAGAAAAAAATATATATTACATTTCATCATGTACATATCAATCACATTAAGCATCATAAGCATCACAACATCATAGAAAAAATGTGTATACATAAAACATGCATTATCATATAGAATCATGTCATCACATCATATAATCATAAAGCATATATAACATCACATAGGAATACATGCATATAGGTACCGCAAGGATGAATCATCTCATATATATATGAAAATAATAATATCAGTGTCATGATACAATGATGTCAAAATCTCATATGGCTACAAAATCCCCCAAAGGTGTCTACATCATCATACAAAAACTGATACAAAATGGGATCCATGAGAGCTATGATGAAGACCCTCCCTCAGATCCATCTGGCCTCAAAGGAATCTGAGCTCCTGAAGAACTAGCCCCTAGATCATCTCGTCTATCCCATCCTACAGACCCTGCAGGACCATCTTTTCACCAAAGCAATTAGTAGTTTTGTATTTGCCCAAATCTCAGGCATTTACATAATGTGTCTTAATCTCATTGCCTTGGTCATGGCGTGGTCCTGAATAGTCAAATATGTTCATAACTGCTATGTCACAAGGAATCACTCTCTAGACTCAATCTGGGGTAAGTACTCCTACATCCAATCAAATAAATCATGTCAATCCTAGTGGTACTCATGTTCATCACATAGTCCTACTTATCTTATCATATCCTAGCCTAGTGGTACCTATGTCCATCACATGGTGCTTCTCATTAGGCTCTATCTGCTAGGATTCCCAAAGATACTGAGAGGGGGGGTGAATCAGTATCTAACTGGTTTACAAAATTTCTGACCTTATTAAGTATTTTGCATTCCAAAACAATGTACTGGTAAACAAGAATTAATGCAGTAAATATGAACAGTAAAGACAACATAGAAATCACACCATAACAAAAGATGCTTAATGGGGAAACCCGGTGTGGTAAAAACCTCAGTGGGATTTGTGACCCACAATATTTACTCATTGGCCAATGAATGTATATTACTTACAAGAGGTGCTTGCACATGTAAGAAGACCAACTACCTAGAGCTCACTACTCAATTACAAAAGGAAGTCTCACTGACTTACAAATGGATTATGAAAATCCAATATAATGCACTACTACAAAAACCATCTGCTATGCCAGGTTCAGTACCAGTTTAAGCTCTTACGATAACCATAAACCCTTCTACAAAATCTACCTTAATATTCACTCTACATATCCATCATATCTATCTTGTATATTGTGTCACACAAAATGATCTACAAGATCTCATACTTATATATGAGTCTAATTACAACATGCCATGTCGGCTTACAAAAAGATATTACAATTAAATACAAAATATAATAATCAAAATCTTGTCGGCTAGGATGTTGATAAACATTTATTGTCACTGCCGGTGTAGAGTCTGTTGGTGTCAGTGCCTGTCGGTGCCATAAGATTGCAAGGTTGTCATCAATGACAATACCTTCAATCACCTACAATTCTCATTGGAGTGTGCAATGCCAACAATCTCCCCCTTTGGCATTGATGGCAACACCCATGAGAAAAATTGTATCCAAAATTTGAAGTCCAAAAATCTTACCAAAACTATGTGCTCCCTATGAGAAAATGATCTCTTCTAAAAGTCATTTTTCTCAGTTCTACTAGTCCCCCTTTGACATCAATGACAAAGGCTGTCAAAATGTCAACTGAGTGCGGTTTTAGCTTGAACCTTGTAACCGGTTGGTTATAATCTGGAATAGGTCTGCTAGTACCAAATTTGGGCTCTGAGTGAACCTAGCATTGTCCTTCAATGCTACCTCTGTTCTTTGAATTATACTTGTGAGGTGATGCATTTTATCTTCTGGTGTCTTATGTCCCTAAATAAGTGCCTCTGAGATCTCTTTCCTCAAAGAGATGAGGTTATCCAATTTAGGACTGAGTCTGCATTTAAGATCTTTTGCCTTTCCTTTTCCTTCTCCAACTTCTCAAGTTTCTCTTCAAATCCAGCTATCTCCTATTCTATAACTGATATTGATTCAGATGAACCAATGATATTGTTAGCTATATCATCTATTTCTTTTTGCACTTTGTTGATCTCCTTATTGATATCCACTGTCAAAAGATTTGTCTTACATGTATCTCTATATAGTTCCTTAAACTCCATTGTTGTTTTACTTAGTGCCAGTAAGTGGGTATCAATGTGTCTCATGCACTTCTTTATCATCTCATCAAAGAATTTCTCTTTTTCTTTATCCATTTTCTCTTTAAATGTCTCTTCATTTATTTGATCAACAGTCCATATGTTGTCGGTGATGTGCTTAGACAATGTGTCTAATTGACTCAAGGAATCTTTATTTTCTACATTGCACTTGGGTGCAATCAATTTAAGAATGGGGATGGTATCATCTATAGCCTTATATGCCAATGCATTACAATCAGTAATTTTCTTAATAGAATCCAAAAGTACTTCAGTTACATTTGTTGGTCTGAATTCAGTCATGGAAGTACCAGATGACTGACCAATTACCTTAACAATCTCCATGTTGTTGGTGTGAGTAACCACTTTGCCTATTTTGACCTCTAGTGGGTCAGTTTGTGTCTGCATTTCTATTAGAAAAGGTTTAGGCTTCTCAACTGTTCTTGGTGGCACTGTCTCTATATGTAGCTGTGACTCAACCTTTTTCTCTCCCTGTTTCTCAATGGGTTTCATTGTGCTCTCTTCTGCTAGTTTTTTTTATTGTTTCTCAGTGGTATCCACTATCGGTTTCTCTGTCTCTGTTGGTTTTTCAATGTTTGCATCAAAGGTATTAGTCACCATTCCAATCCCAATATGTTCCATTGTTTGTTTTGCATGTGTCTCTACCTCAATATTTTCAGCCGGTGGCTCAGTAGCCACATCTTTCTTCTCATTAGTGGTCTCCTTATCAACCAAAATATTGACCTCCTGAGTATCAATGTTCATTGTGTACAAGATTTGTATCCTCATGTGAAGTCTCCATATTCTCAGTAGTTGGTTTGTGGTCAATTAGTACCAGTGGAGTATCAAAAGGTGGTGGAAGGTTATCTATCACTTTTATATTAGGTAGTCCACCTACCTTGCCTTTTCCTTTGTCCTTATCCTTTTGGTATACCTTGAATGTTTTTGGTCTATTTAGTTCTTCTTGTTTTTCTTTCTCCACAAAGAAAATGTCCCATTTATCTGTTGTCTCTTTTGTGATCTCATTAACCCTGCCGACCATTAGACTTACATGTCTGTGTCCACTAGAAAATACTATTCTATTAGCTTCACTGGTCAGCTCATCAATTTCTTTAACTGATTTAATAGGGTGAACAACTAGTAGTTTCTCAATCTTTGTTTTCTTGTCTAACTCCATAATTGCTAACCTTTTAGCATCAAGCCACCTATATAGGTCACTAGGCAAATCATCTACAACCTCTATAAAAAATTTCTTATAATTGTCGAGGTGTAAAATGATACTATTTTCTATGCTTTCTTTCTCCTCATTGGTAAATGTATCATATAATTTGCTAACATTTGATAAATTTCCATCATCTATTATTTCATTCAATAGATTGTCAAGAGGAGGGATAACCTGTTTTTCCTTTTTCTTCTTGGGTGTCATCTTTTTAGCTGGGGGCCTTACTGCCTGTTGCTTCTGCCTTGTTGTCCTGGTTTTCTTGGGAGGAGAAGAGGGTATCGGTGAAGGTTTTCTCTTCTTATCTACTCTTTTAAACTCAGCTAGGATATCACTTTCTGATGAAGTTCCAACTAGTGAGAGGCGAGCTTTCGGTTGTAACCCTTCCAAATCACTTTCTTTGATACCAGTGATATTCATTATGTTTTTCTTGATTTCTTTCATCTGCTTAGATGCACTCCTAATATATTTTTCTCTTCTCTTCCTCTATTTCAGTGTTTGCACACCACTTTCAATGGTTTCAGCATTACCAAACACCTTTTCTTCTGGTTCTCTAGGGGCTTCAAGTAGGGCTTTGGCATATGTCTCAATAATATTCACATTAGCCTCATAACCCATCTCTATCACCCAAATAGTTGTAGGAAGAATTGCTTCCATCCAGATCTCATCCTTCTTAATCACAAACATATTTCCTTTTTGATACTTGTCTACAATACTCTGAGGTAACCTTTCCCTAGTCTTCATTTTAGCCTCAAATGCTTGGAAATACTCAGTTATTTTGTTGTCCTTGTCTGTTCCCATTCCGGTGAAGATATCCAACAGTTGTTTACCTACCGATATGTCATAACCAAAGTCTTTCCTACCTATACTGGGGACTTCTTTTGTAATATATAGCATTAGGCATACAACAAGATTTCCAAATCTGAAAGTACCTTTCTTATCTCCTTTAATTTTCTTCAGACTATCAATTAATTCATCTTTCAACCATTCACATACATCTATCTTAGCATAATTGTTAACCATATCATATGCACTCTTGATACATAAACTGGAAACTGAGTTCAATCGGTTAGCATGTGTGGTTTTGTATCCTAAGATCATGCTAATGAATCTAACATTGTCATCCTTTACATCATTAACTCTCAAGGATCTACTGTCATGGGTTGCACCAGTTAAAGTCATCAATGTGTTATTAGGAACCTTCTTGGTTTTATTTGGCCTACTATCGGTGGAAGGTAAGCCAATCACAGCCTTAACTGCTTCTCTAGTGATCTTATGGATAAAGTCTATCCAAAAGAATTCTCCATGGACTCTACTGAGTACAATCCACACAACTTCCTTAGGAAATTCCGGAATGTCAAGGATTTCCACAAAACCTAGGGTTTCAATAATCTTATGTTCCAGTTTTACAATTCCACTTTCATCACAAATCACATCCTTATACATTTTCACGATTTCATCTGAACCTAGCTCCTCAATATGGCAATGTATGCAAATTCTTGGGTCTTCTGCATATGCAACTCCTTTAGGTATTTTAGAAAATGCACCTAGGGTATCATCCTATTTTGCTACTTCGAGAATAATCTTGAGGGCCTAGGGCATTTAACCACTTCAATAACAGTAGGGTTTGCAATGAATTCAGGAGCAGAGGAGGAAGCCATTGATAAATACCTTAATCTTCCTTTTAGGTTTGGATGCTTGAAATATTTTTCTTCACTTCTCGTTGTGGATGCCTTCGCTCGGGTTTTTCATGCTCTTAGGAAATTTGAATGCTCGGTGAATGAACAAGAGTGAAAAACACTGATTTATAATGTCTTTTCCTTCAACTACCACAATAAATGCCTGTCAGTTAAGTGAAACTTAACACATCTGCCGGTAAAGAAGAAGTTCATCTTCTCACCATCAACTGAGGGTAAAATTGCATGATTTTCAATTTGATGCCATACCCCTAAAAGGTTTATTTTCAGTTAGATGAATAATCTCCTATCAGTGCAGTGATACTCTGTTCTACTGGTGAAGGAATAGTCTCATCAACATTCTGATCTCTATTTCTAATCCATTGTTTTGAAAATTCTTGCTTTACCTCATCTACCTTCTCTTTACCTTTCAAACTGGGTCCTTTGTTATTTGTCGGTGAAGTCTTACTTCTACAAAATTTTGCAATATGTCCAATTTTGTTACAAGCATAACAAGTCACGTTGTTCTTTTGAATAGCTTTTCCATATCCTATGTCGGTTTGTGTTCTGCATTGATTAGATAAGTGTCCAAATCTTCCACAAATATAACATCTTACATTCATTCTGTAATTTTCTGAATTTTGACCAATTTTATTGCATTTGGAACATTGACCGATGGGTGCATTAGTGTTCTGATAGTTTCTAGATCTACATTGATTTTCTCTATGACCATACTTGTTACAGTTAATGCATTTCCCATAAATTTGTAAGCATTAGGTTGTCTTACCGATTTGCTATGATCATGATTGTTTGTAGTACCAGAGCTTTCACCAACTTCAAATCCAAGTCCATTAGTGTCTCCATTAGGTTTCTAACTTTTCAGCATATCATCAAGTTCTTCTGAACTTTTCTTGAATTTCTCTTTGTGTTGATTTTTAGTAGCCAACTCATTTTCAAGAAAATCTTTCTATCTCATAAGTTCAGTTTTATCATGTTCCATGTGAATCAGATCTATTTTTAACATATCATTTTCATGACTGAGTCTTAGATTTTCAGTTCCAGCATAATTGAGTCTCCTAGTCAAGTCATCTTCATTCTTCTTTATGTCTTCAATGTCTTTACAAAACCTCATAGTCATATCTTGCATTTCATTCCTTAAGGTCATGTTTTCTTGCCTCACCTTGCTTACGAGATCATTAAGAGTTTCCTTTTCATCATCATCATTTTGTATTTTCTCATGAAGTTCTCCTCTTTTGTTTCTAGCAATAGTGAGATTCTCCTGAAGTCCTTGAATAAATTCTTGTGCAATCCTCAGATCATCTTCAAGTTTGATATTCTTCAACTTTTTTGCATCAAAGTCTACAAGAGCTCCTTCTAATTGCTTTCTAAAGTTTTCCATCTATACCGGTGTCAGAATCTTCCTCAAGCTATTAGGATTTTGAAAATAGAGGATCAGGCTCTGATACCAATTGTGTGAGCTTGAATTTCATCCTTAGAATGTTACCTGTAATAAGTTAGTTTCACAAAATACAATGGAAATGCATACAGGAAATCCAAAATCCACCAATGAAACTACGTGAAATACATACTAAAATAAAATATTATTTTACCTTCATGGCTTATGTCTCATTATGTCCTAACTCCACTGTTCCTGGTTGTAGATGGTGTGCTCTTAGACAATGCACTGTTGGCTTCCAAGATGGCATATGAAGAATGGACTGATAACTTGTAGTTAACTGATAGTATGATATGCAAAGCTACATGATTATGCTAAATGATACTATATGATAATACTGCTAAAATGATATTTGCTATTTTCTATTTGCTTCAAAAACTCATGGATGCATAAGATTGGCTTGAAAACTTTTTTTTTTGAAGACTCTCTTGAAGATTAACTCTCTCAACTGAAGCTCTTGATTTTATAAACCTTGAGAGGATTAGATGATGTGGCTCAGATCAAGGGTCATGATCAGATCTGTAGATTTGAATGGCTGTGAGAAAAGGTGAAGGTTGAGAGAAAGGGGGGAAGGATAAGACAAGTGTCACTCATCTCACCTTGACTGGGTTGCTGACTGAGGGAATCTAGGGATGGTTGGAGGAAATTTAGGCATGGTAGGACAAGTGGACTCAAGTCCTTCCCAAGATGTAGGAGGTGTTGGAGAGAATATAGGAAATGGTTATGAAATGTGTGTATGTACACAATTTCATTAATTTTGGAGGTTGAAGATAAATCATGAATTAATATTTAAGGAATATTAATTTCTTTAGCCACATGTTTGATGAGTTGGCAAAGGGAAGATAAAGTGGAGATGGAGGGTGAGTTAGAAAAAGGGATTAAATAATTTAGGAATTATTTAATATTTGAGACTATAGGATAGGAGAATAACTATTAAATATTAGATATTTAATTGTTTGGAGAAGATAATTAAATATTAGATATTTAATTAACTTGGAGGAGATAATTAAATATTAGATATTTAATTAATTAGAGGAATAAGATAATTAAATATTAGATATTTAATTAACTCGGAAGAATAGGATAATGAATTAATTAATAAAATATTAATTAATAGAAAGATATGAAAATGAATTAAATTAATTAATCTTTTCGAATTAACTATTTAATAGAAGAATAAATATTAAATAAATATAAAATATTTATTTAATTGCTCATAGCCAATTTTTAGGTGTATACATTTTGCCCCTCTTTGAAAAGATGTCGAGACAACATTGTTTCAAAGATTAAATCAAGTCTCGATAATGCCTGATAGAAATTGAAAATCCAGATTGTGTGCCCCCTCAGGAGATTGATCATGAAATTGTTTAAAATTTTAGTGTGAATGATTAATCTCATGATAATGTGATAAGAAATTTAGTCAATTAAATTCATTTGTAAAAAACAAATTAAATTGCCCCATTGTTGAAATTAATTACTCTTGAAATAGTAAATATAAAATTAACCAAGGCTAATTTTAACTTCATTGTTATCCTTGTCAGCTTTTGGAGAGAATGTTCTTGCTGAGGTGGCCAAAATGGTGATTCCAGTGGAGTGTCATCGATTTGAGCGATTTCGGCGATATCAGCAGCCAACCGAGTATGGGTATCCGATATGTATCTTATCCCAAGCTTTGTTTTCAAGTTTTCATTCAAAATTTCATGTTTTAGGCACTCATTTTTGAATTTTTGAAAATTTCGATTTTTTTGATTTTTAGATTAGCGCATTTGCAATTTAGTTTAGCGCATATGCAATTTTGGTTAGCACAAATGCTTGATTTAGTGCTTTTGCTTTGTATGTTAGCGCAAATGCATAGATTGTTAGCGCTTTTGTGTGTTTTAGCGCGTTTGTTTGATTTGTTAGCACAAATGCATGAAATGGTAGCGCTTTTGCATAGAATAGTGCATATGCATTGTTGTTTAGTGCATATGCTTGAAAAGATAGTGCTTTTGCTTATAATAGCACATATGCATCGTTGTTTAGCTCATATGCTTGATAGGATAGCACTTTTGTTCAAAGTTGGTATTTTTGATAAGTGCGAAGGTTTAAAATCACTTTTGATGATTAGATTTAACATGTGTAATATGCATTGTGGATGAAATAGAGTCTTTATTGTGTGATTGCATGATTGATAGATAGTTTTGATTGCTCTATCGAGTAGCTTTGAGTATCTTGATTAATAAAGTAGCTCTGATTAGCTTGAGTGATAAATTGGATTATTGAGTAGCTTTGATTAGCTTGATTGATAGATTTGATAATTGAATAGCTTGATTTGATAGATTTGATGATTGAATAGCTTGATTTAGCTTGATTGAGTAGATCTAAGAAACCGATTTAGTTTCTAATGCAAGAGCTTAGCAGAGTTTTTGATCAAACTTAGTGATTGATAACAAACCATGGTTGATAAGTTTAAAATGATTTGATAGCTTAAGTTGCTTCAATTTGATTTGATTGATTGATTTGATTGGTCGATAGCTTGATTTGATTGATTGATTGATGATTGAGCTAGTTTGATTTGATTGACTAGTAGATGATTGAGTCAGTTTGATTTGATTGATTGGTTGATGATTGAGTCAGTTTGATTTGATTGATTGGTAGATGATTGAGTCAGTTTGATTTGATTGATTGTTTTCTCTGGAAAAATAGGAGAAACTTGATGTTCTCCTATGTCAGGAGAAATTACCGGCCATACGTCATTTAGTTCCAGAGTTGTTCTAGGCTAAGATTAGACACATAGATGCCTGTGGTTTACATCATTTATTGTTTATGCTAGAGATTATGCATAACAGAGGTTTGTTGACTGCATTAGCTGAGAGATGGCATAGTGAGCATAACACTTTCCACCTACCGACGGGTGAGATTAGTGTTACCCTAGAGGATGTCTACAGGATTCTGTATATCCCAGTGACTGGGGAGCTAGTGCAGTATGATTATCAGGATCACATTGGGACTAAGGCTTGCAGAGTCATTTTTGCTAATGAGAACATCAGTAGAGGAGAGATCCAATGGGTAGACATGGTGATGTACTATGAGACTCTTCTTGTTATTCTTGCCGGTTTGATTGGTGGATTTATATGTCTTGATAGGCGATCTCGAGGTTTATCGATTGGATGGGGTGAGGTTCTAGTGAGTATGATGCAGCATCATACACAATATGCTTGGGGTGTTTGTATGCTAGCACATTTATATCATGATCTACACCAAGTTGTGTATGATGAGAGTGCTAGTTTATCAACTGGATGTACTTTATTATAGATCTAGTGCTAGGAGCACATTGCTGTTACTTGGCCTATCCATCACAGAGTTCATGGAGAGAGGCAGCCATATGTTTATTTTTATGCAGGTATCATTACTTAGCCCAAGCTAGGTAAGATCGAGTATTGGTGTTGGGTTCTTGATTCTTTAGATAGTATTATTTGGAGACCATATGTTGATTGTGAGCCATGGATGGATGATGCACAGACATTACCATTTATCATGTAGAGTAGATATCTCATTGGTCGTACACCCTTCATTGTTGAGAGACAGTTGATTGGTCGGATTTTGAGACAGTTTGGTATCATTCAGCCTATCCCTATTGGTGTGATGATTTATGCTTGGTGATACAGAGATAGGAAAGATTGGGGACCATCTTTGTCATTTGAGATTGCTCGTGTAGAGTTTGTTGCTACTCAGAGAGTGGCTTATGATATGAGTTTACACATTCTTGATCTTAGGGTTACTGCAAAGTATGCTTAGTATGTATTAGCTCATCCATTACCTCAGATTACAGATCTAGCAGATCCTCCTACTAGCTCAGGAGATGACGATGATGATTCAGATGATCCTGTTAGCAGGAGATAGAGATGTAGATGAGAGCTTAGAGCTGCACACAAGGTTGGGAGAGGTGGAGATGATGGTGGGGATGGAGGTGGTGGTGGTGGTGGACCTAGACGGAGAGGACATCGATTGAGAGACTGTGGAGGACCATTTGGACTAGCTGGCAGGATTGATAGACCTCGTCCTATGGGTAGGAGAGATGGTGGACAGATTGGGAGGGATACTGGTAGGGTAGGGATGAGATCACCTAGAAGATTACCATTGAGAGGGGGTTATCGAAGAGGTATTGATTTTGGACTAATTCAGCCAGATCCTAGATTTATTGCAGCTCATGGTGGTGATGATGAGGATCCTAAGGATCATATTCCCCTAATTAGATGAAGAGTTCAGAGAGTTACTCGGACTGAGGTTCCAGCAGTTGGACAGGTTGGTGGTGAGGGGATTGGGATTCATGCACCATAGCAGGATCTGCCATAGCAGGTTGCACCAGTGCAGGATATGCCAGATGTAGTTATATCAGAGCATGATGTGCCAGGGCATGATACTATTGACAATCTAAGAGAACAAATTGATCAGCTTCAAGCACAAATACAGACTCTTATGACTAAGAGAGACACAGCTGTTACGAGACAACAGGATACTCAGGGTCTTCTAGATCATATTCAGCAAGTTGGATCAGGTACTCTCTTAGCGGACACTGTTAGAGCATTATTTCAGGCCAGGAAGGAAACTTCCTACTGGCAACGATGATATGAGGAGGCAGTTGTAGAGAGCCAGAGAGAAGGTAGTTATCATACCACCATGTTGATGGACACTAGCAGTGATGGGGGGATTGGGATTCATGCACCATAGCCACAGACATGGACAGATTTAGGTGGTAGTGGTACAAGACACCCGTGACTTGATTTGGAGCATTTGTATTGTTTATTTGATATCATTGTATACTTGGACTTTTATTTTTTTATGATGATCTATATGCAGACATGGATTCTATATGATGATGCTTTTTATTATCCATGTTACTTTATTTGATGATCTATATGCTTATATGATTTGATTTTATGGATTCTTAGATGCTTGGATTAGATGGATGCAATGAGTAGATGAATAATGATATGATGATAATGACTTACATGATACAATGATAAATGTTTTTGCTTTGATTTTGATGATTTTGGATGCAAATGAAAATTATTACTTAACTGATGCAAATGCAAATGATCCATATGAAAATGCAAATGAATGATTAATGTTTATGATGATGTACATAAAAATGATCTATATGAAATGTTTCTTTTGAAACTTTTATGCATGCAACTAAATGATAAATAGAATGATAATGCAAATAATAATGATACACTATATGGTTAATGAAATGCACTTAATTGAATGCACTTAATACAATGATAAAATGCAGCTAAAATGAAATGAATAATGATTAAAAATGAATGCACCTACAATGATTAAATGCAAATTGTTTTTATTTGTCCATGTATACTCAATCTTTATTTATGACTATTGACCTGCTAATGAAATGATATGCTTATAATGCAGCTGACAAATGAATGCTTATAATTCAAATGAATACTGAGCTAATGAAATGATCTAACTAAAATTTATACTGCCATTCTTCATATGCTATCTTGTAACAGTGCTTGATTTCATCATTGAGCTTTAAAAATATTGTAAGAAAATACAAGAAACTTGACATAATGATTCAAGATGACCTGAGTATTTCTTACATGGATTTTGATATAGCAAGTTAATACAAGCAACTTGATATAATGGATCAAGTTGACTTGAGTATTGCTTGTAGAACAGACAAGGAGTACCTCCTTTCATGCATGACTTGGAACATCCTCCTTGATCTTTTGCTGATCATATCCTGAGACAAGTTCATATCGTAGTAAGAGATAAACCACAGATAGTAATCAAAGAAACTAATCATGCCCCATCACAACTCCTCTAGTCATGGACATCCTTGAGTTGCATAGAGTACATGATTAGTAAAAATCAAGATATAAACATTGAATCCTGTATGTCATTCACATGTTCTTATGGTCATTAACTGATATAATCATCTTGATGAATGATCTTTGATAATCCTTTATAGCTTGCAGGTTGATTCTTCATTTTCTAAGTTTAACGATTCAGTTGTTGATGAGATGCCTTGATTGATTTGTTGCTTTTTTGCTTGCTATCTAAATCAAAACCCTAGATGTTTTTGGTTTTTTTTTTTTTTGTAAGTTTTTCGAATGTTTTTGGATTTTTAAGTTTTCAAAAGATCACCTTAGCAAAAGGAATTAGGATTTTGCCCCCAGTAGAAACAAAAATTTATTATGGATGTATGAATTGATCAAGATCCAAACCATGATAGAATAGAAATGCAGATTGATAGATACTGATAAAAGCTAAGACAGTGACTATGACAAGTATGTCAAAGATTAATAATTGTTGGTAAGATGCATATTTCTTGCTAAATGGTTCAAAGCAAATGTATGCGAAAGATGGAATGGATAAGCTTAGATAGATGAAAGTGATAAATGTGAGAGGATGGAGTGGATAGGTGTGCAAAGAGATCTCATGGATGGAGGAACTCACTTTTTAGGTAGTGCCTATTTACCAAGTTTTCACCATCTAAATTTATTGCATTTTTGTTGTTTTATACTTTTTGGGGATTTTTTGCTTTTCTGATTTTTACTGATTTCTTCAGGACTTTATATGCCTTTTTTTTATTTTTCCAGGACTTTATATCTCAAGCATAGAATTTCTTGAGATGGACAGAATTGATAGGTTCATCAAACCAATCACCTTCAGGGGTAGATAACTTGTATGCTCCTAATCCATATGTTGCTACTATGACAAAAGGTCCTAGCCAATTTGGTTCAAATTTTCCCTTCTTTTCTCAGTCTTGCTGATTTCTCGGATTCTCCCTTAGAACTATGTCTCCAATCTGGAAAGTGTGAATCTTGACTCTATGGTTATAGCTTCTTTCCATTCTTTGTTGGTATACTTTCAAATGGTCTATTGCATTTTGGCGACATTCCTGAATCAATTCTAGTTCCTGGAGTCGAGAGACTCTTTGTTCTTCTTCTGGTATAAGACCATGCAAGGATACTCATAGAGAAGGTATCTCTACTTCTATAGGTAATATAGCTTCTGATCCATAGACCAAACAATATGGAGTTGCCCCTATTGGAGTGCGGACACTAGTTCGGTATGCCCAAAGAGAAGGATTTAGCTGAATGTACCAGTCTTTTCCAACTTCATTAACTGTTTTCTTCAAGATTTTCAAGATAGTTTTGTTTGATGCCTTAGCTTGACCATTACCTTGTGGATAATATGGAGTAGAGAACCTATGTTGGATATGAAATTTTTCACATAGCTCTTTTACATCTTGATTTTTGAATGGTCTTCCATTATCAATGATAATGGTCATAGGAACTCCATAGCGATAGATTATGTAATTCAAGATGAATGATGATATTTGTTTTCCTGTCATTGTTGTTAAAGGAATTGCTTCAATCCACTTAGTAAAATATTCAGTAGCAACTAGAATGAATTTATGGTCATTAGAGGATGAGGGATTGATCTTTCCTACCAAATCCAGACCCCACTGTGAAAAGGGCCATGATCCTATCATAGGATATAACTCTTGTGCTGGTGCATGAATTAGATTTCCATGAATTTGACATTGTTTACACTTTTTAGCATAGGTGAATGAGTCTCTTTCCATAGTAGGCCAAAATTAACCCATACGAATAAGTTTCTTAGCCAATGTTAAACCACTTGAGTGTGTACCACAAATACCCGCATGAATGTCATTAAGAACTCTCTCAGTTTCATCTTTTTCAAGACATCTCAACAATGTACCATCTAGACCACGCCTATATAGGATATCAACAATAATGGTATAGCGAGAGGACTGATAGATAAAGTTTCTTTGTTGATTACGAGATAATTCCAAAGGAAAGATATGATCTTTTAAATATTGGTAGGTTTGACCGTATAAGGATTGACTGGTTCCTGATATATGGAAAATTTGATAGGTATGATGGGATTGAATGGTAGGGGTTAAGATATCTTCCACAAGAAACTCGTAACATTGTTGATTCTCTTTATTTTGCAAGAGAGATGCTACTGTAGCCATTGCATCTGCTACTTTATTTTCATTTCTGGGAATCTGGGTGAATGTGATTTCTTTAAAATGTCCTTTAAATTATTCCACTAGCTGTTTGTACGGCATAAGCTTATCATCCTTTATTTGATATTCATCATTTATTTGATTAATGACAAGTTGTGAATCACCATAGACATGTATTTCTTTGACATTCCATTCAATGGCCATTTTGAGCCCTATAGCCAATGCTTCATACTCTACAGTATTATTGGTGCATGGAAATCTCAGTCTATATGATTTCAGAATTGTATGTCCTTGAGGTGTGATAAAAAAGATTCCTGCACCTGATCCATATTGAGTATAAGAACCATCAAAGTACAATTCCCAAAAGTTTGTACTTATTGTCAAGATATCTGCATTAGGAAATTCGATGTGCAAAGGCATGTCATTTTGTAGAGGTGCATCAGCTAATTGATCAACAATGACTTGTCCCTTGATGGCTTTTCGATCAACATATTCTATATTGAATTCACTCAGTATCATAACCCATTTGGCTAGTCTCCCTATTAATGTTGACTTGCTCAATAAATATTTGAGAGGATCTATCTTTGCTATTAGTTTTATAGAATGAATCAACATATAATGTCATAGCTTCTGAGTTGTAAATACAACTGCTAGACATATCTTTTCAATTGATGAATAATTTAACTCATATCCAACGAGTGTTCTGCTGATATAATAAACTGCTCTTTCTTTTCCTTCATCATCGTGCTGAGCTAGGAGAGCGCCTAATGATACACCGGTTGCTGAGACATAGAGTAACAATGGTTTCCCTTTGGTTGGTGATATCAGTACTGGAGGACTCATAAGATATTATTTTATTTGCAAGAAAGCTTCTTCACATGTTAGATCCCATTTGAATGGAACATTTTTATGTAGAAAATGGGTAAAGGGAAGACATCTATCGGCCAATTGGGACACAAATCTCCTGATTGATTGCAACCTTCCTTGTAAAGATCACAATTGACTTATGTTCTTAGGTGATTCCATCTCTATGATAGCTTTAACTTTTCCAGGATCGACTTCAATGCCATGAGCTGATATAATGTACCCAAGGAGATTTCTAGAGGTTACCCCGAATGCACATTTCTTTGGATTTAATCTCAATTGATATCTTTCTAGCCTATCAAAAATCTTGCTTAGAATGTTCAAATGTTCTTTTCTTATGTGAGATTTTGCGAGTATGTCATCGACATAATCTTCCATGAATGTATGCATCATGTCATGAAAAATTGTCCTCATAGCTCTTTGATATGTCGCTCCTGCATTCTTAAGCCCAAATAGCATAACATTCCAACAATATGTTCCCCATGCACAGGTGAAAGTTGTCTTCTCTTGATCTTCAGGTGCGATTATTATTTGATTATATCCTGAGAAGCCATCCATTAATGAAAACATCTCATGCCCTGCTGACAAGTCTACTATGATATCAATGTTTGGTAGTGGGAAATCATCTTTTGGACATGCTTTATTTAGATCTCTGAAATCTATGCAGATTCTTATGCTCTTATCTGGTTTTGATATTGGTACAATACTTGAAACCCGTTCTGGATAAGCAACTGGTCTTATGAATCCCACTTCTAATAATTTCTTGAGCTCAGTTTTGACAAGGATAGAAATATGTGGGTGCATCTTTCTTAGCTTCTGCTTAATAGGTTTTGCTTTTAAATCCACATTAAGATGATGCATGATAAGATCTAGGTTAAGCCCTGGCATATCTACATAAGACCAAGCAAAATTTATTTGTCGTTGCTTAAAGAATTCCATGTATTCTTTCCTCTCTTTTTCTGATAATGAGGCAACAAAATGAAGTATTTTAGGATCCTTTGATGTATCAATGTTTAGTGCTTCTATCGGTTCTATCAGGATAGTAGATCTTTCTTCAAAATATGCAGGAAAAATGTCAAACTTTCCATCTTCTGATGCCTCAAGGAGGTTTTAATCATTAGATACACCCTTTATTTTCTCTTTTGATTGATCTAATATTGCCATGAAATGGTTTTCAGCAATTGGTCTCTTTCCTTGTTTTATTTCACTTTTGCGACTAAAAAGTTTAGCATTCTCCTGACTATGAAAAACTTTACTTGATTCTGTAGTAGAAGATATCTTAGGTGGGATGGGTTCAATAGCATTAAGGTACATAGCTAAGTCATGATCATTGGAAAAGACATTTAGTTTGGGTTTGTCTAAATTATCCCAATCAATTAGTTCAGGATGAAGAAGGGGTAAATCAAATCACCGTCATCATTAGGTGTTTCAACGTTCATGGCATAATGATCATAATTTAACATAGAATAGGTATTGTCATAGATCGAATATTTTTGAGGATTGTCTTTCTCAAGAATTTCCGAATTAGTCTTAACAAGATTAATATTAGCATTTTGTAGTTCACACTCAAGTGGTTCTTCAATTGATATTTGTCCCTTAAATGAATGGATTATATCAACACACACGTCTTTGGTATTGCAAATTTCTTCCTAATTGACTCCATTTGCAGTTTGGAGTTGATAGACTTGTGTACATGTTAAAGAGGATTCTTTTAATAGATTTTGTCTCCTTTCAAACTCAGCTTCTTTTGGGCTAATAGTTAATCTAACTTGACTATTTCTTATTTCTTCTATGGTTCTTGCATATCTGATTCTTGTTTGCACTTCTTGTGGCATTGTGTCGTTGTTTTTGCCATTTTCTTTTCCTTTTGCATACGCCTCTTTTCTCTGAATTTTGAGTTTCTCTTGTCTTCTTTCTAATTTTATCTTTTGTTCTATAATAGATAAGTCTTCTTTTGTAATAGTTGCTTGATCTTCATTGTGTTCTTTACTTGATGTAGTAGATAAGGCATTTGGTCCCCATTCATACTCATTGGAATATGTTTTTGAATTCTGATCTAAGATTACTCCACTATACCATACTGGAATGTCGTATGGTGCAAAAAGTTCTCTGATTTCTGTCATTTCTATTTTTACTGCTTCTGGAATATTTTGTTCAGATTTTTCTTGTGTTTGTATTTCTAGGACTTGCTGAGAAGATTTTTCATTCCCTGGGATGATAATCTCCTCTTCTTTCTTTTTGTGTTCTTCTTGCTCTTGTTGTTTATTGGTTATTGTTTTGGCTACTTGATGTAGCTTTTCTTGCCAATTTTCTTCTTTAGAAACTGATTTCTTTCTCCATTTTTGCTATTTATAATTATGTTGCTTTTGATTAGACTTCAGATATCCTAACCCAGATTTATCTTATGTGGATTGTGAATGCAGACAAATAGGTTCTGAAATACCTTGATGTTGCTTACCAATTGGTCCTTTCCCTTCATATCCCATCTTTTGCATGATTTCATATCCTTTGGCATATTGTTTTATGGGAATATTGACTTCTGTTGCTATTGCTATAGTTTTATCTTCATCCTTGTATAACTAATCAAGAATACTTTTGTCCTCATTTTTTTCTTTAAGAGTTCCAGCACAAACAAATGTCCCTTTAAACATATGTTTTGATTTTCCTGATGATTTTGATTGAACATCTGTAGGTTTTCCATAAGACTTAAGGGGAAACTGGAAAATTATTCAAAGAATACTTTCCCATTCCTTCATCATTTAACTTGAGCTTTTCTTCAAAAGTTTCCCATAATTTTGCTTGAATTTCCTTGGTAGGATATACTGATTCTCTGTTATGTGGAACTGTGGTATCTTGTGTTGGCTTCAAATTATTGCAATATTGACTGGAATCTGCAATTATAGTGATTTCTTTTCCTTCATGAGGAAATTTTACACATTGATGGTATGTAGAAGGAACTGCTTGCATCTTGTGAATCCATGGTCTTCCTAGAAGAATGTTGTAGGAGAGATTCAAATCTAAAACTTGAAACAATGTATCCTTTTCCACAAGTCCTATCCTTATTGGTAGCATAATAGTTCCTTTAGAAGAACGTTCTACTTCATCGTAAGCCTTGATGGTTATTTTCTTTTTCGGGTCTACTACATTCTTTGAATATCCCAAATCTTTTATCAAACTTAATGCACAAATATTTAAACTAGCTCCTCCATCTATGAGTACACGTTTGACACAAGTTTTATTAATGGAGACTTCAACATGTAAAGGAGCATTGTGAGGATGTTGTAAGGATGCATCATCATTTTCAGAAAATGATAAGAAATGAGGAGCTATAAGATGTCCTACCATGTTTTGGAACTGATCTACATCCAAATCTTTTGAAACTTTTGTTTCCACTAATGTTTTCTCCAAAATTTCTTTATGCATAGGTGAAATTTTAAGAAGTTCTAGAATTGATATTTGAGCAGGTATTTGTTGTAATTGCTCTACTAAATTGTATTGTTGTGATGTAGATCTTGGGTTTTTTTCTATACCTAGAAAGGTTACCTTTGTTTTTCTTCTTGTGATAACGTTGATTGGTTCTGAAGATGGATTTTTGTTAATAATTATCACATTTACTACCTCATCATATGTATAAGTGTAATTCACTTTGGTTTTCCCTTTGTCATTCTCTAATCGGGATGATTCACCTTTATCATAGTTTGGAAGCGGAGTTTTAAAAGCCAAGTGTGATTCATTCATCTTATGGCTATCCACCGTGATGGTTCCATTATCAATTAGATCTTGGATAATGTGTTTTAATCTTTGACAATCATTTGTGAGGTGTCCTTTATTCCGATGATAATTGCGCAAGTGATTGTCATTCCACCAATTTGGCTTAACTAGTGGTTCATAAATTTTTGCTTCTGGTAAAACAACCAATTTGTTAGCAAGCAAAGTTTTTAGAGATGATTCTAAATATTCTCCAATATTTGTGAATTTTCTCCGAGGATTAGAGAAAAAGGACTTGACTTTATTGTTTTCCAGATTGTTGTTGCTTGGGATTTGACTTGATAGATTGAAAATTGGTTGTTGTTGTTTTGCAGTATTGTTATCATCATTTCCTTCATTGCTGACATTCCTATTCTTTGACCAAAACTTGGGTTTTTCATTGTTGTTGTTGTTGTATGAATTATTGTAAAGTTTTAGTTCTCCTTTCTTTACCACTGCGTTCTCTATTTTCAGGCCATTTTTTATCATTTTGGCAAAAGAGGGAGGACATTGCATCCTTAGTCGATAACTCATTTCACTAATAAGATTATCAATGAATATGTCCATTTTTTCTTGATCAGGTGCATCCCAGGGATACCTATTAAACATGCATTTCCATCATTGTAAAAAGATCATAAAGGATTCACCATTATTTTGTTTAACATTGCAAAGATCTAGCATTGTTATTTCATTCCTTATATTGTAGGAATATTGTGAAATAAACCTATTCACAAGTTCTTCAAAGGATTTGATTCCAGATGGTAATCTTGAAAACCACTCCATTGATTGTCCATTTAAACTCCTAGGAAAAAGACACATAAGGTAAGTTTCCTCATGAGCAAATTCCATGCTCATAGTACAAAACTCCCTAACGTGATCTTGAGGATCAGATTTTCCATCATATTTGTCATATTTAGGGATCTTGTAATGTTGCAAAAATGGCATCATATTCAAATTTTTATCAAAAGGATATGGGCATATATCTTGTAACGAATATTTCTTAAAGCTTATCCCATTTTGCATGTCTTGTATTTGCTGTTGTAGAGCTTGTATTTGTTGAGTAAGGTTTGATAAGGGATTATCTGCATAGTCTCTCCTTGTTTTGTCATGAGTCTTTTTGCCACTACGCTCTTTTATTTTATCATCCCTTTCTTTCCTTGTTTCTTCGTTGTTCATATCTTTGTTATTTTTCTCATCTCTGTTTTGGGTGTTACTTGTCTCCGCGTCTTGTTTTAAGCTTTCTATGTTAAAGTCTTTTGGTAGTTTAGCTCCAGATTTTGCCAACATCAAGAGATATTTTTCTTTTTGTTTTTTCAACAATTTTTCCATTAGCCTATCAAATTTGAAATCTTGTTCCAAGTCTCTAATGGTGCTATTGACAGCTTCTTCGTTAACAACGGTAAATCCAAAAGTGGTATCTTCTTCCTACATTTGTTGTTGTTTTCTAAGTTGTTCGTGTTGGGCTCTAGTCCAAACTGGCATGTGATTATTTCAAAGTTGTCAAAAGTTCCCAAGGACAAGGTTAATAGGTGATTATTGGTTTAGGAAGATATGCTTTATTGATCTTACCACTATTGTTTGTTTGTTGGGATAAAGCATCTCTTTGTTGAAAAGCACGTCTTTGTAGAGTTTCACCATCAAATTCTATACCACAGCCACATAAGTAGTGAGGAAAATGATGTAGGAATGTTCTATGTTTCAGTAAGATCTTGCGATTGATATACAAGAATCTTATTCTCTTCTGAGTAGCTTTGTAACTAGGTTTTCTTTTCTTAAGGTGATACTTAAAAGTCATATAAGCATTTGACAGTTTACAAGTTTGATTCCAATGTTGGTGCAATTTTGGTTTTGATGTCACCTAAGTTCAAAATAGGAAAGATATATCCAAGATTAGGAACCTAGTATAGATTGACCAAGATTTGTGATAGAGGATTTGATTATCCTGATGAGAGACTTGACAAGGATGTTGATTTTTGCACTTAAGATGTTTGAATCAATAGTTTGTTGAATGTTGATGTTTATAGAACCTTTTGGGAATAACCTATAGGATTAGCAACCTAGTTGTTTTGAGCTATCTTGAAAATACATGATGGTTTAGAGACAAACCTACTTCAAGGATTATTTTGATATTTTGATGTTTTGATACTTTGATTTTGAGTTGGTGCTTCAAGTGTTGGAATGTTTTTTGTTTTATCCTTTTGATCACACTTTTTCAGAAATTTGTTGATTTTCGATCTCTTCTAGATGATAATTTTCTTCAATTTTTGACCATTTGGAACATGTTACAGACATAGAAGACACAATTTTAAATAAATGAAAAGCACAACCAAGTACAAATCCCTATGGCAGGTTGAGACAATAGTTGTTGAATCTCACATGGAGTTTCCCCCGAGGCTACGCTATTCAAAGCGGATATTTAGATGCTTTACCCCACTAGCTCCACCCTCGGCACTCACTTCTTCGGGCCAGCCAAGCACCAGTTTCCATGAAAACTCCCCATGGAAAATTTTATATCTCTACTAGGAACCGTATGTGTGTGAGCCGCTTCAGAGGTCCGACCTCCTATGCCAACAACTAGAAGGTTTTTGGCAACTAGTACAAATAGTTTTTAGTAAAGGCTTCTGGTCATGTGGCCATACATGCAACACTTTCAGTTTTGTAAATACAGAAGGTTCCCAGCCTATAGAGGTTACGCTCCATAGGGTTTATGGGGAAACATAGTGTTGGTATGAACTTATCAGCACATGTTATTTGAACTTTCGTTACAAACACGATTTATTTAAAGTGGATTGGAAGGACTCGGTATTAGCCCATTTCCACTTTAGGTCATTCCCCTCTCATTGGCCCCCTCAAGGCAGCTCGGGAAGGCAAGCCCTCTAAAGGATTAATTGCTTGAAAGTAAAGAAAGCGTAAAAGAGTGGGTTTGGCTTTTTGGTCACCCAATTAAGGGGAGAGCATATACCTACCACTTTTGAGACACAGAATACAAGTGTTCTTTTTAACTTTCCATAGAAATGTGATCTATCCTCTACTTGGAGATTTTGCTCCAACAAGAATGGTGTTTATTTTAGCCCTATATAGCAAATGATTTTCTAAACTAGGACTTGGAAATCCTGGTCAACAAAATGAAAATCATTGCAAAAAAGTAACTTGCTTCGTAAGAACAGACAAGTTGATTGTTCTTTTTAACTTGCAAAATATAAGATTGATTGTGCTTTTTACATTTGCAAGAAAATAAAAGATTGTTGTTCTTTTTAGAGCCCAAAATTTGAGATGTGAATCCTAACTTTGCAAGAAAGTAAATGTTTGATTTGTTGTTCTTTTTACCTTGTAAATGTGATTATTTTTATAGCCCAAAAACAAGTGAGGTACTTTTTAGAATACCAAATTTGAAAAATGAAGTTCTTTTTACCCAAAAAGAAATATGAGTTCTTTTTAACCAACTTCAAAAAAGCTAGAAAATAAATCATTAAATTCTGACATAACTCCTCCAAATCTGCAAGAAATTGTTAAAAACCTGCAAAATAGTAAAAAGTTAGTGAAAAACCTTAGGTGGGCTTCTACAAGCCTAATTTCAAATCACGGTTACAAACTTTTCTGTCAAATGCACTAACCTACGATGCAAAAGTGCTAACTTGCATTACAAAAGTGCTAACCTGCGTTAGAAAAGCACTAACCAATGATGCAAAAGCCCTAACCTATGATGCAAAAGTGCTGATTTTCAGATAAAAGTGCTAACCTACATGACATATGCACTAACCAATTATGTAAAAGCGTTGATTTTCAAACAAAAGCACTAACCTACATGACATATGCACTAACCAATTATGCAAAAGCATTGATTTTCAGACAAAAGTGCTAACCTACATGACATATGCACTAACCAATTATGAAAAAGCGCTAACCTATGATGCAAAAGCATTGTCAAAATTCACACATGCGTGAATCTGCATTACAAATATATTAATTTTATTTTTGTGAGATTTTTAAAGATATATGCGAGGTCTAGCCCCATGGTGGGCGCCAAAATGTGTGAGCTTGAATTTCATCCTTAGAATGTTACCTGTAATAAGTTAGTTTCACAAAATACAATGGAAATGCATATAGGAAATCCAAAATCCACCAATGAAACAACATGAAATACATACTAAAATAAAACATTATTTTACCTTTATGGCTTATGTCTCATTGTGTCCTAACTCCACTGTTCCTGGTTGCAGATGGTGTGCTCTTAGACAATGCATTGTTGGCTTCCAAGATGGCATATGAAGAATGAACTGATAACTTGTAGTTAACTGATAGTATGATATGCAAAGCTACATGATTATGCTAAATGATACTATATGACAATATTTCTAAAATGATATTTGCTATTTGCTAATTACTTCAGAAACTCATGGATGCATAAGATTGACTTCAAAACTATTTTTTTTGAAGACTCTCTTGAAGATTAACTCTCTCAACTGAAGCTCTTGATTTTATAGACCTTGAGAGGATTAGATGATGTGGCTCAAATCAAGGGTCATGATCAGATTTGCAGATTTGAATGGTTGTGAACAAAGGTGAAGGTTGAGAGAAAGGGGGAAGGAGAAGACAAGTGTCACTCATCTTACCTTGACTGGGTTGCTGACTGAGGGAATCTAGGGATGGTTGGAGGAAATTTAGGCATGGTAGGACAAGTAGACTCAAGTCCTTCCCAAAATGTAGGGGGTGTTGGAGAGAATATAGGAAATGGTTATGAAATGTGTGTACGTACACAATTTCATTAATTTTGGAGGTTGAAGATAAATCATGAATTAATATTTAAGGAATATTAATTTCTTTAGCCACATGTTTGATGAGTTGGCAAAGGGAAGATGAAGTGGAGATGGAGGGTGAGTTAGAAAAAGGGATTAAATAATTTAGAAATTATTTAATATTTGAGACTATAGGATAGGAGAATAACTATTAAATATTAGATATTTAATTGTTTGGAGAAGATAATTAAATATTAGATATTTAATTAACTTGGAAGAGATAATTAAATATTAGATATTTAATTAACTTGATTAGAGGAATAATTAAATATTAGATATTTAATTAACTCGGAAGAATAGGATAATGAATTAATTCATTTAGCCTCTTTTATCCGTGTATGTGCAAGATCATGGGGGGGCAAAAAGTGGCAATGGAAAAAAAAATGCATTTTCAACCTTCCCAAACATGCCAAAATCCGCTTTGACTTTTTATTTGGGTCAGGCGAAATTTGAATTTGGTTTGGTAATACCAAACCAAATCAGATTTCTGATATTATCGGATATCTGATATTATCGGATATCTGATTTGTGATGTCACTATTGTGATGTCACTATTATGATATCATACTTTTCAAATTGGATATACGATTATCTCAACATAAAAAATATAGTTTAGTAAAATGGGCATAACTTTTGTGTTTCATATCAAAATTTTGATTTTTTACAGGCGTTGGAAAGGTAATTCATAGACCTATAAAATGGATGAGGTATTTTTATGATATTATAGACCAAAAATTAATTATAATAATTTGAACTTAGTCCTTCAATTTTAAAACTTTAAATACTCACAAATTTTGCATACAAAGTCTCATTTTTTTTCCTATCACCTCCTTTATCTATCACTTGTCTATCTATACTTATATAATATATTTTATATATCTCTTTCTTCTCTACTTATGTCACTTATTTTCTCATTCCATGCAGATAAATAAATTCCCAAGTTACATACATCTCTGCATATATCTCCATCTTTCTATTCATATCTCTCCCTCTTCCACTCCATCATTGTCACTCCTTATTTCTATATTTCTATCTAATAATCTCTCTTCTCTCTATTTATCTCCCTCATTTACCTTATCCTACCTATACTTATATATTACTTGTCTCTATCACCTCCTTTCTCTCCCAATCTTGTCCCCTCTCTCTCTATATCCCTATAGATCTATCTTCATGTATATTTATATCTCATTATCTCACTTTTTCACTCTATCTCTCCCTCCATTTGTCTTACTCTCTCTATCATGTTCTATCCATATCTATCTCTATCTCCATCTTCACATCTCCATCACTTTCCCTATCAATCTCTCTTTTTATATGTTCCTCTATCTTTATATATATTCCTCTATACATGATTAATCTACTTCTTTGTCTCTTCCTCTATCGCCCTCTTGAAGTATCTTTCCCTTTCTCTACTTTTATCTCTTTATTTACTCCATCTTTATATATCTTTTTCTCTCTCCCCACATCCTTCTCTATAGTGCCTTTATATATCTCTATATCTTCCTCTTTTTCTCTCTCCCTCTCTCTCTATCCCTATCTATAATCTCTATCTCTCTTTCTCACTCTCTTTCACTATCTATATATCTCTATCTATCAATAGTTCTCTTCCTTTATATCTCTCTATCTCTTCCTTTTTTTATCTCTCTCTTTACCCCTCTCTCTCCATTTTTCTCCATCTCTTCATATATTTATCTTTGTCTTTACCTCTCTCTTTCTCTATATCTATTCACCTCCCTCTCCCTTTATCTTCATTTTTTATCTTTATCCTCCTCTCTCCTTTTCAATATCTAGATATGTCTACCTCTTTCTATCCATCCTTGTCCTTTATTTTTTCTCTCTCACTTCTTACTCTTTAATATCTATATCTCTATTTATGTCCTTGTCCTTTAGTTCTTTTCCCTCTCTTTAGTTATTCATCTCTCTTCACCCTTATATCTCTCCTTATTTGAAAATTAGTATATATGGTCTCCTAAAGGGTTATATCGTGTCCTAAGGGGTTATAGAACATCATATGACCCCTTAGGACATAATATGACCCCTAACGACACCATATGGTCTCCTCAGGGGTCATATGGTGTCATAAGGGGTCATAAAACACCATATGACCCCTTGCGACACAATAAGACGCCTAATGACACCATATGGTGTCTTAAGGGGTCATAAGACACCAAATGACTCCTTAGGACACCATACAACCCCTAATGACACAATGTGGCGTCCTAAAGGGTCATATGGTGTCCAAAGGGGTCATAGGACACCATATGACCCCTTAGGACACCATACGCCCCATAGCACCATATAGTGTCCCAAGGAGTCATATGGTGTCTTAAGGGGTCAAAGAACGTCACATGACCAATTAGGACACAATACAACCCATGGCGACACCTAAGGGATCATATAGTGTCATAAGGGGTCATAAGACACCATATGACCCCTTATAACACCATATGATCTTACAACATCATATGGTGTCCTAAGGGGTCATATAACACCATTTGACCCCTTATAACACAAGAAGACCCATAATGACATGATATGGTGTCCTTAGGGGTCATATGATGTCAGGAGACACCATATGACCCCTTAGGACATAATATGACCCCTAACGATGCCTAAGGGGTCATATGGTGTCCTAAGGGGTTATATGATGTCCTAGGAACCTTTAGAACATAATATGACCCCTTAGCACACCATACAACCCCTAATGACAGCATATGGTATCCTAAGGGGCCGTAGGATGCCATATGACCCATTAGGACACAATATGACCCCTAAAAAAACCTAAGGGGTCATAGTGTGTCCTAAGGGGTCATAGGACACCATATGACCCCTAACGACACTATATGGTGTCTTAAGGGGTCATATTGTGTCCTAAGGGTTCATAGGAGACCATATGACTGGTAACGACACAAAATGACACCTAACGATACCTAAGGGGTCATATGGTGCTCTAAGGGGTCATAGGACACCATATGACCCCTTAGCACACCATACGACCCCTAATGACACCATATGGTGTCCTGAGTAGTCATAGAACACCATATGACCCCTTAGGACACCATACAATGCATACTGATACTATATTGTGTCTTAAGGGGTCATAGGACACCATATGACCCATAACAACATAATATGGTGTCCTAAAGGGTCATAGAACACCATATGACCCCTTAGAATACCATACAACCTATAACAATACCATCTAGTGTCTTAAGGGGTCATAAGACACAATATTACCCCTTAGGACATAATATGACCCCTAACGATATCATATAGTGTCTCAATGGGTCATAGGATACCATATGACCTCTTAGGACTCCATATGACATCATACCACCCTTTACGACACCATATGGTGTCCTAAGGGGTCATATGGTATCCTAAGGGGTCATATAACACCATATGTTCCCTTAGAACACATGAAGACCCATAACAACATGATATGGTGTTCTAAGGGGTCATACGGTGTCATGAGACACCATATGACCCCGTAGGAAACAATATGACCCCTAACGATACCTAAGGGATCATATGGTGTCCTAAGGGGTTATATGATGTCCTAGGAACCTTTTGGACACAATATGACCCCTTAGCACACCATACAACCCCTAATGACACCATATGGTGTCTTAAGGGGTCGTTGGGCACCATATAACCCGTTAGGACACAATATGACCCCTAACAACACCTAAGGGGTCATATAACACCATATGACCCCTTATAACACAAGAAGACCCATAACAACATGATATGGTGTCCTAATAGGTCATATGGTGTTAGGAGATGTCATATAACCCCTTAGGACACAATATGACCCCTAACAATACCTAAGGGATCATATGGTGTCCTAAAGGGTTATATGATGTCTTAGGAACCTTTAGAACACAATATGACCCCTTAGCACACTATACAACCCCTAACGACACCATATGGTGTCCTAAGGGGTTGTAGGACACCATATGACCCGTTAGGACACAATATGACCCCTAATGACGCCATTTGACCTCCTTATTCTATTACAATATGACCCCTAATGATACCATTTGACCTCCTTATTCTATGACACCATTAGGACATAATATGGTGTTCTAAGGGGTCATAGGACACTATTTTACCCCTTAGCACACCATATGACCCCTAATGACACCATATGTTGTCCTAAGGAGTCATATGGTGTCCTAAGAGGTTATAGAACACCATATGACCCCTTAGGACACCATACGATGCATAATGGCACTATATGGTGTCCTAAGGGGTCATAGGACACCATATGACCCCTTAGAGGACTATACAACCCATAACAACATAATATGGTGTCCTAGAGGTTAATAGAACACCATATGACCTCTTAGAACACCATACGACCCATAACAACACCATGTGGTATCTTAAGGTGTCATATGACACAATATTACCCCTTAGGACATAATATGACCCCTAACAATGTCATATAGTGTCCTAAGGGGTCATAGGACACCATATGACCCCTTAGGACACCATACAACCCCTTACAACACCATGCCACCCTTTACGACATCATATGGTTTCCTAAGGGGTCATATGATATCCTAACGGGTCATATAACACCATATGACCCCTCAGAACACAAGAAGACCCATAACCACACGATATGGTGTCCTAAAGGGTCATATGGTGTAATGAGACACCATATGACTCTGTAGGACACAATATGACCCCTAACGATACCTAAGGGGTCATATGGTGTCCTAAGGGGTTATATGATGTCCTAGGAACTTTTAGAACACAATATGACCCCTTAGCACACGATACAACCCCTAACGACACCATATGGTGTCCTAAGGGTTTGTAGGACACCATATAACCTGTTAGGACAATATGACCTCTAGCAACACCTAAGGGGTCATAGGACACCATATGACCCCTTATCACTCCATACAACCCCTAACGACACCATATGATGTCCTAAGGGATCATATGATGTCCTAAGGGGTCATATAACACCATATGACCCCTTAGGATACCATACGACACATAATGACACCATATGGTCTCCTTAGGAGACCATATGGTGTCATTATGTGTCGTATGGTATCCTAAGGGGTCATATGACACTATATGACCCCTTAGGAGACCATATAACCCATAACAACATAATATGATGTCCTAGAGAGTCATAGAACATCATATGACCCCTTAGAACACCATACTACCCATAATGACACCATGTGGTGTCCTAAGGGGTCATAAGACACAATATGACCCCTTAAGACATAATATGACCCGTAACAATGTTATATAGTATCCTAAGGGGTCATACAAAACCATATGACTCCATAGAACACTATATGACCCCTTAGAACACCATATGGTGTCCTAAGGCATCATATGGTATCCTAAGGGGTCATATAAAACCATGTGACCCCTTAGAACACCATATGACCCCTTAGAACACAAGAAAACCCATAACGACATGATATGGTGTCCTAAGGGGTCATATGGTGTCATGAGACACCATATGACCCCTTAGGACACAATATGACCCCTAACGATATCTAAGGGGTCATATGGTGTCCTGAGAGGTTATATGGTGTCCTAGGAATCTTTAGGACACAATATGACCCCTTAGCACACCATACAATCCCAAACGACACCATATGGTGTCCTAAGGGGTCGTAGGACACTATATGACCCATTAGGACACAATATGATCCCTAACAACACCTAAGGGGTCATATTTTATCCTAAGGGGTCATAGGACATCATATGACCCCTAACGACACAAAATGATGCCTAACGATACCAAAGGGGTCATATGGTGTTATAAAGGATCATAGGACACCATATGACCCCTTAGCACACCATACAACCCTTAATGACACCATATGGTGTCCTAAGGGGTCATAGAACACCATATGACCCCTTAAGAAACCATTAAATGTATAATGAAACCATATGGTGTCCTAAGGGGTCATAGGACACCATATGACCCATAACAACATAAAAATGGTGTCCTAAGGAGTCATAGAACACCATATGGCCCCTTATAACACCATACAACCCATAACGACACCATGTGGTGTCCTAAGGGGTCATAAGACACAATATGACCCCTTAGGACATAATAGGACCCCTAACGACGTCATATAGTGTCCTAGGGGGTCATAGGACACTATATGACCCCTTAGGACATAAAATAAACCCTAATGACACCTAAGGGGTCATAGGATACCATACAACATAAAAACACCAAATGGTATCCTAAAGGGTCATATGGTGTCCTAAGGTGTCATAGGACACCATAGGAGCCATAGCACCATATAGTCTCCCAAGCATATGGTATCCTAAGGGGTCATACGACACCATATGACCCATTAGGACACAATAAGATTTCTCATGACACCTAATGGGTCATATAGTGTCCTAAGGGTTCATAGGACACCATATGACCCCTTAGGACACCATACGACTCCTTACGACATCATATGGTGTCCAAAGGTATCGTATGGTATCCTAAGGGTTCATATAATGTCTTAAGGGGTCATATGGTGTCCTAAGGGGTTATAGAACACCATATGACCCCTTAGGACACCATAAGACCCATAACAACACCATATGATGTTCTAAAGGGTCATATGGTGTCCTAAAGGGTCATGGGACACCATATGACCTCTTAGGACATAGTATGAGCCCTAACAAAACCTAATAGATCATATGGTGTCTAAGGGGTCATACGATGTCTTGTGACCCCTTATGACACAATATGACCCCTTAGCACACCATACAACCCCCAACGACACCATATGACCTATTTGGACTCAATATGACCCCTAAAAATACCTAAGGGATCATATGGTGTCCTAAGGGGTCATAGGATACCATATGACCCCTTAACACACCATAGACCCCTAATGACACCATATGGTGTTCTAAAGGCTCATAGAACACCATATGACCCCTTAGAACACCATAAGACTTATAACAACATCATATGGTGTCATAAGGTGTCATATGGTGTCCTAAAGGTTCATGAGACACCATATGACCCTTTAGGATACCATATTCTCTCTCACATTATTTCTTTTCCTCAATTACCCTCGATCACCTCTCTCCTCATATGGGTTTATAGATACTTCCCTCTCCCCCTCTACCCACCCCCTAATTACTCTCTATGTCTCTCTTCACCTCTATCCCCATCTCTCTTCTCTCTTTGTTGATACTTTCCCCTCTGCCGCTCTCCTCCTACCCCCTAATAATCTCAAACTCTCCCTCTCATTCTCTCTTCACCCCAATCACCCCCTCCCTCTCTCTCTCTTCACCTTCCACATAATTACCTATAGCTCTCTCTCTCTCACACACTCTCTTCCCCCCAATTAATCTATCCTTCTCACCTCTCTCCCCCTCTCCTTTTTTGATACTTCCCTATGCCTCTCCTTGTCCCCTCTAAATTTTGTTGCCAAAGATGAGAAGGAAATGCAGAGAGACTAGACTAGATCTTAGGGAAGAGAGAGTGACATAGAGGAGGAAATTATGAAGAGGTATAAATATAAGCACCTTGTAGAGCTTGAGAGATTTAATGAGGTATGGATTGATAGTTAGAGATATAGGTCTAGAGAGAGATGTATAAATATGGACAAAAGAGAGGGAGGAAGAAACAAATAGGTGGAGTGATAGGTTTAGGAGAGAGAGGTGGAGAAAGGAACAAACATAGATAACATGGTTTATCAAAATTTATCGAACTCAATAAAATTCATAAATATTCTATTATTAATTAATTACTTATTTAGTTTATTTTGAGATGATTGTTACAAAAATTCATGCAATAGGGAAATCATATGAAAAAGTGATAAGTTTTTTATGTTTTAAAAATGAAGGATGAATTTAAATGAATTATAATTACTTTTTTTTTAAATAATTGAAAATATAACTATTCCATATCATAGAGCTCTTAATTACCTTTCCAACACCTATAAAAAATCAAAATTTTGATATAAAACACAAAAGTTATGCCCAATTCACTAAAATATAATTTTTTATTTTTTCAAAAATCGGATATCCGATTTTATCCAATAAAATTAGATATCTGATTTTAAAACATAAAATTTTCCCTCCACATTTTGGTTCGGGTTTGCTTTGGGATTTGGCTTGGAAGTGACAAGCCTAGAAAGTCAACTAAAAAAACGTGTTTTTCAGTATTCCTTGATTTTCTAGACTTTACAATAATGGTTGACGACCTTTTTTATAACCAAAATTGATAAAATGAAAAGGGTTTTTTAAGGACGTTCTTAGCTTTCCAAGAATATAAGGCTTGTCTTATTTTGACTTTTATAAATAATTATTATTTATTTTCTAATTGAATTCTGACAAAAGTCCTGATTGATAGACTGATTGAAAAATACTCATAACTTTCAAACCACATAACATTTTTTGAATCTGAAACATGAGTCACATCCTATGCTTCGTCTACTATAGGGAAAAATTTTTAAAAAATGAATGTTATAAGGTTTTGACCAAGTTAAGGTGGTCAGACGTAGGAGTTTCTGAATTTCAGAAAAGCTATAGTAAACAAATCATAAATAACTATTTACTTTATAAAAAATTATAAAAAAATATGTGTCACATCCGGACATGAGTCTAATACTTATATTATAAATATTGTAAAAAAATATTATGATTTGATTGTGATTAGGGTGGTTAGACATACACCTACTTCTTATCTTTTTCCTGAAATTTTTGCACCACTACATTAAAATTTGAAATTTTCATCAAATAGGATTTTTTTTTTCAAAAAACAACTAGTAGTTTAGAAACTACATTCAATTTTCTATAGATTCTCTTCTTACATATTTTAAAAATAATGTTCATAACTTATTCAATTTTTCATGTCAAGTTGCATAACTCTATTTTTTTGAAATTTCATGGCCACTTAAGGGCCTGTTTTGGCACACCATGATCTTGCACATACCCATCCCTTTTTTTAATTTAAATAAATATTTTTTATTTATTTGAATTATCTTTATCCTAAATTAAATAGGTACTTTTATTTATTTAATTGATCCCACTTCCTCTATTAATTAAATAAATCTTTATTTATTTAAATAATTCATTATCTTTTTCCTTCTATGACACAGGTCGCTTATCTCTTATTCCTCTCTTACCTACCCTCTTATCATTTTTATTATTTCTTCTATTTCTTCTACCTACCCGTTAATCCTACCCGACTATTTATCATCTTCACCTTTTAATCTTATCCCTCCATTTCCTAAAGTGTCTTCTATATAAGAGGATACTTCTTTCATTATAAACCCTAATTAGTTAATCAATCTTATGCAATCAAACCTTCTTGTGATCAAGTTTCTTCAACCATGCAATCTGTTCTTTGTTGAGCTCTTATGCACACATAAAATCTAAGAGTGAATATATCAAACAATATCAATGGAGATAGGAAACAATGGAGATTGAAACCCTACTTGATATGTGAATGGTAATATTGTTTTATTTTTTTGGTTCACATGATCTTAGGTATCACTATTGGTATTTCTGAATGTTTCATTGTAGGACTTTGATTGTTTGTGGTTGAATATTTGAGGTCTTATGATAGTTTATCATCATCACTTTTTACTATATATATATATATATATATATATATATATATATATATATATATATATATATATATATACATCTTCCTCTATATCTACCTATCTCCCTCTATCTTCCCCTCGCCCCTCTATCTCTAGACATGTCTTCCCCTTCTCTCTCTCTCCCGCTCTCACTTCGTAAACCTCTATATCTATATCTCTTTTCTTCTCTATCTCTATCTCTCCCTCCCCCAATCCCTCTCCCTCTATATCTCTCTATCTCTTCCTCTCTACCTGCTAGTCTTCGTCCATCTTCCTCTCTCCCATATATCTCTATACATGTCTCCCCCTTATCTCTCTTTCACTCTCCCTTCCTCTTTTCTTCTCTCTCTATCTCTCCATATTTCTTCCTTTTCTATTTTCTACTCTAAACTAAGCACACTATTGGCAGGAACTTGATGCATTGTGTCTCTTGTTATCTTTAAAAACTCTGATAGAAAAATGTTCACTAAAATATGAAATAGTTCGCATGTACTAATAGCCATCCATTTGTATAAAAATAAAAAATGATATCAATTATTTTCTATTTAGAGGGAGTGTTCACTTATGATCATGTTCAAATTTTTGTTCATTTTTTCTCACTTAATTTTATTTTATTATTTTAAAAAAATTAATATATGATAATTAAAAGTCTACTAAAATATCTCACATGTATCAATAGCCACCCACTTGTACCTCTAGTAGTTAAAATTGTAATATTTAATTGGAAGATTTGTGCAGCTTTATTGGTACCAAAAACTCAAGGTTACATGAGCATTTGTGCATAAGTATCAATCAAAATAGTCACTGGAGGAATATGTATTGTATTAGTTATGCAAAATTTTGTGGTTGTTGTAATGCATGGATATTGGGGTCCCTATAAATAGGTACTGGATGTCACCTCTAAATGACCATTTTTTGATTTTTGTGCACATAATTAATCCTCCCACATTATTTTTAACCACATAGAAGTTGAAATAATAGCTTTAAGCTCTTAAGTCACATGTGAAGAAACCAAAAGAATTCATCAAAACTTTATGTACTATTTAGGAATTTAAAGTGTGTTAAGTTAGGATGGTCAACTACAAGTGCCCTTCCCCTACATAGATAAGAGGTCTACCCCAAAAAATGTAGATATAAAAACCTTTAAGACTAGTATGCTAGCATCTAGTACAAAGGAAGATTCTACTACCACCTCTCAACAACTTCTGATCCCTTACAAATGTTGTTTGCTCCTTTTATAGAAGGTTCTACAATTATTATAATCTAATAGGATTTGTCTCTTTGAGGCATTCTATCAATTAATTTGCATATCGTATTTCTACTTTCACATATATATTTATCAATGTTGTAATTATAATATCTAATAAAAAATTCTTGTTTTGATAGATATCTACATTCTATTTTAAAGTTTTTGTTTCGATATGATAAAAGTTGTGCAATTTGATTTTACACTTGTAAATTGTATTTTCTTGAAAGCTTCAAAAGAATTTTTAATGATTTATTAATTAGACATTAAAAAATGATTTTGATACATGATTAAATATTGAATTCAAAAAAGATAAATGTAGTCAAATCTAGAAGTTTCAAATTCATTAACATACATTATGGAAAATCAATGTCATTAACAATTAAATATTGTCTATACATGGTTAAAGACATTCAATTACAAGTATTGCGTAGTCAATAAATGAATTTCCATTAACTATAAATTAAATAAATTATACATAACTTTCCATAATACTATTTACTTTTACATGTGTTTGTATTGATATTTCAAAGACACTCATTTCTCTTACAAGAATTTAGTCTCACTTCAAGGTGACTTTGGTTTCTATTTTTATCATAATTTATACACGAGGGCTTCATTGGCTAGGAAATATTATATCACATGCATTCATATTGGGGGGTTTAATATCCCAAAAAATGAGATCAATATATTTCCTTTCTAGTGAAAATAGGGGGGGTTTTAATTCAAATTATAAAAAAATGCAATATTTGGTGAAAATAGGAGTGTTTTTAATATGGGTTGTGTATTGGGAGGGGGTGACAAAAAAAGGAGTTTAGGGCAATATTTTTTGAAAATAGGGGGATTCTTTAGTATGCCATGAACGCATGTGATATAATTCAAGTTCACTAAGTGAAGTCCCCGTGAATTTATAATGACAACTATGTTCATGCTCATGACTAGAATTCACAATCTTAGATTTATCTTAAATGATTTATTACATACAATGATATTGAACAAGTTTAATGTGTGGTATACATAAAGTTGTTGTCAAATGCAGATCAAAAGTGCTTCACATAAATTTTACAAAAATAACTGATAATAATTTTTTTTAAATATATGTATAATAAACATAGAACAATCATAGATAACTTTTAAAATTTATATAAGTAGATAAAAGAATTTAAAGAAAAAGGAATACATATGTATATAAAGAATATAAATATATCAATTAGATTGAATTAAACTAAATATCTTAATGATTTTTTAAAAAATTGTGTTCTTATAAATTTGAGAAGTAAGCTAACATTTGATTTTCCTTTCATCAAAATTTTTTTTAGTGAAATGAGTAAAGTTGATGAAGATGAAGTTTTAAAATGCCACTTAATGTTTAAAACAAGATTTTGGGAGTAAAAATGGGGATTCAATTCTCAAAAAATAACCAATGTTATTTTGAGCCTAATAGGTAGGAGCCAAATAATTGAAATATAATGTACTTATATTATTTAAATATTAAAATGATTTGGAGTATACAGATAAACTCATTGCAATTTTAATATCAAGATGCATAATATCTTGAATACAACCCAAGATTGAGAGAGGGGGTGAATCAGTCTTAAACAAATCTTAACATTTTATTTCACAATTCAAATTAAACCTTAAACCTTAATCTAATTGGCAATAAAGAAAAATAAACCAATGAAAACACATGCACAAGAGAGCACTAGATTTACATGGAAAAGCCAAAAAGGAAAAAACCATGGTGAGAGTCAACTCACACTATATGAAAAATATTACAATTTGGTTTAGGGATCACTACCAAAGGAAGCTCATTGATCCCAGAAGAACTTGTAGGCTAAGGTCGACTACCCCAAGGAAAGATACAAAGGACTTGCTATGGAGACACATAGTCTTTGAGAAAGATACATTAAAATTTGAGTTACAAAGAATAAGACTTCAACATCACTACATCCAACAATCTCCCATGAATGTAGCCACTCTTGAGTCACTTCATCAAGCAATTGTTTGAAAATTTAGCTCCAATACTTCTACCATGCACTCTTACTTCTTTGCATTCACATCTTCCAGACTCCACTCTAATCCACATTAATCCACTTACTTAGAAATTGAATGATCTACTTTTGTTGGCAATATGTGTCACCATAGATGTCAATTAGATGTTTGACAATATATGTTGTCCTTGATTTTGGTTGTCATTGTTGGTGTAAATAATTATTCATCTTGGATATTATTACACATTACTTAAGTTTACTTAGGTACATGCATTTCATAGTAGTTTGGGTATGAGGCACTTGGGTGTTTGTGCCACATTGGGATAGTGTGTGTAGGAGAATTTCCACCCTTTATGGTGTTGATCTTGTTGTTACACTCCACATTAAGTGGGTGATCCACCTCATCTGGACTATTATATTGTTTCTCCTACCTACCCACACCTATTTCCTACCTACCCTTGTTTCTTATTGAGCCACATGTCATATTTGTGTGCTCACATATCCATATAGTCTTGCCTATATAAGCAGGCTCATCTACATTGTTTGTACGAACAAAAATTGAACGCTTGATGATCCAGTTGATCAGTATTTTCATCTTGATAGAATACAGTTTATTTCTATCATCTATTTTTTTCTCTCTTATTTGTGCTTTCCATTGCCTCTTGATCTTGGAAAAATCTCACATGGTATCAAATCCATTAGAGTGTCACTGGTTTGCCAATTGAGAGAAATTTGATGCTATTTGGGGTTTGCATTTTGGAGCTTTCTATTGCAGGTTATTATTGAAGCTTGATGGGTCAAATCTGAGGTCACCATTAGATTGAGGAGGTCCAAGAAAGTTAGTTTTGCCTTTTGTTTCATCCAAATCAGACTTCAGAGGCCAAATCTAGAGGCATTTGAAGTTTGAAGCCATGACAAAAATTTTCCAGAAATTATAATTTTGTAGGCAATTTTCAAATAGTGATATCTCACTCATTTGGACTCCTTTTTTCGAGAAATTTTTTTGTTTTAGGGTAGAATTTTGTGATCTGTACAATGGTGGAGGATTTTTCAGATTTTTAAATACAGGTTTTTTGGAAATCATGATATCCCAATTTTTACAACTTTGGAGGCTTCATTTGGGCTCATATGGACTCCTTTTTAGGTACCATTTTTTTAAGTGCATAATTTTTCATCTAATTTCATAATCTACTATCAGTTTTTAGCAATTTTGGGTAGAAATTGTACTTTCATCATATGGTCTTATTTGGCCAATTTGGCATTTGTATTGCATAGATCTATCTTTCTGATCTATTGCTTTGTAGTTCTTACCCTATTGGGGTAGTTGTAAAACAAAATCAGAAGTCCACCTTGCCATTTTTTGCAAGTGGCCTATTGTACATGCACTACATATAAAGTGCCAAAATCATAATTTGTGGGGGGGGGGGGTGTACTTTGATTGAGTGAATTTAGGGGGTGTCTCTTGTGCTTTTGTGCTCTTGTGTTCCTTCCTTTTTGCTACTATGGGTTCTTCTAAGTTTCCTCTATTAACTCCTCATAATTATGCTACTTGGAAAATTGATGCATGGAGTAAACTTATGGAAAAAGGACTAACTCATTATATTGATGGAACTATTGTTGCTCCAGTTGATCCTAAGGTTGATCTAGTTGGTCAATTGGATTGACTCACTAAAAATATCATGGCAATTGGTACCTTAAGAAAGTATGTATCAAAGGATCTCATTTTTCATATTGAGAAGTGTACTCTAATCAAGGATGCTTGGCAAAAGTGTCAATACTTGTATGGTCAAGTTGATGAGATTAGGGGATATCAGATTGATAGTGATCTCACCATGTTAGATCCTAAGAACTTTGATACTATACAAGATTATGTCACTAAGGCAAATGAGTTGAGGGCACAACTCAAGGATTGTGGCATTGATAAGAAGGATACTCAATTGATCTTCAACTTGATGGGCAAGCTTCCACAAGAATATGCATCATTTGTTTCTAGTTTCCAAACCCATAGGATGACAATGGGTTCAAGCTACACAATGCCTACATTTGATGCTTTCACTGAAATGTTGATGATGGAACAAACTAAGTTGATAAGCATGGGCATTCTTAAGGCTTCTAAGTCTCAAGCATTAGTGGAAAATCAAGGGAACAAAGGAAATCAAGGAAAGGGAAACTCAAACAAGAAGAAATGGCAATCAAAGCCTAAGGACAAAGCATCATCCTCTCCACAACAAGGACATTCATCCTCTTCCAAGAGGGATAACTCACCAAAGAGGGAGAGACCTACTTGTGCCTATTGTAAAAAGTTTGGTCACGAGGAGCGTCGTTGCCATTCTAATAAGATTGATGAGCTCACACATATCCTCAAAAATCATAACATTGATTTGCCTAATGTCTATAAGAAGGATGATTTGTCAACTTTCACTTCCTCACATTCAAAAGGAAAAGGGCAAGCATTCATGGCTTCTACAAGTGGGAAGACTCTTTTGGGACAAGAAAAGGAAAATCTCTATGTGCTACTACCAGTCATGATTCAGAGAGATGGCTTCTAGATTTAGGGGCTTCTCATCATATGGCATCTTCGCAGTCTATGTTCTTACATTTGAGCCTTGCACCATGCTACAGATTTTGATGGGCAATCATACATACATGGATGTGAGTGGGAAAGGATATATTGACATTGGGGATAACTCCTTCAATGATGTGCTATGTGTACCCACTTGACAAACAATCTCCTTTCCATCTATCAAATCACACATGGCGCAACTAAGAGAGTTGTGGAGTTCACACCTGTGTCAGTTTTCATTAGAGACTTGGATACTAGAGCTATCATTGCGACTGGGGTGGTTGATCATGCATCTTGGTTATACTCCTTTTCATATTTTTTTGATGATGATGATTTCACATTTGATGATTCTACACATGATGATCACACTTCTTGTGATGGTTCAGATTTTGAGGAGAACTTTGGGCACTTGAACATGGGGATTCTCACATATGACCCCATTCTTGAGACTTGTATTTCATCTCCTCATATTGATATCACATCACCTATTGCACCTGATGATGCAGATAGTGTGATAGTTTTGCCTTCATGTGATTCAATGTAGCAGGATATTCAATTTCTTCCAGCTTCAGATTCATGGGATGATTACTTAACAGACATTGCAGGTTTGTTTGTGGAATCCTACATTGCAGATTTGGGAGACATAATTGATGAAATTCATCTTCTCTTTAATGAAGATGATACTTCTTCAATTGTTGTGAGGGAACACTCTGACCCTCTTGTTCATTCTCTACATGATCATTCTTTTGAGGTTGACATGATTATGGATACTTATGTACAATAGTTGGAGGAGGTCTCTTTATCTTTTGAGGAGACATGTGAGTCTTTGGGACATGTTATACATCCATCTCCACTAGATCTTGGAGTGCCTTTTTCAGTAGTGTGGCACAGTTTACCACCTTTGGAGGGGGTATCTTTCAACATTGACATGGGGACACTTGAGCAGTTTTTTAGAGATTCCATTCATCATGATTTTTTTTCATACATCTTCCCTTCATGATTGGGGATACTTCATGGATACACCTTTGGTTTTGTTTCTTCCTAAGGGGAGGAATTTTGTTAGACATTCATGGAGCATTTTCTTCATACATCAAGCTTCTATCATTGGTGCAAATTCCACATTGAGGGGGGGCTTCCTAGTCTCTCTTCTTCGTCTTCTTCTTCTCTCATATGGGGGGACTTTTTCCTCACATGGGGTTTTGTCCTTCACATACTTCTAAGAGAGTTATTTTTATCTAGTTTTCATCTCTCTTTTGGGGGAGGGTTTTTTCCCATTTGGTTTTTCCCTCTTTCCCTGCTTTGTGAGAGATTTTGTTGCATTGGTTTGCATGCATTTGCATTTGTACATGGGTACCTAACATGGCCTAGTAACCAAGACCCATCTTGCATTGCTTAGTTGCATTGTAGACTTAAGTGCATTCCCCTAATTTGCACTTAAGGGGGGGTGTTGGTGTAAATAATTATTCATCTTGGATATTATTACACCTTACTTAAGTTTACTTAGGTACATGCATTTCATAGTAGTTTGGGTATGAGACACTTGGGTGTTTGTGCCACATTGGGATAGTGTGTGTAGGATAATTTCCACCCTTTATGGTGTTGATCTTGTTGTTACACTCCACATTCAGTGGGTGATCCACCTCATGTGGACCATTATATTATTTCTCCTACCTACCCACACCTATTTCCTACCTACCATTGTTTCTTATTGAGACACATGTCATATTTGTGTGCTCACATATCCATATAGCCTTGCCTATATAAGAAGGCTCATCTACATTGTTTGTACGGACAAAAATTGAATGCTTGATGATCTAGTTGATCAATATTTTCATCTTGATAGAATATAGTTTATTTCTATCATCTATTTTGTTATTTCTTATTTGTGCTTTCCATTGCCTCTTGATCTTGGCAAAATCTCACAGTCATTGATGATATGGTGATTGGTTGGAGACAAAAATGCTATAGTTATCGATGAAGTGATGATGGAGTTGTTGACAAATGATTGCTAGTTGTTGTCATTATGTTTTTCATGATTAATATGAAGAGATTTATAAAGAACATATGGATATTGATTGTAAATGGTTTGTGGACATCAATCGTCTTGGTGTTTGATGTGTACATTAGGTATGCTATTCTAATATATTTGATGTTGTTGACAATGTGGCTGGAGGCAATGATAGCCTAATGAAGTTTAGATAACTTGAGATATTACGATGAGGACTAGATGCATGAAGAAAGAATAAAGATATTGTACTGAATGAGAAGGTGATATTTTTGAGACATTTTGGTCCTTGGAATTTTGATAAAGCAAGTTGGTGCAAAATTATGTAATGATGTGTGTTTGAAAGAATTCTCCACATTCCTCTACATTTGTTGATATGATCTTGTGGACTTGGATATAATGTTTATCTCTATGGGTCCATTGCACTCCTATAATTTTAGGTCCTTGAGGTTGTAGCCTATATGATTGATGATTGTAGTGTTAAAAATTATCACTCATCTAGGTTAATGGTGTTTTTGATTGATGGCAACACACATCAGTTTCTAGTTGGATACTTAACCGGTACTCACCAATATTCATGGTTCAATAATCAACATTTATGTAACCGACATTCAGGGTAACCAACAAACTAGGAACCGGTACACAAAGGCCGACATAGGAGGTTGATCCAGCAAGAATAACGTGGAGGCGACAATGGTCACATTAATTAATGTTTATATTTTGTATAGGCTGACATATAATCACTTTGTAAAAATTATTGTAAGCCAACATAAGGCATTTATGTTTATGTTTGTAAAGGGTATATATCCAGTCTGGTTAGGTCATTTTTTAGATATAGATGTGTAATATCATGTGAACGATCTTGATCGACAAAATGCAAATGTAATAATCTATAATCAGTCTTGGTTGATGGTTAAGAGGTTTGGGAATTAATATAGGTTACCAGTAAGGGAGGATACAATGTAAACTGGTACAGACAGTGCTTAAACCGAAACTCCTCCAGCATAGAAGATGCATTTCCTGAGTTCAAAATTTTGTTTGTCACTCCATATTTGGTGTTTGTAGTCAGTGAGGCTCCTTTTGTGATGAGAAATGCGCTCTAGGCTATTGGCCTTCCTACATTTGTAGGCCCCACTTGTAATATTTATTCATTTGGTCAGTGGCTAGATATGGTGGGTCACCAATCCCACTGTGGTTTTTCCTCTTTGAGGTTTTCCACTTATAAATATCTGTGTTATGGTGTTTATTCTTGTGGTTGCATTGTTATTACTTGTTGTTACTTTATTTTATGCATACCGATTAATTTTAATAAGGCTAAAAATACTCTAACTGGCTAAACACTAATTCAGCCCCACTCCCTCTTAGTGTTCTTGGATTCCAACAATTGATATTAGAGGCTGGTGCCTTGGAGTAAGTCTAACAGCTTGAGGAAGATCCTGAATCCGGAATCCATGGAGATGAGTATGGAGAAACAAATTGAAGTGGCACTTGAAGAATATGATGTTGAAAGGATGAAGAAATTGAAGTTGCAAGATGAGTTGAACTCTGTAAATGAATTCATTCTTATCCTACAGGAGAGGTTGTCATTTGTTCAAGATAGAAGGAAATAAATTTTAGAAAATTGGGATGATGAAGAGAAGAATGCGCTTAAGGATCAATGTCAGAAGTTGAGTTAGGAGAATGGTGTCATTAAGAACAAAATGCAAGCCCTAACTATGAGGATGTCTAAGGAGATTTAATACCAGAAGAAGAATGAAGAAAATATTGGCAAATCTCTGAAAGACGGATCTGAGGAATGCATTAGGTTGCAGCATGAGAATGATATGTTAAGAACTAAATTGGTGCAATCCCATAATAATGAGCAGGAGTTGGAAAGATAGATAACAGTCCTAAGAGGAGAGATGGATACTAAAAATGAGTATAATTACAAGTTTAAGGTCAGTTATACAAAGCTTGATAAATTATTGAAGGATCAAAGGTGCAAGGGAGACACTAGGGGTCTTGGATTTGAGCATGGAGAAATCTCTGGTACTACAAATGAAGATGAAACAACTGGTCAAAAGAACAATTAGGAAAATCCACCTATCAATCGTAATGAGAACACCGGTAAGGAAACCCAATGCACATAAATTCAATGGTAGATGTTTTGTTTGCAATAAATTCAATGCAGAAATAGAGCAAATCACGGTAATAATGCAGTTCCCGGTCAGTGTTCTAATTGTAAAAAGTATGGTCATAGGACAAAAGATTGTAGAATTAATATGAAATGTCATGCATGTGGAAAGTTTGGGCATATGGCTAATCAATGTAGGTCAAGGAATAATCAAGGATACAAAAAGACAATACAAAATAACAATGTCACATGTTATGCATGCAACAAAATAGGGCACATTGCTAAATATTGCAGAAGTAAGAACAATCCAATAGGAAATGATGACAAGGGAAAGTAAAAGATTGATGATATATGGAAGGAGCAAGAGTTGAAATGGGCTAGAAAATATGAAGATCAACTAGAAGAAGCTAATACACCAGTTATTCAACCGACAGAGCTGAACATCCCTGCAGCGATAAGAAACTCATCTAGTAACTAAGGCATTAGACTTAGAGGGAGGAAAATTATTGATAGATCTTACATTGCCCCCAGTAGTGGTCTACAAACTTGTTTCAGACTTTGGTGAAGTGAGTTGAAAGGTTTACCGACACTAAGTTAATGGATTTTGGATCCGGTATGATATGTTGACATGCATTAATGTCAATAAAAATTTAGGGTTATGCAGAATATAAGAGAAAATTGCTTCATTTTTTATCACACAACATTCAGAGAAAACTAGAGCGAGTCTAAGGCGATCAAGGCAATTAAGAGCTTTTTTCGAGCAATTTCCAGTAATCTCAAAGCAATTTTTTCTAGGGTTTTCACCGATGAAGGTTGCGAGGTATTTTCTCTATTTTCAAGATATCTTTCTGCAATCATAATGGTATCTGTATCTTCTCCCACTCCAGTAGATGTAGCTACTCCTGTTGTGTTGGACATTAAGGATCATCCACATTTGGAATTCAAGAAATGCCCTCAGAATGCAAAGGTCGATGACTCAATCAACATGTTTTCTAGGGTTCTTGATGGAGTTCTTTATGTGGAGGATGTAAGATCTTATATTCATTGCACATTGGATGATCTCGATTCAATAGAGATCAAGACAATGTACATGACTACCCTACTCAACAAGGATGGGTTGATGAAACCGGAATTTCAAATTCTAGAGAATTAGGGTTTCACCGATATTATGGAGATGCTTGAGTTCGAGGATGAGATGATCCGAGTCCATGTTAAATTCATATGGTTAGACTGGCCCCACAAGATCACAAAGGATGCTATTCATGTGATTACCAGTTTTCCCCAGACACTGGAAAAGAAGAAGATTTCCAATAATGAGGGGAATAAGTTAACCGATGCAACCTTTGATAAACGGTCAATGCGGATTAGCACTATTAGGGAAAAAGACATTCAATTTGCGAGCATGATCATCGGTTACAAGGTAACCCAATCCAACCGGTTAAACTCTATTGATAGCTCTTATATCTACTGTGCATACAAAATGGTCAAGGAGAGTGAGAATTATGATCTCTATCATTGGATGCACGATGAGTTAATTCTAAATTTGGGAAAGATGAAGAGAGAAAAGAAAGATACATTCCGGTATGAAAATCTTATTGTATGTTTAATGCTTCTCTTTTTGAATGAGTTACCAGGATCCGGTAAGAGACAATGGATCTTTGATATACAAGTAGGCAAGAAGATTAAGGACGGTTTGAGGAATTTAGGTCAAAACAAAGACTCCCTTATGTGGATCTATTTTAAATCATTTCAAAGACAATGAAGCAAAGAGTAAGAATCCCTAAACATATTGTTGATAAATACTCTATTGAGATCTGTTTTATGGTGAAAAAGGATGAAACTTTGATGGAGGCAGTGCAACCCAGAACTATATGGGTAACTGAAATGGGGTATGAAGTTGACAAACACATCTTGGAATTATATGCCAAGATGCTTATTTATGCCCCGATAGATGAGAAGGAGAAAACCTTTGGGATAGCATAGTCAAAGGAATCCAAAGTTCAGATAGGTTTCAACAAGAAGAAGAGGGAAGGACAAATCAAGAAGGTTGGGGAAGATGTACAAAAGATGTCTTCTTAAATCAAGAAAATCATTGGCTTAACAGAAGGATCTTCTCCAGTAGCAGTTCAGGCCTCACTAGCAACAACAACCGGCAAGGGTGTAGTGAAGAGGAAGAAACCAGAGACTTGTATTTCCCCTGTTGCATCTAGTTTTGATACTGAAGATGATCCCCCAAAGATCCCTAAGACTTACATACGGATTCACATGAAGAAGCCTAAGGAAGGAAAGAAACATAAAGTAAAGGTCACCCCTGTAGTAGTCCTAAATAAAATTTTGAAGGAGAGGAAACCCATAGAGAAGAGGAAACTGGGTAAGGAGACTGCTTCTACACACGGAAAGAAGAAGAAATTAGATATAGATGTAGCTCTCGAATCCGATAAGATTATTTAATTCATTCCTCCTCTCTCAGTTGCTGAATTGATTGATCAAATAACCAAAGATGTAATTTTCAGAAATATACAATATTATTATGTACATATGGATGATAAGGAACAAATGGAGATTAAGGAAACAGCTTTGTTGTACTTGGACATACATAAGAAAGCACTTATAGAGATATAAAAATAAATACTGACATAATTATATAATAAATTGGATGCTAGGAGATTGTCTATAGTTGAAGAGGATAAACATATAAATAAACATGAATTGTTAACTATTTGTGGAGCTATTACATATGATGAGATGCAACAGTGTTTGGAATATGCAAGTAAAATAATTTTCCAAAGAAGACACCGAAATGTGAGTCTCATGGTAGGTAGAGTAAATGAAATATTTAAGGAGACCCATGAGGAATGGGTAAAATTCTTTATAGATAAACCTGATTTATTTACTCTACTGGTATTCCCTCCTAAGTCTAGTATTCAAGACATATTAGTTGATGGCAAGGGAAAGGGTATATTAGGTATGAATTCATTGGTTTTGGAACATAAAATAATTGAGGATATTCCTCTAGTTGAACCACTTGTACAAAATGTTAAGGTTTGTCTGCCGCCAATTGATGTTGAATAGGGTAAGGAGGTCACACCAAAACAAATCACTCTGGATGTAGAGGTCATTGATATTGAGGTAATTAATAAACGGGTTGAGGATATTGAACCTCCAATAAAAAATGTACATACGGAAGAGGTAAAGGTTGAGCAGGTTACTACACAAAGTGGCGAAGCCACCGGTGCAAGTCATAAGGTTGAATCCTCCAAGAAAATTTTAGACATCATTCATTATTGGCACTTTACTCATCCGGTCAAGCAAAATTTAAGAAGAACATTATACAATTGAGCAATTTTGAACTCATATTTTTTGCAACTCAAAAATTAATGAAGGAAGGGTCTGAAGATAAACAAGTCGTTGAGTAAGAAATCCTAGTTTTGTAGCAACTTGCATCAAAATGTAAGATAGATCAGATTGGAAGTCCATTCGGTAAGTTGAGAGGTTTGACATAACATATTGCCAAAGAGTATAAAACTCTACATCAAGTATCAAAATGACAACTAGTTGAAAGGTACAATGCGGCTAGATTGGTCACCTATAATAATATGATTGCATCTGACAAGACTAATTTGACAAAGGAAGTAATAAGGATTGATGAAGCTCTTCATCAATGCAGTCATGTATACCGATCTTTCACTAACACAAAAAATTTAACCGTAGACCTGGATAATAAGATAAAAGTGGATAAGGATAGAATTGAACAACTTCTAGTCAGTTTTGATGGTACAAAATTATTGACCAGCTCAGTTGATGGTCAATTCTTGCTTCTTGAATCTGAGATTTCAGCCTTGGAGAAGGATAAGTACAGGGTGATCGAACAGGCAAGAGAGTTAAGAGGATTATTTATTCCCCTCCTTAATACTTTGTTGCTTCATAAGAGAGATTGTATAGAACAAATGGGTAAGCCCACACTGGTAGATCTAACAGAGGTAGAAATTCATGCTTACATTCTAAATGGTTTGGTATAAATTTTGAGAATCTTAAAATCAGGTTGGGATACTTACTTGATATTTTTGAAGGGTGCTTATCTAGACATTTTCAAAGCTCCGATAAACACAAATTTTGACTTAATTCTTTCATTCATTCATTTACCCCAGATTTCGCATTTCTATCAAAGGGGGAAAGGTTGATACGAAAAATGATTAGGGACATAAGTAGTAATGTATAGCTCAGGGGGAACAACATCAGTTTTGGAAATTGGCTTTGGTAGGTAACCAAAACAACACTTCATTGGTCCATTTTTCACATGAGTGTTGCCATCAATGCCAAAGGGGGAGATTGGTGGCAATTGTCACTCATCTGAGTTAATGGTGTTTTCATTGATGGAAACACACATCAATTTTTGGTTGGATACTTAACCAGTACTCACTGGTATTCATGGTTCAATAACCAACATTCATGTAACTGGCATTCAGGGTAACTGGCAAACTAGGAACTGGTACACAAAGATCGACATAGGAGATTGATCTGGCAAGAATAACATGGAGGCGGCAATGGCCACATAAATTAATGTTTATAATTTGTATAAGTTGACATATAATCACTTTGTATAAATGATTGTAAGCCAACATAAGGCATATATGTTTATGTTTGTAAAGGGTATATAGTCAGTTCGATTAGGTCAATTTTGAGATATAGCTGTGTAATATCATGCAAGCGGTCTTGATCGACAAAATGCAAATGTAATAATCTATAAGCGGTCTTGGTTGATGGTTAAGAGGTTTGGGAAGTGATATAAGTTATCGGTAAGGGATGATACAATGTAAATCAGCACAGACAGTTCTTAAACTGGAACTAATCCAGCATAGCAAATGCATTTCCTGAGTTCATAATTTTGTTTGTAACTCCATATTTGGTGTTTGTAGTCAGTGAGGCTCCTTTTGTGATGAGTAGTGTGCTCTAGGTTTTTGGCCTTCCTACATGTGTAGGCCCCTCTTGTAATATTTATTCATTTGGCCAGTTGATAGATATTGTAGGTCACCAATCCCACTGTGGTTTTTCCTATTGGATGTTTTCCATCTATAAATCTCTATCTTATGGTGTTTATTCTTGTGGTTTCATTGTTATTACTTGTTGTTACTTTATTTTATGCATACTAGTTAATAAGTAGGTTTTTTAATAAAGGTAAAAATACTCTAACCGGCAAAATAGTGATTCACCCCCCCCCCCCCCCTCAATGTTCTTGGATTTCAACATGTAGTTGGTTGGTAGTGTAGTTGTCTATCAAAATTGGTCTGGAAAATGCTTTATATTTCTCTACATTGTTGTTTCTGGTGTCTTAGTTCAAGTTTAATAAGATGTTTTTTGGTGCAAGCAATCATAATGGTGTTTTGTATTTGACTGGCTCTCTAGAGTGAAGAATTTAGTGTCAGCTATCTTGGGCCAGTATAATCTTGATATGAAAAGATGAAAGAAGGTTTTGAGAATGTTTTTGGATGTTCAAGGAATTTCCCTACGTGTTTTGTATGGTCTTGAAATGATGCATTGTGACTAGATAAATTATGGTTCAAGGTAATTGATCTAGACCACAAAGATCCACCTGCACCAATTTAAAAGGTATGTTTTTATCTCCAATCTTTTATGATGGGAAAGGAGTCTCGGTGTTATTGATAATAAAACCTTCACAAACTTGATAATCTCATTCAATAGGGGATAACCCTTTTACTATTTTCTTTTGGTAAAGTAGCTTCAACCCTCAAAATTGTTGGTGTTCATAACTCATATGTCATAGCCATGACTCATTATCTAGGACTACATTTAAAGATTGAGTTTCTCCATATACAAGTACAAGAGAAAAAATCTATTTTGTAGCATATGTAGTTTTGCTACAATATCATTGCTATATGTTTTATCATAAACAACATGTTTATTATTTTTTTAAATAATAAAAAATATTTCTTAGTAAGTTGTCCAATACTTAACAAATAATTGATTATTCCTGGAATATATAACTCATCATTTATATATTTTTCCATGCCTTGCTTAGTTCTAACTATGATTATTCATATTCCCATAACAAGCACATTTACTTTAGGAGACTCTTTTATCTTCACAAGGATGCTCTTATTTCCTGTCATATGGTTACTATAGACTTTTGGAAACTTTAGTTATGTTGAGTTGTTTTCTCATTGATTTCAAGTCATCAAGTTTTATCATTGATGTCACTATGTGTTTTAGATGGTCTGGAAGTAAGTGTTTAGATTGGAATCATGAAATTTCCATAGTCCGTGATAATATGTTTGTATACTTTTGGATTCAACTGTGTAGATTTTTATGCCGCCAACATTTTGGATCAAACACCATGATCCATTGTCAAGGAAAGAGAGAAAGTGAGAGAGAAAGAGAATATAATATGATGATATTAGTAGACATAAAAGGTTTAAAAAGGTGGAGGAACATGCACAAGGACAGAGGCACAAAGAACAAGGAGTTAAAAATAAATTTAAAAAAACCAACAAGGAAATAACAAAAAACAGGAACAAAGAATTTAAGAGGAAGAAAAATAAACTAAAAGAAAAATAATATATATATATACCACGAAACAAAAAGATCAAAGATAAAAATAAACAAAACAAAGAAAACAAAGAATGAGAACAAAGAAACAAAAATAATGAAAAATGAAAGAAAGAATGAAGGAAACTAAATGTAAAAAATGTTTAAGAATATTATATATATATATATATATGAATGAAAATAATAAGTGAGCATACACACAATGCACAACCACACGCACACATGGTATATATACATACATAGATACATACATACATACATACATACATACAAACAAACAAATAAACAAAGATACATAAAATAAAAATAAAAAAGAACCAAAGAACAAAACAAGAAGAACAAAACAAAACAAAACAAAAATGAAGAGAAGGAGAACACAAACCAACAAATAGAGGGAAAATAAAAACCATGGAAGATAGATAGACCAACCAACAAGGAAGACAAAGAACACAAAAGGGAAATGAAGGGACCCAAAAACAAGACAAGAAGAACAAGATGCAAAGGGAAGGAGAGAAGACAGGACATGGGAAGAAAGGAAGTGAAGAAAGAGAAAGAGAGAAAAGAGGCCCAAAAAGGAGGAATGAAAAAGAAAAGGAATAAGGAGAAGGGAAAGGGGGAGACAAAAGGAGGGGAAAAGGTTCAGGAGGAATGGGAGAACTACGTTTATTAAGATGGTTTAGAAGGGGGAGCCAAGAGAAGATTAAAATCCAACCCCCATCTTGATTAAGGTTGGAAGGGTGATTATGGATTTAAATATCTTTTTTGAGCTTCCTTCTAAAGTAGTTTTCCTCAACCGTAACAATTTGAGTGTCTTCTAAGGGGATGTGGTGTTTGGTCTTGGAAAAGTGCTCAGAAATGGTCGATTTAAGGATCCATTCATGTCTAATGTCAACCCAATGTTCCTTAATTCTCATGATTATGGAGCAACTAGACTAACTGATAGAAGGAGTGCCACATGAACAAGTGACTTTATAGACATGTTGTTATGTATTTTGGTGGTGATGTTGAGTATGTATGAAATTTTTCCCAGAAGGCTAGTGTAGTGGAAGTTTCAATATGCATGAAACGATATTTATATGTAGGAAAGAGTAGTTAATGTCCTAGTGGAAGAATACTTTTCAATCCTCTTCTTTGTGAAGATTGTGGATTGTGGATCTGGTTATAATGTTTATAATTTGTGCATATTATGTCATGAAGTTTTCAAGTCCTCTATAGCTTAAATGGTAGAGTTGGTTGTTGTAATCGATTCTGGCAGTGAGACTGTCTATTAGAATTGATCAAGAGAATTCTTGGAAGTTCTCTTATGTGTTATTTCAAGAGTTTCAACTTGGAGGGAATGTTTATTTGGTTTGTGTAGTGTTCCAGTTCAATTTTTTGGTTTTGGTTTAATAGGAATAACAAGTTATGATGTTTTGTGTTCAATGTAGTCAGCTATTTTGGTCTCTAGCTAACTAAAGTGGTGTATCTTATTTGGATCATTATCTTTTGGTCTAGATATGCATTGGAATTTATGTTTGGATTGTTGATATGGGTCTCATCATGGTGTTTGTAGATCCGCAGTGTGTATTTTGCATTAGAGGATGGTTTTTGGATCAACTGGTTAATGTGCTTTATTGTTTATCTACATGTTTTATTTGGTGTCGACTTTGGAGGATGTGTTAATGTGTGTGGTTCATTAGAATCAATTTAGAATGATTTTTTGTGATGTGTTTTGACCCCCTCTATCTCTTGGAGTGGACCGATTATGTGTTATTGGTATGGGTGGCCTCATTTATGTAATATTGTATATTTTATTGTGGCTGCCCTAGTTGATATTTCTGATGAATGATCTTGTATGTATGGATGTGCGTATTAATCCTATGAGGATCTAGTAAATACTGAGAGGGGGGGTGAATAAGTATTAGGACCAATTCAAACTTTAACTCAAGATCAAACTTATCTCAGATCTGAAACCATTTAGCAAATATCTCAACTTCTATAATCAAATATAATAACCTCTTTATCAAGTTTGCTTAACACATTAATCAAATCATTTACCAATACTTTCACCACTAAAGCAATTATATAAACTTGATCAATTACCAACTCATTAACCTTATCAATAAGATCAAATACTTTCTCAAACTACTTCTTATCAGTACCGATAAATTCTAATAAACTTCTGATAAAACATCATAACTGGTGTCTCAAAAATAATGCATGAAATAAAATATAAACAAGAATGTCACATGAAAAACATTCCACACATTAACACCATAATTTTTTGATATGGAAACCCAAATAGGGAAAAACCACGGTGGGAGTTGGCAACCACAAATATTTGTACTCTTTTTAAGTACACTCTATTGGGAGATTAGCCTTGTTAGGAGCTTACAATACGCCTGGTTAGGAGCAGACCCTGTTAGGAGTCACCCGGTTAGGAGCTTGATGATCTCTTAGAATCAACCTCGGGAGAGGATTTAACACTCTTTTGAGAGATTCCCTGTTAGAGGACTTAAATGTTTAAGGCCTCTTAGGACCTACCTAGTTAAGGGATTCAACCTGTTGCAACTATTAGGGAACAATAGTAAGAAAATCATTTATTTACTTGCACTTCTCTGATTGCTTGATCAGATCCAATTATACACAACACTCTGAAACTCTCAAGAAGAACTCACACTTCACTTGGATGGCTTAACACATTCTCTAAGACCACCGACACAATAAACATCAACTGTGTCAACCTAAATAGCCATTTCAACTAGGTCGGCCACAAAACCTAATTACATCATGAATTTAAAATTAGATCACAAGAGATCATCATAGATCTCTATACAGATCATTACAACACATTATAATGCAATATCAACCATTGGTTGACCATAACCCATCACAAAAATCTGATCTGTATCCTCAAAACACTCTACTAAGTATTTTGCTGATTCCCAACAAAATCTTCCTTGAATTGTGCAAAAATAGCTATCAAATCATTCACGTAGGTTGTGTTGTGTTACCAACTTCATGTAGACTCATTGTCGATCACCATCATAAAAGAAATCATTACCAATTTGATGATTCCTTCACCAGTCCTTAAACCCTACTTAAACCTTAGCAAAACATCATTAGAAATTTGAAACACACCTTCTGGTAATCATCAAAAGTTTTGGTTCTAGTCATATACACATTACCATGATACAAGTTCACCATCCAAACAAAAAATCACTAGTCATCACTGATCGACCGATCCAATCAAAACAATTCCGCTTTACCGATTAAAGTCCTACTCCACAGACTTTAGTTCATTATTGGTAAACCCTGTCTTCAGGTAAACCAAATCACTTATATGACAAAAAAAAAATCAGGAACATCAGTTGCCAACAATGACAACACAAATAATTGATCATGTCACCCATTCATAGAATCTCAATCTCTTCATCACAAATAGACTTTTATCCTTTACTGGTGCAGTCATTCAACTTCAACTACATCACTTGATCTACATCAGGTATGACAAATGCCAACAATCTCCCCCTTTGGCATTGATGGCAACAATAATCAGATATACAATCAGAATAATATCCTCATTATGTAACTTTCTTGCCAATATCACATCTTTGTTGGTTCTCATTTTGTCATCTCCCCCTTAATCAATGCTTCACACAATCTGATCTCTAACTTCTCACATGTCTTCCATATCTGATTTCTACTCTTTTCTTATTCCCCTTTGACAACAATGCCAAAGATGTAAATGCATCACTTGTCTTTAATTCTAGTGTTGCCTCTTTCATCATCTTTGCTACATAAATCAAAAAAATTATAACAGAGAATTAAATCATAACTTTACATCAGACTTGCTCCCTAAAGGAGTAGCCTTTACCTTCATCAATCCTTAGTGAAAAATAAACATGAAATCCACAAGATTGATGGATCTCCATCATTTTAGTTCTTCCAGTGTAGGGGTCTAGCCCCTAGTTTACCTCTAAGAAACTCAACGATATCCTTCGGTAAGGACTTAGTAAAGATATCAGCCAATTGATCTTTACTCTTCACATATTGCATCTTCACCTCCTTATCTTGAACCCTTTCCCTTAGGAAGTGATACTTAAATTCAATGTTCTTGATTCTAGCATGAAGTACAGGATTCTTAGAAATATTGATTGCACTTGTATTATCACAATAGATAGTCACTGGTTCTGACATATCTATCTTGAATCATTCTAGTACATGTCTCATCCATATTGCATGCGTGCAATTCATGGATACAGCTACATACTTAGCTTCAGTTGTAGATTGAGAAACATAAGTTTGTTTCTTACTCATTAAAGACATTTCCTTCCCAATTAGCATCAGTAAAGACATCTAGAGTAAAATCACCTTTATAGGGATACCATAAACTATAGTCTACTGTTCCTTTGAGATACCACAAAATTCTCTTCACAGCCACCATGTGACTCTCTTTAGGATCTTTTTGAAATCTAGCCACTAATCCAACAACATGAGCAATGTACGGTCTACTATGGACAACATAGTGTAGCTTGCCAATCATAGATATGTACTCTTTTTCACTAACAATAGGGGAATCATCTTCCTTTGACAACTTGCAACCAATCACCATCAGTGTCCCTACTGCTTTGCAGTCTTCCATGCCGAAAGTATTCAACACCTCTTTGATATACTTGGTCTGACAAATAAAGATACCACCATCTAGTTGTTGAACTTGTAAGCCAATAAAGAACTTAATTTCACCAATTAGAGACATTTCAAATTCTGTTTTCATTATTTCAGCAAAGTCCATACACATATCATCATTGCCACCAAAAATTATGTCATCAACAAATACTTCTACTATCAGCATCTTGTCTCCATCAGTCTTTAAATAAATGTTGTTGTCCTCACTGGTACATTGGAATCCAATCCTTATCAAATGTACATGTAATCTCTCATACCAATCTCTCGGTGTCTTCTTAAGACCATACAAAGCTTTGTGCAATTTACACACCACATGTCTTTATTATTAGTCAAGGAAAATCCATCTGGTTGTTCAATGTATACTTCTTCTAGAATCTCATTCAGAAAGGCTTACTTGACATCCATTTGGTAGACTTTGAATCCCTTATATGCAGCAAATACTAGTAGCATCCTTACACCTTCTAATCTAGCAATAGGTGCAAATGTTTCACCATAATCCTCATCTTCCTTTTGAGTATACCCTTTACAGACTAACCTTGCCTTGTTTCTTACAATCCTTCCTTCTTCATCCAATTTATTCCTAAAGACCCATTTTGTTCCAATTACATTCTTATCCTCTAGTCTAGGAACAAGTGACCATGTCTGATTCTTCTCAATTTGATCTAATTCTTCATTCATTGCCTTAACCCAATCATCATCCTTTAGTGCTTCCTTAACTATCTTGGGTTCAATTGTAGATATCTGTCATGCCCAAAATTTAGGGCAAAAACAGAACAAATTTTTTTTTTTAAACATACTAATTAATTAACAAGTCCACTCACACGACAAGCGTTATAGAAATTTCCATAATTAAATTCGAGCTAGTCCTGAGGTGAACCAAGCATCGATAGATTGTTAAATATTATTTGCGAAAAACTAACTGGTTTAATATTATCTCCATGAGATACCTAGTCCTTGGGTTTATTAATTCAATCAAGCTAAAGGAATAGGAGAGAGAAAAATTAATTTAATCTCCAATATGACTATAAAGTCTAATCAACCATTTTTTTTTATTTCTCTTTATTACTTGCTTCAAATTATAACCAGAATTATATAAATATATATATATATATATATATATTTATATATACATATATATATATATTTATAATTAAATACTTCATCCAAATTATGACCAGAATTTATATATATATATATATATAGATACATATATTTTAAATATTTTGATTCTAATTCAAAAGCACATTAACTTTCTAAATATTAATCCCTATTTCCCCAACCCTAATTAGGGTTCTATTTTCTCATATTTTAATATCAAACCTAATTATCATATTATTTTTAAAATCCATTTGCCCTAGCCCCACCCGGGCTAGGGTTTAACCCATATCTTTTTTAATAGAAAATTTTATGCTGGGCCGAAGACCCCAAGGTGGCCATGTTTATTTTTTTGTGCAGGTTTCGGATGTTGGAGGCGGGGAGAGCCGTGGCGCCACTGTGTGGGCGCACAGTGGGCGCCGCGGCACCACTATGTGTCCACACAGTGGGTGTCGCTAGCGGCTCCCCACTGTGTGGCCACACAGTGGCGGCCGCGGCCATCCACTGTGTGTCCACACAGTGGGAGCCGAAGTGGCTCCACTGTGTGTGCACACAGTGGGCGCCGCGCGGCCCTCACTGTGCGTACACACAGTGGGGTCTGCGTGGACCCAAAAACATCTCCCCATTTTTTTAAAAAATTTAATATTATTATTTTTTTTTTAAATATATTATATATAAATATATATATATATATTTATATATATGTATATATATTTATATTTATATAAAATTTATAATCATAGTTTAAAAAGGGTGAAATTATTCCAATAAATACATTTTTTTTTTTTTTAAAGATTTACATGCAACAATCTTAAATTAATATACAAAGGAAAAGCAATATATGTTAATTCAAAAAAAATAAAAATATATATATATATATATATATATATATATATATATAGACTTAAGTTTCCTTTTTTAATTATTTGTTTCTAATTGCTGAGAGGAATGAAGCAAATTCAATTGTTAAGCTTTTTAACCAACACTAATTAGAAATACAATCTAGAAAAACTTTTCAGGAAAAACAATATACTTCTCCTTAATAAATATATTCATTGATTTTTCAACTAATTAAGCAATAACTTAAAGCATTCTTTTTTTTTTAAATACATAAGATTTTTCAGTAAAATAAATTCGTATTTTGCCACAAGTAAAATATAGATAAAATTTAAATGAAATCTATTCTTTTTCTCCATAATACAAAGAAGCTTTTGCATGCAACTCAAAATAACTTTTCTTTTACTACAAATCAGAAGTAGAAATAAAACAAGCTTTTCTTCTTACAACTCTTAAGATATTCTGCAAATTGTACTGGATGTTTCTTTGTTTAACCACAACAATAACCCCAAGTCAAATTTAAAGAATTACATCTTGCCTCTCATTTCTAAGAATGAGGGCTTGCTTCTATAATAACTTTAAACAATTATTTGCAAATGAAATAAAGTATCTTCAACAATAATCTTCTGTATCTTTTCATGTTTCCTATTCTCTTTCTCCTGACTTTCCTGCATAATAGAAAAACACAAAAATGACCATGGAGTGCTCACCTCCCAGCCTAGGCTAACTGGTAGCCACCCCCGAGCTCGGAGAACCAAATCCTAGACGGGTAACAAACAGGCAAACACATAGAAAGCATTGCATACAGATTTTCCAGACACATTCCCAACTTGGCTTTCACAGCACCACACTTTGGTGATGAACATTTTCAAAGGGTGGTAGTGGACCAATTCCCTGAGGAGAACTGCAAGTATGAATTAAACAAGAAGCTACCTCATGGCACAATAATAATATCAAGAATCTCAACCCCTTATTCCTTATGCCCCCCAAAGGCATTCTAGCCTTATATCCCTCCTTATGACCCCCATTGCACAAACAGGCCATGCAGCAAGGGTCACACAAAGATCCCTTGTGATCGCTCTCAAAGAGAGTCTCTCACTTGAGGGTTGTCACTGCTACCACCCTCAAGATCCTCTTCTCTCCCAAGAGTAAGAGATCTTGAGAAAACTCCCAAAACACAACAATTCATAAAGCAAAAATACCAAAAGATTTTCTAACACAAACTTTCAAGAACACAGATTTCTTACACCACAACTTTCAGACATAAACAAGAAGAAGACATTAAAAGGAATAACTGAAACCAACCTTAATCTGCCCAAAGGTATTTTGATATTTGATGAAGAGCTGCCCAATCCACAAATCTTTTTCCTTCTACCCTAATTAATTTTTCTATTCCATAGCATTATTTTCTTTTCAAATTTTCTTTTGTCTCCAAAAATGGAGAGTGGGTGATTACCCTTCAATTCTCAAAAATCTTGCTTAAGAAGCTCACTCTCAAAGTTCTCATAGGTTTCTAAAAACCAAAAAGGAAAGAAAGCAAAAATGCAAAAAGACTCTCATTCCAAAAGGAAAAATCTTGATTAGATTTAACTTCTAATTTTCAATTTTCGCTCAACTCAAAAAAGCCAATTTTTAAATCGTTAAAAAGATCATTATAAAGTAGAAACTTGCTTAAAATTACCCCCAACCCCTAGGTATACCTTATGGGCTTTAGGAAACCCTATTAAACTACCCCTAGGTGTTCATTTAACCCATTTTAAACCCCTCTGAAGTTTATTTTCGGGTCAAACATAAGTTGACTACCCCAAATATTATATTCCCAAGGTATTTATGAAAACACTTTATTTTATTTAAGAAAACTAAAATTAAACACTTTCCCACCAAGAGACAAAATAAAACATTTAAATTTAAATCCACGCATGTGTCAAGTGACACAAATAAAACACTTTTATAAAAATGAAACATGAAATTGTCTCTTGTGGTTTTTTACACAATAAAATTAAATAACATTTAACACTCATGCAGCATATACTGTTACGAATAAAATACAACACAAACGGGGTGTTGTCTCTCCAAATAGACAAACCCTAGCTTACGAACATACATAAGTCTAGGTTTGATTCTCCGTAATTTCCATGGTCACATGGTAAATTTCCTGCGCATCTCAATTTACACATTAGTACTTTCAAATATCCACATATAATGTAATTCAAAGGAATAACAATACACATCATCACTTGCATACAACTTTCATCTGCACAGATTAAATACATCTTTTATCAAGCAAATTCACATAAGCAATTTCATCCCAATTCACATAACATAACCATACATCATAATTCTATATTCATAGTAAAGTCCTGCAATTTCAATAATGGCATACCTCCTCTCAAATTTATCCTATTCTAGGATCTGTAAGGAAGTTAAGTAGCGGAAACAACTTCCTACACTAACCTTGAGAGGAGGGTAATGCAAAACTTTTTCAGATCATTACAACAGTTACAGAAAATAGAAATAGATATAAAAGCATTCATACCACAACACAGTGATTTACGTGCGGAAAACCCTTTCGGGAGAAAAACCCCACCCTCCAAAAGCAGCTCAATATTTTATTCAGCAATCAAAACAAATTACAACATACTTGCAGAGCAAGCTCTTCGCAGGAGTACCACTAATCAGAGATTCAGAGGCAACTCAATAGCCATAAGACTCTTACACACAACCTCTATCTCACACACCTCATAAATAGGAGATACAATACAAGAAACCGTCACACGGTATTACAAAACCATGGGCTAAAACCACCCAATAAGGTGTAGCCGACCTTATCTCCCTTCTAGATGCCCTATGACATGTTAAAGCACACATCAACACGTGTCACTCCCTTTATACAGCTCATTTATGTATTCGATACAAATTATTTTTCCTATTTCAGGAGTACAAACTTCCGGAGGCCATAACTTGAGAACCGGGTGTCCGATTGATGAACCGTTTGAAGCGCCGGAAAGCTCACGAAGTGCTCTATCACCTCATAACCACGGCCACTTTTCAGGGCATTTTGGAGCCTCTAAAGTCCCCAAAATTAAGTTTAAATATTTTATTGCACCCCTCCAAGACGAAAAATTTAATATCTTCAAAACTAGCTGTGACCTTGCGACGAAACTTTACCGGAATGCTTATCTAACCAACCAGAAGCTTCAAGGAGAGTTTCACACCATTTCGTGCTCAAATAAAAATTTACTATAAATAGTAACCTCGCATAAATGCAAGGTTGAGACACCATTTTTCTCAACAAATCTCCCACTTGTCGAACACCTTGCAAGAGCGGAAGGGAATGTCAACACAATGAATCAATTGCTAGGGGCCATAAGGCCCATAGACTCTAAACACCATCTGAACTTCTCTGTGCTCACGGCCTTAGTTAAAGCATCTGCAACATTCATCAAAGTTTCCACCTTAACCAGCTTCACCCTACCATCTTCGACCATATCTCTAACAAAATGATACTGAACATCAAATGTTTGGTCCAGGCATGAAATGTCGGGTTCTTAGCTAGGTTAATTACACTCTGACTGTCATAGTAAACTGTCACTGTACCTTGTTTTATTCCAATATCCGAACACAGTCTCTTAAGCCAAATGGCCTCTTTACAAGCATGAGTAGCTGCCATATACTCTGCTTCAGTAGTGGATAGAGCAACCACAGCCTGTCGCTTACTCATCCAACTAATTGCACCACCAAACAAAGTAAACACATAAGCACTAGTGGATCTTCTGCTATCAATATCACCTGCCCAATTTGAATCCACATAACCATGGATATCAACGGAAGTCATGTCTCCAACTGAATTACCATGATAACACAAAGAATACTCTGAAGTACCCTTCAAATATCTGAAGACTCTTTTGACTGCATCCCAATGAACTCTACCAGGATTAGACATATATCTAGAAAGTACTCCCACTGCTTGGGCAATGTCTGGTCTAGTACAGACCATAGCATACATCAAGCTTCCAACCGCACTTTGGCAAGGCACTCTGCTCATGTCTTCCATCTCCAATGGGGATGTAGGACAATCTGAAATAGATAGTTTCATTCCAACTATAAAAGGAACACTCAATGGTCTACAATTCTGCATGTTGAACCTCTGTAACACTGAATTCACATACTTACTCTGGCCTAGCCATAGCTTTCTGTTCACCCTATCTCTTCTAATTTCCATCCCAAGAATGTGCTTTGCTGCACCAAGATCTTTCATTTCAAATTTAGCAGCGAGCTGAGACTTCAGTTCTGAAATCATACCTTTCCCTTTACCAATGAATAACATATCATCAACATACAATGCAATGAATAAGAAATGATCACCATAAGATTTATAATAAACACAGTGATCTGATTTAGAACGATCAAATCCCAAACTCAACACATATGTATCAAATTTCTGGTACCACATCCTAGGACTTTGTTTGAGGCCATACAAAGATTTCTTCAATTTAAAGACCAAATTACTTTTGCCTTTCACCACATAGTGCTCTGGCTGTGTCATATAAATATCTTCCTCCAAATCACCATGAAGGAAAGCAGTTTTCACATCCATTTGTTCAACCTCTAAATCATAAGCAGTAGCAATAGAAAGCAAAAATCTAATGGACGTCATTTTTGTAATAGGAGAAAATATCTCACCGTAATCAACACCCTCAACCTGAGAGTAGCCTTTTGCAACCAACCTTGCTTTATACTTCTCAATGCTTCCATCTGAACCAATCTTTTTCTTGAACACCCATTTACAACCAACAGGTTTTCGTCCTTCAGGCAATGGTACAAGATCCCATGTATCATTCTTTTTCAAAGCTGCCATTTCTTCCTCCATAGCAATCTTCCAGGATTCTGCATCATTCATACCCAATGCCTCTTCTACAGATTTCGGTTCATCCACACTAGTATTCAGAGCAAAAATACATCTCCAATCATCAGGTGAATACCTTTCAGGTGGTTGTCTATGTCTTGTAGACCTTCAAACAAGCTGTGTTGGAGTTTCTTCCTCCTCTTCTGAAGATTCAAAGCTAGACGAGCTCTTCTCAAATTCTTGCCTATCTAGGGGTCTCGATTCAACTCTTTTAGGTGTAGAAGGAAGTTGAATCACATCTTCTTTTTTAGTCTGTTCTGGCTGCAATGTAACAGAAGGAGACTTAATTTCTCTAAAAATAACACTTCTACTGTGAATTACCTTTTGTGCAACAGGGTCCCAAAGTTTGTATCCTTTCACACCATAACTATACACGATAAAGATACATTTCACAGCCTTGTTCTCCAACTTTGTTCGCTTCTCCTTTGGCACATGTGCATATGCCTCGCAACCAAAAACTCTAAGATGTCTCAATGAAGGCTTGTGACCTGACCATGCTTCCATAGGCGTTTTATCAACAAGAGCTGATGTAGGAGACCTGTTAATCAGGTAGCAAGCAGTGGCAACAGCTTCAGCCCAAAACTTTTGTTCAAGACCAGCACCACTCAACATACTCCTAGCCTTTTCCATCAGTGTGCTGTTCATTCTTTCTGCAACTCCATTCTGCTGTGGAGAATACGGAGTTGTCTTCTGCCTGTTAATTCCACAGTCTTTACAAAATCTATCAAAATCATTAGAGCAAAACTCACTGCCATTATCAGTTCTCAAGCATTTTATTTTCTTTCCAGTTTGCAACTCAACCATTGCTTTAAATTCTTTAAAACGACTAAAAACTTCAGATTTACTCTTTAGAAAATAAACCCATGTCCTTCTACTATAATCATCAATAAATGAAACATAATATGTGGATTTTCCAATCGAAGAGACATCTACTGGACCAAACACATCAGAATGGATAAGATCCAAAACACCACAAGTTTTATGAGAACTCGAGTAAAACTGAACGCGGTTTTGTTTTCCATAAATGCAATGCTCACAGAAATCAAAGTCAAGGTTACAGTCATTCAAACCTTCAACAAGGTTTTTATTTTTCAAGGTCCTTAGACCCTTTTCTCCAATGTGGCCAAGTCTCTGGTGCCATAACATAGTCTTCTCTGCAGGTAACTTTGCTTCAGACGAAAGAGCACCCTTAGGTACCCAAAAACCATTTCCATCTGCTGAAGGTGAAACCTTCAAATCTTCCAGTGAAGTATCCGCAGATTTACTTTTTATAGAAGTGCTATTACACTCAACAGTGTATGCTTCAAGCTTATACAAAGTGCCAAACCTGACAACTCTAGCAACTACCATAGCACCCTTAATCATCTTACATCCTGCTTCAGAAAAGACTACCTGCACACCCGCATCTACCAGTTTGCTCATAGATAACAAGTTTCGTTTTAATCCAGGGATATGCAGCACACCATTAATCCTTTTTATTCTACCATCAGAAAACCTGATTCTAACTTTACCTCGACCAACAATGTCTAGATGTGAATCATCACCCAAGTACACCTTACCTCCATTAAATCCTTCATATTCAGAAAACCAATCTCTATTGGAAGTCATATGAAAAGATGCACCTGCGTCAATTAGCCAGGCATCATTACCTGCATGAGTCACCAAAGCCACAATAAATGCATCGCCATCTTCCTTGTCGGACTCAGAATCAGAATCGAACTTTTTCTTTTCCTTCTTTTTTTCTTCTTTGCAGTCCTTACGGATGTGACCCGGTTTACTGCAATTCCAGCAAATTGTTGGGAAAAATGGTGTCTCAACCTTGCATTTATGCGAGGTTACTATTTATAGTAAGTTTTTATTTGAGCACGAAATGGTGCGAAACTCTCCCTGAAGCTTCTGGTTGGCTAGATAAGCATTCCGGTAAAGTTGCGTCACAAGGTCACAGCTAGTTTTGAAGATATTAAAGTTTTCATCTTGGAGGGGTGCAATAAAATATTTAAAATTAATTTTGGGGACTTTAGAGGCTCCGAAACGCCCTGAAAAGTGGCCGTGGTTACGAGGTGATAGAGCACTTCGCGAGCTTTCCGGCGCTTCAAACGGTTCGTCAATCGGACACCCGGTTCTCAAGTTATGGCCTCCGGAAGTTTGTACTCCTGAAATAGGAAAAATAATTTGTATCGGATACATAAATGAGCTGTAAAAGGGAGCGACACATTTTGATGTGTGCTTTAACATGTCATAGGGCATCTAGAAGGGAGATAAGGTCGGCTACACCTTATTGGGTGGTTTTAGCCCATGGTTTTGTAATACCGTTTGATGGTTTCTTGTATTGTATCTCCTATTTATGAGGTGTGTGAGATAGAGGTTGGGTGTAAGAGTCTTATGGCTATTGAGTTGCCTCTGAATCTCTGATTAGTGGTACTCCTGCGAAGAGCTTGCTCTGCAAGTATGTTGTAATCTGTTTTTGATTGCTGAATAAAATATTGAGCTGCTTTTGGAGAGTGGGGTTTTTCTCCCGAAAGGGTTTTCCCCACGTAAATCATTGTGTTGTGGTATGATTGCTATTATATCTATTTCTACTTTCTGTAACTATTGTAATGATCTGAAAAAGTTTTGCATTACCCTCCTCTCAAGGTTAGTGTAGGAAGTTGTTTCCGCTACTTAACTTCCTTACAAGTGGTATCAGAGCCTGATCACCTTTGGTTTCAATTGTGGGCAGTTGGGTTTTTTGAACTAATCCAGATTTGAGTGGGAGCTTGTGCAGAAGACACTTTTTGATCTTGTTGCAGGAATATTCAGATGGCGAGTTCGTCAGGGAGAATAGAGGTGGAGAAATTTAATGGAAGTAATTTTGAGATGTGGAAGCTGAAGATGGAAGATCTGCTAATAGATCGAGATCTTTGGGATGCTGTTGATGCGAATGTCCAAAGGCCCTCAGATCCTACTGCGGCAGCTCAGTATGATGTTATGGACCGAAAAGCCAAGGGTCTAATCAGACTATGCCTGGCAGACTCTGTTCTAATCAATGTCCATGAAGAGAACTCTGCAAAGAAGCTATGGACTAAGCTTGGTGAGATGTATCAAGTGAAATCTTTATTAAATCAAATTTTCTTAAGAAAGAAATTGTATTCCTTGAAGATGGAAGAGGGTGGACGAATTGCAGACCACCTAGAAGCATTCAATATGATTGTGGCTCAATTAGTATCCGCCGGTGTTAAGATGGACGAGGAGGAGAAATGTCAGATCTTGCTTTGTTCTTTGCCTGATTCGTGGGATTCTCTTGTTATGGCTATCGGTAGTACTTCTGTTGTTTTGAAATCTGAAGATGTGGTGGGTGCCCTACTCGGTGAAGAGATGCGAAGGAAGGTATCCATCAGTTCAAAGGAAGCCCTAACCATTCGTGGAAGACCTAAGGAGAAAGGCAAGAAGAATGAGAAGCGCGGCAAGTCCAAATCCAAAGGGAGATCGAAATCTCCTGGAAAGTCCAAAGTCATTTGCTGGAATTGCGGTAAACCGGGTCACATCCGTAAGGACTGCAAAGAAGAAAAGAAGAAGAAAAAGAGAAAGTTCGATTCTGATTCTGAGTCCGACAAGGAAGATGGCGATGCATTTATTGCGGCTTTGGCGACTCATGCAGGTAATGATGCCTGGCTAATTAACTCAGGTGCATCTTTTCATATGACTTCCAATAGAGATTGGTTTTCTGAATATGAAGGATTTAATGGAGGTAAGGTGTACTTGGGTGATGATTCACATCTAGACATTGTTGGTCGAGGTAAAGTTAGAATCAGGTTTTCTGATGGTAGAATAAAAAGGATTAATGGTGTGCTGCATATCCCTAGATTAAAACGAAACTTGTTATCTGTGAGCAAACTAATAGATGCGGGTGTGCAGGTAGTCTTTTCTGAAGCAGGATGTAAGATGATTAAGGGTGCTATGGTAGTTGCTAGAGGTGTCAGGTTTGGCACTTTGTATAAGCTTGAAGCATACACTGTTGAGTGTAATAGCACTTCTGTAAAAAGTAAATCTGCGGATACTTCACTGGAAGATTTGAAGGTTTCACCTTCAGCAGATGGAAATGGTTTTTGGGTACCTAAGGGTGCTCTTTCGTCTGAAGCAAAGTTACCTGCAGAGAAGACTATGTTATGGCACTAGAGACTTGGCCACATTGGAGAAAAGGGTCTAAAGACCTTGAAAAATAAAAACCTTGTTGAAGGTTTGAATGACTGTAACCTTGACTTTGATTTCTGTGAGCATTGCATTTATGGAAAACAAAACCGCGTTCAGTTTTACTCAAGTTCTCATAAAACTTGTGGTGTTTTGGATCTTATCCATTCTGATGTGTTTGGTCCAGTAGATGTCTCTTCGATTGGAAAATCCACATATTATGTTTCATTTATTGATGATTTTAGTAGAAGGACATGGGTTTATTTTCTAAAGAGTAAATCTGAAGTTTTTAGTCATTTTAAAGAATTTAAAGCAATGGTTGAGTTGCAGACTAGAAAGAAAATAAAATGTTTGAGAACTGATAATGGCGGTGAGTTTTTCTCTAATGATTTTGATAGATTCTGTAAAGACTGTGGAATTAACAAGCAGAAGACAACTCCGTATTCTCCACAACAGAATGGAGTTGCAGAAAGAATGAACAGGACACTGATGGAAAAGGCTAGGAGTATGTTGAGTGGTGCTGGTCTTGAACAAAAGTTTTGGGCTGAAGCTGTTGCCACTGCTTGCTACCTGATTAACAGGTCTCCTACATTAGCTCTTGTTGATAAAATGCCTATGGAAGCATGATCAGGTCACAAGCCTTCATTGAGACATCTTAGAGTTTTTGGTTGCGAGGCATATGCACATGTGCCAAAGGAGAAGCGAACAAAGTTGGAGAACAAGGCTGTGAAATGTATCTTCATCGGGTATAGTTATGGTGTGAAAGGATACAAGCTTTGGGACCCTGTTGCACAAAAGGTAATTCACAGTAGAAGTGTTATTTTTAGAGAAATTAAGTCTCCTTCTGTTACATTGCAGCCTAAACAGACTAAAAAAGAAGATGTGATTCATCTTCCTTCTACACCTGAAAGAGTTGAACCAAGACCCCTAGATAGGCAAGAATTTGAGGAGAGCTCGTCTAGCTCTGAATCTTCAGAAGAGGAGGAAGAACCTCCAACTCAGCTTGTTCGAAGGTCTACAAGACATAGACAACCACCTAAAAGGTATTCACCTGATGATTGGAGATGTATTTTTGCTCTGAATACTAGTGTGGATGAACCAAAATCTGTAGAAGAGGCATTAGGTATGAATGATGCAGAATCCTGGAAGATTGCTATGGAGGAAGAAATGGCAGCTTTGAAAAAGAATGATACATGGGATCTTGTACCATTGCCTGAAGGACGAAAACCTGTTGGTTGTAAATGGGTGTTCAAGAAAAAGATTGGTTCAGATGGAAGCATTGAAAAGTATAAAGCAAGGTTAGTTGCAAAAGGCTACTCTCAGGTTGAGGGTGTTGATTACGGTGAGATATTTTCTCCTGTTGCAAAAATGACATCTATTAGATTTTTGCTTTCTATTGCTACTGCTTATGATTTAGGGGTTGAGCAAATGGATGTGAAAACTGATTTCCTTCATGGTGATTTGGAGGAAGATATTTATATGACACAGCCGGAGCACTATGTGGTGAAAGGCAAAAGTAATTTGGTCTGTAAATTGAAGAAATCTTTGTATGGCCTCAAAAAAAGTCTTAGGATGTGGTACCAGAAATTTGATACATATGTGTTGAGTGTGGGATTTGAACGTTCTAAATCAGATCACTGTGTTTATTATAAATCTTATGGTGATCTTTTCTTATTCATTGCATTGTATGTTGATGATATGTTATTCATTGGTAAAGGGAAAGGTATGATTTCAGAACTGAAGTCTCAACTCGCTGCTAAATTTGAAATGAAAGATCTTGGTGCAGCAAAGCACATTCTTGGGATGGAAATTAGAAGAGATAGGGCAAACAGAAAGCTATGGCTAGGCCAGAGTAAGTATGTGAATTCAGTGTTACAGAGGTTCAACATGCAAAATTGTAGACCATTGAGTGTTCCTTTTACAGTTGGAACGAAACTATCTTTTTCAGATTGTCCTACATCCCCATTGGAGATGGAAGACATGAGTAGAGTGCCTTACCAAAGTGCGGTTGAAAGCTTGATGTATGCTATGGTCTGTACTAGACCAGACATTGCCCAAGCAGTGGGAGTACTTTCTAGATATATGTCTAATCCTGGTAGAGTTCATTGGGATGCAGTCAAAAGAGTCTTCAGATATTTGAAGGGTACTTCAGAGTATTCTTTGTGTTATCATGGTAATTCAGTTGGAGACATGACTTCCCTTGATATCCATGGTTATGTGGATTCAGATTGGGCAGGTGATATTGATAGCAGAAGATCCACCAGTGCTTATGTGTTTACTTTGTTTGGTGGTGCAATTAGTTGGATGAGTAAGCGATAGGCTGTGGTTGCTTTATCCACTACTGAAGCGGAGTATATGGCAGCTACTCATGCTTGTAAAGAGGCCATTTGGCTTAAGAGACTGTGTTCGGATATTGGAATAAAACAAGGTACAGTAACAGTTTACTGTGACAGTCAGAGTGCAATTAGCCTAGCTAACAACCCGACATTTCATGCCCGGACCAAACATATTGATATTCAGTATCATTTTGTTAGAGATATGGTCGAAGATGGTAGGGTGAAGCTGGTTAAGGTGGAAACTTTGATGAATGTTGCAGATGCTTTAACTAAGGCTGTGAGCACAGAGAAGTTCAGATGGTGTTCAGAGTCTATGGGCCTTATGGCCCCTAACAATTGATTCATTGTGTTGACATTCCCTTCCGCTCATGCAAGGTGTTCGACAAGTGGGAGATTTGTTGGGAAAAATGGTGTCTCAACCTTGCATTTATGCGAGGTTACTATTTATAGTAAGTTTTTATTTGAGCACGAAATGGTGCGAAACTCTCCCTGAAGCTTCTGGTTGGCTAGATAAGCATTCCGGTAAAGTTGCGTCGCAAGGTCACAGCTAGTTTTGAAGATATTAAAGTTTTCATCTTGGAGGGGTGCAATAAAATATTTAAACTTAATTTTGGGGACTTTAGAGGCTCCGAAACGCCCTGAAAAGTGGCCATGGTTATGAGGTGATAGAGCACTTCGCGAGCTTTCCGGCGCTTCAAACGGTTCGTCAATCGAACACCCGGTTCTCAAGTTATGGCCTCCGAAAGTTTGTACTCCTGAAATAGGAAAAATAATTTGTATCGGATACATAAATGAGCTGTAAAAGGGAGCGACACATGTTGATGTGTGCTTTAACATGTCATAGGGCATCTAGAAGGGAGATAAGGTCGGCTACACCTTATTGGGTGGTTTTAGCCCATGGTTTCGTAATACCGTTTGATGGTTTCTTGTATTGTATCTCCTATTTATGAGGTGTGTGAGATAGAGGTTGGGTGTAAGAGTCTTATGGCTATTGAGTTGCCTCTGAATCTCTGATTAGTGGTACTCCTGCAAAGAGCTTTCTCTGCAAGTATTTTGTAATCTGTTTTTGATTGCTGAATAAAATATTGAGCTGCTTTTGGAGGGTGGGGTTTTTCTCCCGAAAGGGTTTTCCCCACGTAAATCATTGTGTTGTGGTATGATTGCTATTATATCTATTTCTACTTTCTGTAACTGTTGTAATGATCTGAAAAAGTTTTGCATTACCCTCCTCTCAAGGTTAGTGTAGGAAGTTGTTTCCGCTACTTAACTTCCTTACACAAATGACTTTGGACTTTCCAGGAGATTTCGATCTCCCTTTGGATTTGGACTTGCCGCGCTTCTCATTCTTCTTGCCTTTCTCCTTAGGTATTCCACGAATGGTTAGGGCTTCCTTTGAACTGATGGATACCTTCCTTCGCATCTCTTCACCGAGTAGGGCACCCACCACGTCTTCAGATTTCAAAACAACAGAAGTACTACGGATAGCCATAACAAGAGAATCCCACGAATCAGGCAAAGAACAAAGCAAGATCTGACATTTCTCCTCCTCATCCATCTTAACACCGACGGATACTAATTGAGCCACAATCATATTGAATGCTTCTAGGTGGTCTGCAATTCATCCACCCTCTTCCATCTTCGAGGAATACAATTTCTTTTTTAAGAAAAATTGATTTCATAAAGATTTCACTTGATACATCTCACCAAGCTTAGTCTATAGCTTCTTTGCAGAGTTTTCTTCATGGACATTGATTAGAACAGAGTCTGCCAGGTACAGTCTGATTAGACCCTTGGCTTTTCGGTCCATAACATCATACTGAGCTGCTGCAGTAGGATCTGAGGGTCTTTGGACATTCGCATCAACAGCATCCCAAAGATCTCGATCTATTAGCAGATCTTCCATCTTCAGCTTCCACATCTCAAAATTACTTCCATTAAATTTCTCCACCTCTATTCTCCCTGACGAACTCACCATCTGAATATTCCTGCAACAAGATAAAAAAGTGTCTTCTGCACAAGCTCCCACTCAAATCTGGATTATTTCAAAAAACCCAACTGCCCACAATTGAAACCAAAGGTGATCAGGCTCTGATACCACTTGTAAGGAAGTTAAGTAGCGGAAACAACTTCCTACACTAACCTTGAGAGGAGGGTAATGTAAAACTTTTTTAGATCATTACAACAGTTACAGAAAATAGAAATAGATATAAAAGCATTCATTCCACAACACAGTGATTTACGTGGGGAAAACCCTTTCGGGAGAAAAACCCCACCCTCCAAAAGCAGCTCAATATTTTATTCAGCAATCAAAATAGATTACAACATACTTGCAGAGCAAGCTCTTCGCAGGAGTACCACAAATCAGAGATTCAGAGGCAACTCAATAGCCATAAGACTCTTACACACAACCTCTATCTCACACACCTCATAAATAGGAGATACAATACAAGAAACCGTCACACGGTATTACAAAACCATGGGCTAAAACCACCCAATAAGGTGTAGCCGACCTTATCTCCCTTCTAGATGCCCTATGACATGTTAAAGCACACATCAACACGTGTCGCTCCCTTTTTACAGCTCATTTATGTATTCGATACAAATTATTTTTCCTATTTCAGGAGTACAAACTTCCGGAGGCCATAACTTGAGAACCGGGTGTCCGATTGACGAACCGTTTTAAGTGCCGGAAAGCTCGCGAAGTGCTCTATCACCTCGTAACCACGACCACTTTTCAGGGCATTTCGGAGCCTCTAAAGTCTCCAAAATTAAGTTTAAATATTTTATTGCACCCCTCCAAGACGAAAACTTTAATATCTTCAAAACTAGCTGTGACCTTGCGATGAAACTTTACCGGAATGCTTATCTAGCCAACCAAAAGCTTCAGGGAGAGTTTCGCACCATTTCGTACTCAAATAAAAACTTACTATAAATAGTAACCTCGCATAAATGCAAGGTTGAGACACCATTTTTCCCAACAAATCTCCCACTTGTCGAACACCTTGCGAGAGCGGAAGGGAATGTCAACACAATGAATCAATTGCTAGGGGCCATAAGGCCCATAGACTCTGAACACCATCTGAACTTCTCTGTGCTCACAGCCTTAGTTAAAGCATCTGCAACATCCATCAAAGTTTCCAGCTTCACCCTACCATCTTCGACCATATCTCTAACAATATGATACTGAACATCAATATGTTTGGTCCGGGCATGAAATGTCGGGTTCTTAGCTAGGCTAATTGCACTCTGACTGTCACAGTAAACTGTCAATGTACCTTGTTTTATTCCAATATCCGAACACAGTCTCTTAAGCCAAATGGCCTCTTTACAAGCATGAGTAGCTGCCATATACTCTGCTTCAGTAGTGGATAGAGCAACCACAGCCTGTCGCTTACTCATCCAACTAATTGCACCACCAAACAAAGTAAACACATAAGCACTAGTGGATCTTCTGCTATCAATATCACCTGCCCAATCTGAATCCACATAACCATGGATATCAACGGAAGTCATGTCTCCAACTGAATTACCATGATAACACAAAGAATACTCTGAAGTACCCTTCAAATATCTGAAGACTCTTTTGACTGCATCCCAATGAACTCTACCAGGATTAGACATATATCTAGAAAGTACTCCCACTGCTTGGGCAATGCCTGGTCTAGTACAGACCATAGCATACATCAAGCTTCCAACCGCACTTTGGCAAGGCACTCTGCTCATGTCTTCCATCTCCAATGGGGATGTAGGACAATCTGAAATAGATAGTTTCATTCCAACTGTAAAAGGAACACTCAATGGTCTACAATTCTGCATGTTGAACCTTTGTAACACTGAATTCACATACTTACTCTGGCCTAGCCATAGCTTTCTGTTCACCCTATCTCTTCTAATTTCCATCCCAAGAATGTGCTTTGCTGCACCAAGATCTTTCATTTCAAATTTAGCAGCGAGCTGAGACTTCAGTTCTGAAATCATACCTTTCCCTTTACCAATGAATAACATATCATCAACATACAATGCAATGAATAAGAAATGATCACCATAAGATTTATAATAAACACAGTGATCTGATTTAGAACGTTCAAATCCCAAACTCAACACATATGTATCAAATTTCTGGTACCACATCCTAGGACTTTGTTTGAGGCCATACAAAGATTTCTTCAATTTACAGACCAAATTACTTTTGCCTTTCACCACATAGTGCTCTGGCTGTGTCATATAAATATCTTCCTCCAAATCACCATGAAGGAAAGCAGTTTTCACATCCATTTGTTCAACCTCTAAATTATAAGCAGTAGCAATAGAAAGCAAAAATCTAATGGACGTCATTTTTGCAACAGGAGAAAATATCTCACCGTAATCAACACCCTCAACCTGAGAGTAGCCTTTTGCAACCAACCTTGCTTTATACTTCTCAATGCTTCCATCTGAACCAATCTTTTTCTTGAACACCCATTTACAACCAACAGGTTTTCGTCCTTCAGGCAATGGTACAAGATCCCATGTATCATTCTTTTTCAAAGCTGCCATTTCTTCCTCCACAGCAATCTTCCAAGATTCTGCATCATTCATACCCAATGCCTCTTCTACAGATTTCGGTTCATCCACACTAGTATTCAGAGCAAAAATACATCTCCAATCATCAGGTGAATACCTTTCAGGTGGTTGTCTATGTCTTGTAGACCTTCGAACAAGCTGAGTTGGAGGTTCTTCCTCTTCTTCTGAAGATTCAGAGCTAGACGAGCTCTCCTCAAATTCTTGCCTATCTAGGGGTCTTGATTCAACTCTTTCAGGTGTAGAAGGAAGTTGAATCACATCTTCTTTTTTACTCTGTTCTGGCTGCAATGTAACAGAAGGAGACTTAATTTCTCTAAAAATAACACTTCTACTGTGAATTACCTTTTGTGCAACAGGGTCCCAAAGCTTGTATCCTTTCACACCATAACTATACCCGATGAAGATACATTTCACAGCCTTGTTCTTCAACTTTGTTCGCTTCTCCTTTGGCACATGTGCATATGCCTCGCAACCAAAAACTCTAAGATGTCTCAATGAAGGCTTGTGACCTGACCATGCTTCCATAGGCGTTTTATCAACAAGAGCTGATGTAGGAGACCTGTTAATCAGGTAGCAAGCAGTGGCAACAGCTTCAGCCCAAAACTTTTGTTTAAGACCAGCACCACTCAGCATACTCCTAGCCTTCTCCATCAGTGTCCTGTTCATTCTTTCTGCAACTCCATTCTACTGTGGAGAATACGGAGTTGTCTTCTGCCTATTAATTCCACAGTCTTTACAAAATCTATCAAAATCATTAGAGCAAAACTCACCGCCATTATCAGTTCTCAAGCATTTTATTTTCTTTCCAGTCTGCAACTCAACCATTGCTTTAAATTCTTTAAAATGACTAAAAACTTCAGATTTACTCTTTAGAAAATAAACCCATGTCCTTCTACTATAATCATCAATAAATGAAACATAATATGTGGATTTTCCAATCGAAGAGACATTTACTGGACCAAACACATCAGAATGGATAAGATCCAAAACACCACAAGTTTTATGAGAACTTGAGTAAAACTGAACGCGGTTTTGTTTTCCATAAATGCAATGCTCACAGAAATCAAAGTCAAGGTTACAGTCATTCAAACCTTCAACAAGGTTTTTATTTTTCAAGGTCCTTAGACCCTTTTCTCCAATGTGGCCAAGTCTCTAGTGCCATAACATAGTCTTCTCTGCAGGTAACATTGCTTCAGATGAAAGAGCACCCTTAGGTACCCAAAAACCATTTCCATCTGCTGAAGGTGAAACCTTCAAATCTTCCAGTGAAGTATCCGCAGATTTACTTTTTACAGAAGTGCTATTACACTCAACAGTGTATGCTTCAAGCTTATACAAAGTGCCAAACCTGACACCTCTAGCAACTACCATAGCACCCTTAATCATCTTACATCCTGCTTCAGAAAAGACTACCTGCACACCCGCATCTATTAGTTTGCTCACAGATAACAAGTTTCGTTTTAATCTAGGGATATGCAGCACACCATTAATCCTTTTTATTCTACCATCAGAAAACCTGATTCTAACTTTACCTCGACCAACAATGTCTAGATGTGAATCATCACCCAAGTACACCTTACCTCCATTAAATCCTTCATATTCAGAAAACCAATCTCTATTAGAAGTCATATGAAAAGATGCACCTGAGTCAATTAGCTAGGCATCATTACCTGCATGAGTCGCCAAAGCCGCAATAAATGCATCGCCATTTTCCTTGTCGGACTCAGAATCAGAATTGAACTTTTTCTTTTTCTTCTTCTTTTCTTCTTTGCAGTCCTTACGGATGTGACCCGGTTTACCGCAATTCCAGCAAATGACTTTGGACTTTCCAGGAGATTTCGATCTCCCTTTGGATTTGGACTTGCCACGCTTCTCATTCTTCTTGCCTTTCTCCTTAGGTCTTCCACGAACGGTTAGGGCTTCCTTTGAACTGATGGATACCTTCCTTCGCATCTCTTCACCGAGTAGGGCACCCACCACGTCTTTAGATTTCAAAACAACAGAAGTACTACCGATAGCCATAACAAGAGAATCCCATGAATCAGGCGAAGAACAAAGCAAGATCTTACATTTCTCCTCCTCATCCATCTTAACACCGACGGATACTAATTGAGCCACAATCATATTGAATGCTTCTAGGTGGTTTGCAATTCGTCCACCCTCTTCCATCTTCAAGGAATACAATTTCTTTCTTAAGAAAATTTGATTTAATAAAGATTTCACTTGATACATCTCACCAAGCTTAGTCCATAGCTTCTTTGCAGAGTTTTCTTCATGGACATTGATTAGAACAGAGTCTGCCAGGCACAGTCTGATTAGACCCTTGGCTTTTCGGTCCATAACATCATACTGAGCTGCTGCAGTAGGATCTGAGGGTCTTTGGACATTCGCATCAACAGCATCCCAAAGATCTCGATCTATTAGCAGATCTTCCATCTTCAGCTTCCACATCTCAAAATTACTTCCATTAAATTTCTCCACCTCTATTCTCCCTGACGAACTCGCCATCTGAATATTCCTGCAACAAGATCAAAAAGTGTCTTCTGCACAAGCTCCCACTCAAATCTGGATTAGTTCAAAAAACCCAACTGCCCACAATTGAAACCAAAGGTGATCAGGCTCTGATACCACTTGTAACGAAGTTAAGTAGTGGAAACAACTTCCTACACTAACCTTGAGAGGAGGGTAATGCAAAACTTTTTCAGATCATTACAACAGTTACAGAAAATAGAAATAGATATAAAAGCATTCATACCACAACACAGTGATTTACGTGGGGAAAACCCTTTCGGGAGAAAAACCCCACCCTCCAAAAGCAGCTCAATATTTTATTCAGCAATCAAAACAGATTACAACATACTTGCAGAGCAAGCTCTTCGCAGGAGTACCACTAATCAGAGATCCAGAGGCAACTCAATAGCCATAAGACTCTTACACACAACCTCTATCTCACACACCTCATAAATAGGAGATACAATACAAGAAACCGTCACACGGTATTACAAAACCATGGGCTAAAACCACCCAATAAGGTGTAGCCGACCTTATCTCCCTTCTAGATGCCCTATGACATGTTAAAGCACACATCAACATGTGTCGCTCCCTTTTTACAGCTCATTTATGTATTCGATACAAATTATTTTTCCTATTTCAGGAGTACAAACTTCCAAAGGCCATAACTTGAGAACCGGGTGTCCGATTGACGAACCGTTTGAAGTGCCAGAAAGCTCACGAAGTGCTCTATCACCTCATAACCACGGCCACTTTTCAAGGTGTTTCGGAGCCTCTAAAGTCCCCAAAATTAAGTTTAAATATTTTATTGCACCCCTCCAAGACGAAAACTTTAATATCTTCAAAACTAGCTGTGACCTTGCGACGAAACTTTACCGGAATGCTTATCTAACCAACCAGAAGCTTCAGGGAGAGTTTCGCACCATTTCTTGCTCAAATAAAAACTTACTATAAATAGTAACCTCGCATAAATGCAAGGTTGAGACACCATTTTTCCCAACAGGATCATCTAGAGTTCTGTATCTATAAAGTATATAAATGAAGCATCCACATTCATAAATGTTACCCAATCATAGAATCATACAAGTTCTTCATCCAGACATAGCTGAGATACGTTAAATCAAGATTATCCAATCAATGGGTCTTTTAGGATTTCAACTTCATAACACATCAAAAGTACACCACTAGGTGCGATAACTCAATAACTTGGTTCAATTATCTTTCTCAAAAAACCTATCTGCCTAACACAGTCCATTCTATTGAATTATAAAGCATTTATTAATAGGTCAAATAGGGTCAACTAAGTAAATCAAAGCTTGGTTTGGGGAAGGCCTTACAATATCAAACATGAGTTCTCTTAGTTATTTCTCCTAGTTTGCACACCTACATTCTTATCACCAATTATTTTCTCTTGTGAATGATTCAATCTGACATATCTAGGTATTTCTTGTGTTGCTTCTACATCTTCTTCCTCACTGTCATCGCTCATAGGTTGAGCACCTAGTTCTACATTTTTCGGTTCTTCATTATTCTTTGCTTCTGGTTCAATGATCACAAACTTTTTTTTATTATCATCCTTTTCAGGTTCAGATCTACTTGTACCTTCAAACTTATCAGATAAATCATCAACTTTAACATTAACACTTTCAACAATTTTCTTAGTTCTCTTATTGTAACATTTATATGCTTTACTCTTAGAAGAGTAACCAAGAAAAAATCCCTCATCAGATTTTGCATCAAACTTCTCAGTGTAGTTATCTCTCTTGATAAAACATTGACTTCTAAAGATTTTAAAATAGCTAACACAAGGATTTTTTCCATACCATAGCTCATAGGGTGTCTTATTGTTACCTCTTTTTACCAGTACCCGGTTTAAAGTGTATATAGCAGTACTGGCCGCTTCTCTCCAAAACATTTTGGATACATTACCCTATAATAACATGGTTCTTGAAACTTCAACTATTGTTTTGTTCATCCTTTCTGCTATGCCATTCTTTTGTGGTGTCCTCGGAGCAGACATCTATCTCTTTATACCATGTTCATCACAATACTTAACAAATTCATCAGATGTGAATTCACCTCCTCGGTCTGATCTTAAACACTTCAAGTTCTCAACTAGATTTTTAAATGATTTAAATTTATTAAATGCTTCTGATTTCTCTCTCAAAAATGTTACCCACATCATTTTAGAATAGTCATCGATGAAGATCATGAAATACCTATCACCATAATAACTCTTTGTTCTCATAGGGCCACAAAGATCAGTATGTACCAAATCTAAAATATTCTCATAAATAAATTTCTTTCACTTGAAAGAAATAGAGGTCATCTTACCGATTTGACAATATTTGCATATCACACTATCCAGTTTGACAAGTTGGGGTAATCCTCTTACAACACTTGACTTGCTTATCTTAAGAAAATTATCAAAATTAACATGACAACATCTTTTATGCCATAACCAACTGTCTTCCATTTTTACAACTAGATAATTATTAACATTACTATTCAAATGAAATAAGTTACCTCTAGTTTTCTTACTGGTAGCAATCACTTCACCGTTACCTCCAAGAATTATGCAAACTCCACTCTTAAACTCAAGCAAATAACCTTTATCATTGAACTGACCAACACTTAAAAGATTATGCTTAAGACCATCAACCCAAAATACATCATCAAAATTCCTCTTTCCATTTAGAGAGATTGAACATTTACTTTTCACCATGCAAGGAGATTTGTTTACAAATCTAACAACACCTCCATCAAATTCATTAAGGGTTTTAACTTACTTTTGTCTCTGGTCATGTGGTGTCAGTAGCCACTATTTATAATCCATTCATCACTATTCTCCATATGAGATACTAGTGCCTTTTTATCAGATAGCTCCTCCTTCATAGCTACAAACACAATTTCTTCATTGCCATCTTCTTATTATGACTCCTCATCGGTCACACCTTCATCTACTGAAACATAACAATGTTTCTTGTCCTTTCCTTTGAATCTTCTAAACTTTTCTTTCTTATCGGTGTTAGGGAAGTTAGCAGCAATATGACCAATTTTATTACAAGAGAAACAATTCAAAGGTAGCTTTCCTTTATACTTACAAGTGCCTCTTGGAAATCTCTTTGCTAACAATGCCTCAAGTTCCATCACTTGATCTTCATTGTCTTCATTTCCTCGGTTACTTCCATGAAATGTCCTCAACTCATGATTTTGACATATATCTTTTCCTTTTCTAGCAGATGAACTGGTAATAGAAGATTTAAAGGTAGATTCAATAGATTTTGTCACACTATTGTCAAAACTATTTAACTCAAAAGTTGTAAGCTTACCAATCAATGAATCAACAGTTACCTTATCCTTTGAAATAGATCTAAGTTCTTGGATTGCCGAAACTCTTATAGCATGCTGAGGTTGAAGAGTTCTGAGCATTTTACTTACTATTGTATCATCTTCTATTTTGCCTCCAACACTCTTAATGATGCCAACAACTTCTTTGATTCTCTGACCATACTGTCCAATGTTCTCTCCTTCAAGAATTCTCATGTCATTGAATTTTCCTCTCAAGCTTTCTTCTTTGGCTCTTTGAACATTCTCATCTCCTTCATAGATTGTCTCTAACTTTCCCCAAACCTCACCTGCAGTTTCCAATCCTTGAACATCAATATATTCTGAATCAGATAAAGTACTTACAATAGCTTCTAGGGCTTGCATGTTATCTTGTTGTTCTCTAAGTTCACCCGATGTCAAGGGAATAGTGGTAGGAGCAACATATGTTGTTTCAACTTGCTTCCAATATTGTGAACCAAGACCTTTGATGTAGATCTTCATTATTGTCTTTCCAGATCTTGTAATTATCCTTTTTGAACTTGGGACCCTCTTTCTTCATCATCTTGAATTCCTCAGAATCTTTTCCTCAAGCGGTTAGGCTTTCTGCACACAGACGGCCAAATCTCTGATACCAATTGTTAATCCTATGAGGATCTAGTTAATACTGAGAGGAGGGGGGATGAATCAGTATTTAGATCAATTCAAAATTTAACTCAAAATAAAACTTATCTCATATCTAAAACCATTTAACAAATATCTCAACTTTTGTAATCAGATCTAATAACCTCTTTATCAGATTTGCTTAACATATTAATCAAATCATTTACCAATACTTTCACCACGAAAGAAATTATATAAACTTGATCAATTACCAACTCATTAACCTTATCAATAAGATCAAATAATTTCTCAAACAACTTCTTATCAGTACCGGCAACTTCTGATAAACTTTCGATAAAACATCATAACTAGTGTCTCAAAAATAATGCATGAAATGAAATATAAACAAGAACATCACATGAAAAAAAATTCACACGTGAACACAATAAGTTTTTGACGTGGAAACCCAAATAGGGAAAAACCATAGTGGGAGTTGGCACCAACAAATATTTGTACTCTTTTGAAGTACACCCTGTTAGGAGCTTACAATATGCCCGGTTAGGAGCAAAACCTGTTAGGAGTCACCTAGTTAGGGGATTTGCCTTGCAGCCTAGTTAGGATATTGATAATCTGTTAGGATCAACCTCGTGAGAGGATTTAACACTCCTTTGAGACATGCCCTATTAGGGGACTTAAATGTTTAAGGCCTATTAGGACCTACTTGGTTAAGGGATTTAACTTGTTGCAACTGTTAGAGAACAACAGTAACAAAATGATCTGTTTACTTGCACTTCTCTACTCGCTTGATCAAATCCAGTTATACACAACACTCTACAACTCTCAGGTAGATCTCACACTTCACTTAGAGGGCTTAACACATTCTCTAACACCACCGACACAATAAACATCAACTGTGTCAACCTAAATAGCCATCTCAACTAGGTCGGCCACAAAACCTAATTACATCATGAATTTACAATTAGATCACAAGAGATTATCATAGATCGCTATATAGATCATTAAAAAAAATTACAATGCAATATCAATTATTGGTTGATCATAACCCATCACAAAAATCCGATCTGTATCCTCAAAAACACTCTACTAAGAGTTTTGTTGATTCCGAAGAAAATCTTCCTTGAATCGCGCAAAAACAACTATCAAATATTTCACGCGGGTTGTGTTGTGTTACCAAATTCATGTAGACTCACTGTCGATCACCATCATAATGGAAATCATTACCAGTTTGATGATTTCTTCACCGGTCCTTAAACCCTACTAAAACCTTAGCAAAACTTCATCAGAAATTTGAAACACACCTTCTGGTAATCATAACAAGTTCTGATTCCGGTCATATACACCTTACCATGATACAATTTCACCATCCAAACCGCAAATCACCAGTCATCATCGATCGACCGATCCAATCAAAATAATTCTTCTTTACTGGTTAAAGTCCTATTTCACAAACTTTAGTTCACTGTCAAAAAACCCTATCTTCCAGTAAACCAAATCAATTAGATGGAAAAAAAGCATCAAGAACATCATTTGCCAGCAATTACAACACAAATAATTGATCATGTCATCTATTCATAGAAACTCAATCTCTTCACCACAAATAGATTTCTATCAATTACCGGTGCAGTCATCCAACGTCAACTGCATCACCTGATCTCCATTAGTTATGCCAAATGCCAATAGTGCAGTTGTATGAGTTGAGGTATGGAATTTGTGAAAATTAATGTGAAGTGGATGTAAATGATATGCAAGCATATTTACTTTGAAAGTTAGTTTGTGAAGAGCTTTGATGATGATATCTTTAGTATTATAGTATTTTAAGATAATGGTTGATGTCAAATATGCTTTCTATGATATTGGTCACTTGACACAGTGGTTCAAGGCTAATTCCATGACCATGTGATCTTATTCATTTTAGTTCATCTATTCCATGTACCTATTGGAAAACAGTGTGTTCCTTTTGGTAGCTTGTGCAGTTTTTTGTATCTTGCCCTGAGATAGTGAGTCTCGGTAATGCAAGTCCTTTGTATCTCCCCTAACGTTGTGGACTTTAGTCTTAAAATTCCAATTAGGTGCAGTGAGATCCTTGGTCTTAAGCCTAAAACATTGTAATAAATTATTCATATTGTGAGCGTGATTCTCATCATGGTTTTTCTCTATTTAGGGTTTTCCACATAGATATGGTATTCATGTGTTTGTTATGCTTTATACTTTCATGTTTCATAATTGTAGTTATAAATTAATTATGGTTTAAATTTTTAAAAATAAAAAAATAGAATATTTTGAGATCCAAACTTATTCAGCCCCCCACTCTTAGTCGTGTGGTGTGTTTAACACAACCACTATCTAGAAGCCAAACATTTTTAGAAATTTATTTTTTAACATCACATACACAAACTAAATTATAAAGCATACAAAATAATAGATTATTGCAGAAATAATTCTATTATTAATCTTAATGCAGATTAAATATGAAAAAAGATATAGAGCTTTGTAGTGATCTCCTATATCAATTTTGATATGATATTCAAATTATTACAATAGCCCTTGTTTTATAGTTACAAAAGGTGGTGTATAAACTTGTAGCGCCCAACAAGTTAAGAATAAGATTGTAGATGGTCGAGATGTGAATAACAATGCCATTTTGCAAATGAGGAAGTGATAAAAGATTAAGATGGTGTTGAATGACAATTGGCAGAATTTTCCAGTTGGTAGAAGTTCAAGTAAGGCAATGAATAGACAATGTTGCTCCTAAGCATTACTGCTATTGAAACATACTATTAGTTGTTATCGCTAACTTCGTGATCTCTCAAATCTTAAACAGTATATCAGATTTTGATGATTTTGTTTTTGTTTTCTTCTTATGCAACTAAAGTTCTTATACCTATTGTTTTGGCTTTTGGGTAGTTACAACAAATCCAATGAGATTTGTTATGTGCGCAAGGATCAAACGGTTGTCATTTCTAGTTGACATCTGATATATGTTCTCTATTGGCCCCTTAACCATTAGCTTGACCACCACAAAATTTGTACACCCATACAATGCTTATGCACAAATGTTCCAATTCATCTAATTGCTCACTTTTTTTTAGTTACACATATGTGAAGCAGTTATTGATCTATTAGATGATATTTTAAATAAACTTTTAATTAAAAAAAATCCAATAAACAAATATTGAACCACGAACGGAAATTGATCTCTTCTTGGAGATGCTCATCTATGAGATCCTCTCGAAAGAGAAACAGATAACAAAACAAAATGGATTTAAGATAAAACAGGCCTACAAGAACTGGATAAACAATGCCGGCTGTATCAGAAGAAGGTTTCCAATTTACTTAATGTTTTTGATGAATTGTATGTTAGCGCAACTTTGGAGTCTGTTATCTCCGTAATTCACGGAGAGACTCTTGCTCATGCATAAGCTAATAAAGGAGTTATAGCTTTTTAACTTCCTCTGCCTACTTCAGTTCCTTTTCAACATTTCATGCAGTTAATTGTTGATCTCCAGAAATTTCATGCATCTTATGCATAATTTATGCTCCTGTGATCTATATATTATTTGTAATTCATACAGATTTGTAATAATAAAAATGATTTAATTGCTTTCATTCATTCTTCTGATTTTTCGTCTGCAAGTTTTCCTTCTTTCTTTTCTACAGGGATAGCTGCAAAATTGGATACTCTGTGATCTTACATTCCAACTCCTACTTTATTCAACCCCCCAAAAAAATGGATAAAAGGGTCACTTATTCGAATTCTAAACAACCAGAAGAATAAATGGGGCAAACAACTTTGGAACATAATCAGTAATGGTGCACGGTGACATTGTAATGAACGATTGCATTTCCAGATTTGAGGTCGAAGGAATGAGTTTGGGCGAGGGCATATCCTCTAGCCAGCCTGAATTTGCCACTTCCTCCCACAATTGGCATCTCTCTAACTTTGTTAAACACGGCATTGTTGCCCACCACGGAGAGTGTACTGCCATTGAACTTTCCGCTCTGAAAAACATAGGTGACCGCCATTAGCAGCTGAAGTTCCTCTTGGCTGGCAGCGGCGTACAAACCCTGAGCTCTGCCCACCAATTTGGAGGTGGGCTCAGGCCCTTCTGTCAAAAGGTCGTCAATCACCACTACTCCGACGAAGAAAGTAGCCGACGTGTTAGTCGTTGGAGCAGACGCCACCTGCACGGCTGTCATATTTTTTCCCTAAACTTTATCATGGAAATAGAATTGCAAGTGACTTATTTTCTCCTTCAACGGATATGCTTGAGAAGCTTGCAGGGATAATATTGTTATAATGGCGGCCACTGCAACTGCTGCTAAATTCTTCATCCCCATCATCATTGCTCGATCGATAGAAGTGGCTTGGCGTTGAAGACACGAATTGAAGGACTTGTTATAGAACGAGAATAGTTGGAATTAATCTGAGGACTGTATCAAACTCCTTGCAATACAAAGTTCGCCCACCTATTAATAGCGTCTGGATTCCGTCCTAGAAGATCGAGATTTGGTGTTTATAAATAAACAATTTGTTGGGATTGTTGATTTCCCACATTTGTATGTATGACGCGCAAGAAAGGGATCCAGGAGATTATATTCTAGAGGAACATGAAAGTTTCCGGAGGAAACTACTAAGCTGTACGATTATTTTGAATTAAAAATGATACCAATTATTTCCTAAATAGGTGGACATGTTCAAACTTCCGTTCACCTTTTGGTTGATCTAATTTTTATTATTATCTTTAAAAAACTCAATTTAATAATAAAATATTTATTAAAATATTTCACATGTATTAATAGTCATCAATTTGTATTTCTAATAGTTAAATTTTTTGTATTTCTATGCATGACTCTCAAGAAAAGGATGAAGGAAATTCTATTATATAGGGCCTCAAAATGTCTATGAAGGAACCTACGAAGCTCAATAATTATTTCGAAAGAAAAATGGGTATCAATTAATTTTTATATACGAGAATGGGTCTAGTATCGCCAATATTCTATTAGCATTCATTCATCGTTCATGTAACTTCCAATTATTATTTGTAAAAAATAATCCAATATGTGATAGTTATAAGTCCACTAAAAATATTTCATGTGTACCAATAGCTGACTATTTGTACCTCTAGTAGTTGAAATTTTAATATTTAATTGGAAGAGTTGTGCAACTTTATTGGTACCCATAGTGCACGGTCACTTGAGTATTTGTGCATAAGTGTTGATAACAAAAGTTGTATACACATAAAATTGGCTATGAGCAATTAAATAAATATTTAATATTTATTTAATAATTATTCTTCTATTAAATAGTTAACCTGAAAAGATTAATTTATTTAATTCATTTCATGTCTTTCTATTAATTAATTTAATTGAAACATTTTATTAATTGATTCGTTATACTTTTTCTTCTCATCAATTAATTAAATACTTAATATTTAATTATTCCTCTATCTACAATCCTATAGTCTCAAATATTAAATGATTTCTTAAATTATTTAATTCATTTTCTAACTCATCTCCCATCTCCATTTCATCTTTCCTTTTCCAACTCATCCATCATGTGGCTAAATTAATTCAAGAAAATTAAAATTAACTAAAATATTTATTAGCCACTTATCTTCAACTTCCAAAATAAATGAAATATTGTGTACGTACACATATTTCTTAACCTTCTTCTATATTCTTTCCAACATCCCTACATCTTAGGAACGACTTGAGTCCACTTGTCCTCTCATGCCTAAATCTTCTCAAACCATCCCTAGATTTCCTCAGTCAGCAACCTAGTCAAGGTGAGATGAGTGACACTTGTCTTCTCCTTCCCCCTTTCTCTCAACCTTCACCTTTGCTCATAGTCATCCAAACATGTAGATATGATCATGACTGTTGATCTAGGCCACATCATCTTATCCTCTCAAAGTCTATAAGTGTGAGAATTTGAATTGATAAAAAGTTAGTCTTCAAGTGAGTTTTCAAGTTAACCATTTTGTGAAAACTTATGCATCCATGAGTTTTCATCTTGAAGAAAATAGCAAATAGCAAATAGCAATTAGCAATTTAGCACAATCATTTAGCATAATCATTTAGCATTGCATATCATAGTATCAGTTAATTATCAGTCCATTCTTCATATGCTATCTTGGAAGCTATCAGTGCTTGTTTGAGAGCACATCATCTGCAACCAGGAACAGTGGAGTTAGGACACAATGAGACTTAAATTATGAAGGTAATAATATGGTTTTTTATTTTAATATCAATTTCATGTAGTTTCATTGGTTGAGTTTGGATTTCTTGTAGCATTTCCTTTGTATTTTGTGAAATTAACATGTTGCAGGTAGTATTCTGATGATGAAATTCAAGTCGACACATTTTGGCACCCAGGCTAGAGCCTCACATATATCTTTCAAATATCCTATCTAGTTCTCGCAAAAACAAGTTTAATGCATTTGTAATCCAAATTCACGCATCTGTGAGTTCTGACAATGCTTTTATTTAATAGGTTATCTCTTCTATCTTGTAGGTTAGCACATTTGGTATTTAGGTTAGTGCTTTTATCTGCAAATCAATGTATTTAATCCTCAGAGTAGTGCTTTTGTCCCACGGGTTACCGCATGTGTCATTTTAGTTAGCACTTTTGTCAGAAAAGTTTCACTTCTTAGTCTGCAGAGTAGCACTTTTGTATCATAGGTTCACGCTTTTGTCCTCTAGGTTAGCACTTTTGAGGTGAAAGACACTGCATTTGTTAGGACAACACTTTTATTTACAACTAACAAACTTTTCCTGTAGGTCTGAATGTCCAAGAATTAAAAATTTTCTAACTACTGACATATCTATGTGCAGGATTGTTTTTAAGCAAATTTCATGCATTTCCTCACGTAGTTAATTAAGAGTTTCATTTTGGAAAGTAACACATCATATCTTGCCCATTTAGCTTAACTAAGGGGATAAATTGACAGCATGCAACTTGCATTTTGAGTGACTTATTTAAAGTAGTTGCAAATAGACGTTACGAAGCTAAAATAAACTTGTGTTTTCTGTGCTTGATGAAGTAGTAGGTAAGTATGCTCTCACCCTCATATGGTGATCAGAAAACCAGACCTACTTTGTTTTATGTGTAACCATTAGAGGGTCTACCTTCCCGAGCTGCCTTAAGGGGGCTAGTGAGAGGGGAACGACCCAAAGTGGAAATAGGCTAATACCGAGTCCTTCCAATCCACTCTAAATAAATCATGTTTGTGATGAAAGTCACAAGCAAAATGTGCTTATAAGTTCATATCAACACTATGTTTCCCCATAAACCCTATGGAGCGTAACCTCTATAGGCTGGGAACCTTCTATATTTACAGAGCTGAAAGTGTCGCATGTATGGCCACGTGAGCAGAAGCCTTTACTTAAAACCACTTGTACTAGTTGTCAAAATCCTTCTAATTGTTCACGCAGGAGGTCAGACCTCTGAAGCGGCTCACACACATATGGTTCTTAGTAGAGATATAAAGTTTACCATGAGGATTTTTCATCGAAACTGGTCATTGGCTGCCCCGGAGAAGTGAGTGCTGAGGGTGGAGCCAGTGGGGTCAAGAATCTAAATATCCGCTTTGAATAGCATAGCCTCAGGGGAAACCCCATGTGAAATTCAACAATTATTGTCTCAACCTACCATAAGATTTGTACTTGCTTGTGCGTTTTATTTCTATAACATGCTCAGAATGGTCAAAAATTGAAGAAAGTCATCATCTAAAAATGAGCAAAAATCCAAAAACTTGATGGAAATTTGAAAAGAATCCTTGAAACATAGTCAGAGCAACACTTTCAAGCAACAAATAGCGCTTTTATCCCATAAGTTAGCACTTTTGACCAAAAAATTTTGCACAAATGCTTTCTCACATCTAAAACAAAGCATATCAAATCAAAATTTCAAAGTCGGTATCAAAACACTTCTTGAGTAGAATTGTCTTTAAACTATCACACATTTTCAAACTAGTTCGATAACTGGGTCACCAATCCAGTAGAGTATTTCTAAAAAGGTTTCCATAAGCATAAAACATTCAACAAGCTATTGATTCAAACATCTTAAGTGCAAAAATCAACATCATTGTCAGTTTGTCATCAGGATATATCAAATCCTCTATCACGAAACTTGATCAATCCACCTTGTGTCCATTACCTTGGATATATCTTTCCTATTTTGAACCTAGGTTATATAAAAATCAGAACTACACTCACATTGGAATCAAGCAAACTTATAAACTATCATATGCTTATATGACTTTTAAGTATCGCCTTAAGAAAAGAAAACCCAGTTATAAAGCTACTTAGAAAAGGATAAGATTCTTGTATATCAATCACAAGATCTTGTTAAAATATAGGACATTCCTACACTGTTTTCGTCACTATTTACGTGGCTACGAGATAGAATTGGATGGAGAAATTTTGCAAGGACGTTCTTTTCAACAAAGAGACACATTATCACAACAAACAAACAATAGTGGTAAAATCAATAAAGCAAACCTTCCTAAACCAATAATCACCTATTGAGTTGTCTTTAGAAAACTTCAAAAAATTTGAAACAATCACATGCCAGTTTGGACTAGAGCTCAATATGAACAACTCAGAAAATAAAAAAAACAAATGGAAGATACTTCAACATTCCACACTTTTGGGTACACAACTATTGATGAATAAGTGTCAATAATACCATTAGAGACCTTGAGAAAGATTTAAAATTTGATAGACTAATGGAAAAATTATTAGCAAAGCAAAAAGAAAAATATCTTTTGATGTTGGGAAAATCAAGAGCTAAATTGCCACAAGACTTTAACATAGAAGGCTTGAAACAAGATGTGGAGACAAGTAATACTGAAAATACAGATGATCCAAATAATGAAGATATAAACCAAGAAAGCCATGAAGAAATGAGAAAAGAACATGATGACACAAGAAGAGAACGTAGTGATAGAAGAACTTACGTAGAGACAAGGAGAAACCATGTGGATAATACATTGTTAAATCTAACTCAGCAAAGGAAAACTCTACAACAACATATACAAGATATGCAGAATGGAAAAATCTCCAAGAAGTATTCATTGGAAGATATTTGCCCGTATCCTTTTGATAAAATTTAGAATATGGTACCATTTCTACAGTATTGCGAGATCCCTAAATATGATAAATACGATGGGAAAACTAATCCTCAAGATCACATTAGGGAGTTGTGTACTATGAGTATGGAATTTGCACATGACAAAACTTACCTGATGCGTCTATTTCGTAGGAGTTTAAATAGACAATCAATGGAATGGTTCTCCAGATTACCATCTGGAATCAAATCTTTTGAAGAATTTATGAATAGGTTTATTTCACAATACTCCTACAATGTAAGGAATGAGATAACAATGTTGGATTTATGCAATGTTAAATAAAAGAATGGTGAATCTTTCATGATCTTCTTGCAGTGATGGAAATGAATGTTTAATAGGTATCCAAGAGATGTTCCTGATCAAGAAAAGATGGACATATTCATTGATAATATTACCAATGAAATGAGTTATCATCTAAAAATGCAATGTCGTCCTTCTTTCACCAAGATGATTGAGAATGGTCTAAAAATAGAAGATGTGATGGTAAATAAAAGAGAGCTAAAACTTTACAATAATTCTTACAACAACAATAATGACAAACCCAAGTTCTGGTCAAAGAATAGGAATGTCATCAATGGAGGAAATGATGACAATAATGCTACAAAACAACAACCAATCTTTAATCTATCAAGTAAGATCCCAAGCAATAACAATCAAGAAAACAATAAATCCAAGTCTTTCTTCTCCAATCCTCATAGGAAATTCAGAAACATTGAAGAACCCTTGGAACCAACTTTGAAAACTCTTCTCGCGAACAAACTAATTATTTTACCAGAAGTAAGAAGTTATGAACCACAAATCAAACCAAATTGGTGGAATGACAATCATTTTTGCAATTACCGTTGAAATAAAGGACACCAAACTAATGATTGTCAAAGATTGAAACATCTTATCCAAGATTTAATCGATAATGGAACTATAACAGTGGATAGTCATAAGACAAATGAATCACACCTAGCCTTCAAAACTCTGCTTCCAAACTATGAATAAGGTGAACAATCTAAATCAAAAGATGACAAAGGCAAAGCCAAAGTGAACTACACTTATATATATGATGATGTGGTAAATATCATCGTTAAAGATAACACACCTTCAGAACCAATCAACGTTATTACAAGAAGCAAAGTGAAGGTCATGTTTCCAGGTATAATAAATAAATCAACCTCCACTTCATGATAATATAACTTAGTGGAATAATTGCAAAGAACACCTGCTCAAATATCAATTTTAAAGTTTCTCAAATTTTCACCTATGCATAAGGAAATTTTGGAAAAATCTCTAACGCAAACAAAAATTTCAAAAGACTTGGATGTAGATCAGTTCCAAAACATGGTGGGACACCTTATAGCCCCTCATTGCTTATCATTTTCTAAAAATGATGACACATTCTTGCAACATCCTCACAATGCTCCCTTACATGTTGAAGTCACCATTAATAAAACTCATGTCAAACGTGTACTCATAGATGGTGGAGCTGGCTTAAACATTTGCGCATTAAGTTTAATAAAGGCTTTGGGATATTCAGAAAATGTAGTAGATCCAAAGAAGAAAATAACCATTAAGTCTTATGATGAAGAGGAGCACTCTTCTAAAGGAACTGTGGTGTTACCAATCAAAATAAGACCTGTGGAAAGGAATACATTATGTCAGATTTTAGATTTGAATCTCTCTGTAAAGCGGAAAAAATCATGATCGAACCCTAGTTGTTCTCCCCTCTTCCGACTCCGAGGAGAGAGAAGGGAGGTTCGCTAGGATTCAATGGTTTTTCACTTAGGGGAGAGACTTTACATTCAAAAGAGGGGTTGAAACTCATAAGATCCAATCCCACACAATGCAAGATTGGATGCTAAATGAATTTCAAGGGTTAGGAAAGCAAGGCTACCCTCTTTTGTAAAGAATGTTGTTAAGGAAATTAAGCTAAGCATGCATAGAAAGTCATAAAGATTCGCTTAAAAATTGGGTTCGGGTTATAGGATGAAGCTGCGGACCTGGAATTAGTAGTAAAATGTCGATACGGCGCTGTCCTACAAATTTGAGCAAAAGTTGTTGGGACGATGGCGCCCAGCGCCACGGTCCTCCGAAAAATCCGCGAAACGAAGGGGGATCTATTCATCTCTGCACAAGGATTCCAAATCTTCAATTTCAGCCGCGTACCTGCAACCTACACACAGAAAAGCAAAGACGATTGGGGGGTTAGGGATTAGGGGTTTGCCTTTAGGGCAAACCCCGGTTTTGGAATTAACCAAGAAATGAGCAAGAGCTGTAAATGTAAATGACTGTAAAACCAGTACTAATACCTTGTTCTAAGGATGTTTGTATCCTTATGTGCGAAGGTTTAGATGTTGTATGTTGTATGTTGTAGCATGTAGTATGTGATCTCCTCTTCAATGGTTGAATCCTTGTCTTGAATGGAGACTTAGAAGGAATGCTTGAATGCTTGAATGCTTGAATGCTTGAGTATAATTTCCACGCTTTGTACACATATCCTCTTCATCATGCCAAATGAGAGAGAAAAATGTAGCTTATATACTTGTCAATTAGGGCTGATAGACTGATTTTCCCGACCTTAGGCCGACCAGGAAAGTTAATTTCCAATTTGCAAACAAAAAGACCCGAGACCCCTTAGGAGACCGGGCCCAAAATAGGACCCAGGGACCAGGGCACTGGGCACCATGGTCCTGGGGACCAGGGCGCTGGGCGCTCTGGTCCCACCTCCCGGAATAGCAGGGTGCAAGGAGGTTCAGGCCAGGGTACTTGAAAAATGCAGTTTTCAGTGTTGTGAGCAAGTTTTAGGGTCTCCATTCAGGTTGCGTGTTGCGTCGCCATCGTGAAGACCAAAATGCAGTCGAAATTGCAAGTGTCACAATTTTAGGACGCTACATTTAGCCCCCACTTTAGCGGGAGTATGTATGCTCATACTTCCGGTAAAGTACAAGGAAACAACATTGAAAGACTTTCACCACGTCAAGGAGGCAAGATACACCAAGCCCCCAGTGGACTAAGGATCTTACGACTTCGATTGACAAAGTAAAAGGGAAGATCGCGAGGAAGAACCATGACTGTCAGTAGTAAGGCTCCCTCACTATGAGTCATGCAAAAAAGATATCAAAAATTTTCAAGGCAAGGCTAAATTTGCCAAGAAATTTTCAAGTATCTTGAAAAGATATGAACGGGATGTATGCCCCCCTACGTTAAAGCGATCGCACACGCCTCACCGGGGGTGATTGTTTTAACGTAGTGATACACATAAGAAATGAGAAAGGAAAGGAGCACGTTATCGCAAGGATTTAGCCCCCAAGTGTGAGGTAAACCCAAGGGTAATAGACACAAAACACAAAGCACAAGGTGACTTCGCTTTCCTTGGGGTCAGTATGTTGTATGATAATTCATGTATATCTATCATATGTATGTATGCATAATTGTTCTTCATTCCCCAATCAAGGAAGGTCACCTAGAAGAAGGGAACACATGTGTCTTTTGAGTCAACATGAGAGAGATCGAGAGATCTCAATGCTTTGCATCGTCCTCAAGTAGACAACACTAAGGACAACAAATAGAAGAATGAGAATAACATATAGAAGAAGTAACACAAGAGAGGAGGAGAGAATCTGCTATGCTAATGTAACTAGTCTAGCATGTCATCTACCCCCCGATCTTGCTGATCAATGTTTCAGGAAGGCAGGGAACAAGCTAGAGGAGGAACATCCAACACAGCAGATGGAGCTATCACAAGATCCAAACAAGGGCTATGTTCATGTTCCGAGCCACATTGTTCTTGTCTAGGAGCTAGGATAAGTGCTTTAGAAAATTCATTAGATAAATGGTTATCGACATCAACAAGTTCATATTCACTATCAGAAGCAAGAGGAGTAACATTTTCATCATGAATAACATTTTCATCCATATCATCATCAAGATTTATAAAAATAGGATCTTTAACTCGCACCGAATCAAGACCATCATGCATCTTATGTTTAGGAGATTTAGGCTCAATGTCCGGCTGAGGAGAAAATGGAATAATGCTTGTTGAAGGTGTTTTTGGAGATTGTAAAGTTTGAGCTCTAAGACGACGCGTTCGCCGGCGTTCACATGCAGAACGATTTCATCTAGTCTTAGTAGGAAGTGAAGAAGACTGAGGAGGAGGAATGTTCTCATCCTTAGCACTTGGGTGTTTAGGTTGTGGTCTCTTAGGCTAGATAATAGGAGAAGAAGAAGGTCTCTTCTCTCTATAAAAAGAAGGAGGAGGAACTGCTCCATACAAAGGAGGAATTTTTGGTTTAGGGAGAAGACCAAGTCCATCATGACGAGGAGGTATAGGTCTACTCTTAGGAAGTTTATTAGGTATAGACATAGTCACATCCATAGGGATGGGTTGAGAATATTCTTGAGGAAAGACATTAGTTTTATCTTTCAAAGGAAGAACTTCCTTCTCAAGAATGATAGGAATATCAAGTTTAGGTGCTCTAGGTTCACTTAGAGATAGGATCATATCTGTTTTCCACTTTTGATAAGATTTGAAAAGATGATCACTTCGCGGAGGAAGAGATTGGAATTGTTTAGGCCAAAAGTAATCAATAGGAACACTAGAGGTTCTTTCAGCTGGTTTAAAGAGACTATGATTGACAGTAACAACTTCACCATTATGGGGAAATTTCAAACACTTGTGGATAGGAGAAGCAATAGCTTTCATGGAAGATAGCCAAGGATAGCCAAGCTTCACACGAAATTGTTCGGAAGATGGAATAATAGCAAAGTTCACATCAAGAGATTTGTTATGGACCTCAATAGGCAATGTAATAGAACCAATTGCAGGAGAAGAAAATGCATCAAATAGTTTCACAATCACATCTGTTTTGTCATATATCACTTGATTCAATTGCAAAGTAAAAAAAATTCTTCAGTAATAACATTAACCATGCACGAAGGATCAATAAGAACTCCATGGCAAGGTGTATTCTTAACTTTTGCAACTATGTATAAAGGACCATCAAGTGCCCTAATGGTTTCACTAGAATCAAATGTGATGGAAGGTTCTTTAGGGTTTTCTTGCTGCTCTACAAAGTTAATCACATTCGGAGTCATAGACATAAGACCATCAGATGAGAGAGAGGAATCATTAGCCTCAATTGCATTAGAGGTATGAGAAGGCAATGGATCAGTGAAAATATGAAGATTTTGGTTAGGAGGAGCTACAGAGGTGTTGCCTTTATCATTCACTCCAGAAACAGAGATAGTATTGTTATCAATCAAATCTTGAATTTTACCCTTTAAAGAAAAACATTTTTCAGTATCATGCCCAGGCTGACGATGAAATTGACAAAAAGCTTTGTTATCAAAATAAGGTGAAGTAATCTTTGCAGGATCAATTTGTCTTATAGGAGGAAGAGTAAGCACATTTTGTTCCAATAACTTATTCATAATACTATGCAATGATTCATTCAAAGGAGTATACTTTCTTTTTTTCTTGAAAAATTTAGAAATAGGAGGCACACCTGATGCTGCATTCACATTGTTGTTGATGATGTTTTCATTGAATTTGATGGAATCTCTGTTCGGTTTAAACTTTCCAAATGGTTGTTGACTGCTATCACCCTTATCACTCAGAGCCATAGGATGTGATTGTTCCATTTGACTCACAGTCAATTGATAATTGTGAAGAGTGGCGCACAACTGTTGGAAAGAAGTAAACTCAGAAAACAGAAGTTTGTCTCGAATATCTTTTTGTAAATTAGAAATAAAGATTCTTTGAATATCATTGTCAGGCACTGGAAAAGAAATTTGAGCATACAAATGCTTATATCTACCAATGAAATCAGTCACTTTTTCTTTAACACCTTGTTTACAATGCATTAAATCAATCAAAGTAACTTTAGGACTTATATTGTTTTGAAATTGTTGAATGAAAGCATTTGCAAGTTGTTCGAAAGAAGTAATAGAATAAGAAGGCAATGAGCAATACCATTGTAGGGCTTTGTCTCTTAATGTTCTAGTGAATAGTTTTGCAAGCAACCTTTGGTCATAAGCAAAATCGGTACAAATTGTTTGAAAAGTCTTAACATGTGTTAGAGGATCTCCTTTACCATTATAAAGTTCCAAATGCAGGATTTCAACATGTTTAGGAGGGATAGCTCGAACAATGTCAAGAGAAAGTGGGCTCGCAACATCAAATGTGGGCACACTAAACTTAGATTGATTCATAGAGGCAATTTGTTGCTGTAAAGTAGAGACAGTTTGTGCAAGATTGTTAATGGTCGCTTCGGTCGAAGAGTTCATATTGGATGTGTTAGATTGAGATGGAGGTGTTATATTATTGAAAGAAGGTAGAGAGTAAGGTGGTGGGACCCTATGATAATTAGTCATAGGAGATGATTGGACAGGAGGAACACTACAAGGAGGAATGGAATGATTAAATGAATTGCCCCCTTGTGTCATGTTCATTTGTGGAGATATAATAGGGACACTCATTGAAGGAATGAATGAAGAAGTTGGATTAAATGAAGGAATAGGGTTAATTGAAGAGGGAGGATTTCCCCCATGACTAGTAATCACGGGAGGAATGTCTTGTATAGAAGTAGTCATTATGTTTGATGTAAAGGTAGGTATGCTAGCAATAGAAGTTGTCAAAGGAATAGAATGATTAACTTGAGTAAGAGGTTGTGTATAACCTAAATTTTCAGCACAACTCTTCATAGGCATCACATTTGAATCCACAATGTGTGCAATACCACGCAAAATATCAATTCCATTCTTATCACTTTGAAGCATACGTTTTAGACCCTCAATTAAAGGAAGAGCTTGACTATCAGGGTATTCTTGAGACATCCATTGTCGAAAATCGTCAAATTGGTTATCCAATTTCGAAAGTTGATCTTCAGAAACTTCATGGAGAGCTTCTTCATCATTAGGAGGATTAGAGGAATTACCCATGTCTTCGTTAAAAAGGCTATTCAAATTAGGTTCCATCTCCTCAATAGTTAAACCTTGGAAAGACTTAATTCTATGGCTTCGTCTAACTGGAATAGTGTAAGTAGGGCTTATTGTTGTAAAACTCATGCACTAGAAAGAGAGAGAAGATTTAGAATTTAGAGGTAGCAATTTTCAGTAAAATCAGCCAATTTTCTGGATTTAAGCTGTTAAATGCAATCACAACAGTCTCCCGAAATTTCGGAAAAAATGCCCGGGACCGTGGCGCCCGGAGTGCAACACGGTCCTTGCAACTTTTTTCGAAATTTGCAGGGATGAAAGGTATGATGATTTTAGAGCTAATCTGAAAAAATTGAGTGATTTTACGATCTGTAGATAGGCCAAATTAAAGTTGTAATCTCAAAATTGAACCCTACCAAGATTGTCGAAAAATCCAAAATTTTGAATTTTGAAAAAGAGAGGGAAACTGAAATTTTGAATTTTATGATTTTAGAGGGAATGTCAAGAGCAATGCAAATTTTGAAATTTGAAAATAGACTCAATTTCACGCAAAATTCAATTTTGAAAGCGGAAATCAAAGTTGTTGTAATTAAGCACTTAATTTCAAAAGTCACAAAATGCAAGAATTTGAATAAAGCACTGAAATTTTTAATGAATGATAACACACTTTTCAGATTTAGGACAGTAAGAACACAATTTTGACACAAAATTTCAATTTCAATGATTTTTAAATGTTTAGAAGCCTTAATCCAAGCAATCACAAGACCAACTTTGACTGTTATTTTGAAGGTGTTAAAATTGATAAAATCAGCCAAAATTCTGGATTTTAGCAGGAAAATACAGTAAGATCTCGCTCCCGAAATTTCGGAAAGAATGTCGGGGACGATGGCGCTCGGCGCCACGGTCCTTGCAACTTTTTTCCAAATTTTCAAGGATGAAAGATATTGTGATTTTATTGCGGAATCCAAAGTTACAGCTGATTTGGAGATGTTTTGATCAGTGAAATTGTCGGACAAAGGTTGAATCAAGAGGGTTTCAAAAATTAGGGTTTTGACACTTAACCACTTAATTTTCAGAATTAAAGCACAAATATGAATTGAAAATTTGTAATAGAAGGGCAGATCTGAAACAGGCATTAACATTTAGACATTTCGCAGGTTCAATTACTAAAAAGAAAATTTAGGGTTTTTATGCAATCACCTCTAAAATTTTGCAAAAGATCAAACATGGAAATGTAATCAATTTTTTCAGATCTAAGCATGAAAAATCAGAAAGGATGTTCACGTCGGGTTCACCAAAATGTAAAGCGGAAAAAATCACGATCGAACCCTAGTTGTTCTCCCCTCTTCCGACTCCGAGGAGAGAGAAGGGAGGTTCACTAGGATTCGATGGTTTTTCACTTAGGGGAGAGACTTTACATTCAAAAGAGGGGTTGAAACTCATAAGATCCAATCCCACACAATGTAAGATTGGATGCTAAATGAATTTCAAGGGTTAGGAAAGTAAGGCTACCCTCTTTTGTAAAGAATGTTGTTAAGGAAATTAAGCTAAGCATGCATAGAAAGTCATAAAGATTCGCTTAAAAACTGGGTTCGGGTTATAGGATGAAGCTGCGGACCTGGAATTAGCAGTAAAATGTCGATACAGCGCTGTCCTGCAAATTTGAGCAAAAGTTGTCGGGACGATGACGCCCGGCGCCACGGTCCTCCGAAAAATCGGTGAAACGAAGGGGGATCTGTTCATCTCTGCACAAGGATTCCAGATCTTCAATTTCAGCCGCGTACCTGCAACCTACACACAGAAAAGCGAAGATGATTGGGGGGTTAGGGATTAGGGGTTTGCCTTTAGGTCAAACCCTGGTTTTGGAATTAACCAAGAAATGAGCAAGAGCTGTAAATGTAAATGACTGTAAAACCAGTACTAATACCTTGTTCTAAGGATGTTTGTATCCTTATGTGTGAAGGTTTAGATGTTGTATGTTGTATGTTGTAGCATGTAGTATGTGATCTCCTCTTCAATGGTTGAATCCTTGTCTTGAATGCAACACTTAGCCTTGAATGGAGACTTAGAAGGAATGCTTGAATGCTTGAGTATAATTTCCACGCTTTGTACACATATCATCTTCATCATGCCAAATGAGAGAGAAAATTGTAGCTTATATACTTGTCAATTAGGGCTGATAGACTGATTTTCCCGACCTTAGGCCGACCAGGAAAGTTAATTTCCAATTTGCAAACAAAAAGACCCGAGACCCCTTAGGAGACCGGGCCCAAAATAGGACCCAGGGACCAGGGCGCTGGGCGCCCTGGTCCTGAGGGACCAGGGCGCTGGGCGCCCTGGTCCTGAGGGACCAGGGCGCTGGGCGCTCTGGTCCCACCTCCCGGGACAGCAGGGTGCAAGGAGGTTCAGGCCAGGGTACTTGAAAAATGCAGTTTTCAGTGTCGTGAGCAAGTTTCAGGGTCTCCATTCAGGTTGCGTGTTGCGTCGCCATCGTGAAGACCAAAATGCAGTCGAAATTGCAAGTGTCGCAATTTTAGGATGCTACACTCTCTTATAACATTTTTCTGGGAAGGCCATAGATTCACAACATGCAAGCAGTCCCTTCTACATATCACCAATGTGTAAAGTTTCCTCATGAGGGACAAGAAGTCACTATAATTGCAAACTCCAGCCAATATTGCAATAATCTGAAGACAACACAAGATACAAGAGTTCCACATAACAAAGAATCAGTATATCCTACCAAAGAAATTCAAAAAAAATTATGGGAAATTTTGGAGAAAAAACTCAAATTAAATAATGAAGGGATGGGAAAATATTCATTGCATAATTTTCCACTTTCACCTAAATCATATGGAAAGCCTACAAATATCCAACCTTAGATCTCACAAAAATCAAAAGAAATGTTTAATGAAGCATTTGTTAGAGCTGGAACACTTGCAGAAGAAACTGAAGACAAGGACATTCTTGGTTGGTTGTAAAAAGATGAAAATGAAACTATAGCTGCAGAAGTCAATATTCCCATAGAGAAATATGACAATGGTTATAAGATCATGCAAAAAATTGGATATGAAGGAAAAGGACCAATTGGTAAGAGTCATGAAGGTATTTTAGAACCTATTTGTCATCACTCACAATCTAAAGAAGATAAATCAAGACTTGGATATTCAAAACCAAATCAAAAACAACATAATTATCAACAACCAAAGTGGAGAAAGAAATCAGTCCCTAAAGAAGAACAATGACAAGAAAAGATACATCAAGCAACATAAATAGTAGCCAATAATAAAAAAGAAGAAGAACATGAGAAACAAGAAGAACTTGTAATCAAAAGAGAAGAAGAATCTTGTAAACAAGTTCAAGGAATATGAGCAAATGCAAAATCTAAACAAGATATTCCAAAAGCAGTAAAAGCAAAGATGGCAGAATTCAGAGAACTATTTGCACCATACAATATTCATGTATGGTACAATGGTGTAATCCTAGACAATGGTTGAGAGATAGATTCAAATGAATATGAATGGGGTCCAGATGTATCATCTAGTATATCAAGTGAAGAAAAGAATGAAGAACAAGTAGCTATCACAAATGAAGATTTGTCATTTACAAAACAAAGGATAGAGTTAGAAAGAAGACAAGAAGAACTCAGAATCCAGAGAAAAGAGGCATATACAAGACAACAAAAAAAAGAGGATGAAAAAGACCAAGAAGTAACATCACAAGAAGCACAAACAGATATTGATCAAGCATCAGGAAATATCATATTTTTATCAAATGATGAGCAAGATGTACCAAGATATGGAAGAACCATGGAAGAACTAACAAATAGTCAAGAAGGATTGACTATTAGTCCAGAAGAAGCCGAGTTCGAGAGAAGACAAAAAATAGCAAAAGAATCCTCTATATCATATGCACAACTATGTCAACTTTAAAATACAAATGAATCTATTGAAATTAATCAAGAAGGAACTTGCAGTGTTAAAGATGTGTGTTTTGATATAATCCATTCGTTTAAGGAACAAACATTAGATGAAGAGTCACTTGAGTGTGAACTACAAAATACTAATACTGATTTTGTTAGAACTAATTGGAGAACACTTGGGAGAGACTATCCTCAAGATAATTCTATCTATGACATTACCTACTCTATGCCAAATTATGACTATTATGCCATGAACCTTGAAGCACCTAACAATGATGGTGATTATGACTTACCTCTTCTTCATCGAGAACTAATTGATTAAGATAACCTAGAAAACCCTGAATTGGATGTCTTTTCCAATGACCATCACTTAGATGTGTATCTTAATGTTGTCAAAACCCATAACACCTAAGATATCTTCCATCACAAAATCAAGTAACGTTTCTTGCAGTCAGGAGAATGCCAAACTTTCCAGTCACAAAATTGAAATAAAACAAGGAAAAAGACCTAGTGTTGAAAGTCATTTTATGGCAACACTAGATCAATCAAAAGGAAAAATAAAGGACATATCTGATGATAAAAACCTCTTTAAGGCGCTAGAAGATAGAAATTTTGACATCCTCCCTACATATTTTTAGGAGAGATCTGCAATTCTAATAGAACCAACATAAGTAATAAATATTGGCACACCAAAGGATCCCAAGATACTTCATTCTGTTGCCTCATTATAAGATAAAGAGAGGAAAGAATACATAGAATTCTTCAGAGAAAGAAAGATAAATTTTTCTTGGTCCTATGTAGACATGCTAAAACTTAATCTAGATCTTATCATGCATCATCTCAATGTGGATCTAAAAGAAAAACCAGTTAAACAAAAGCTAAGGAAGATGCATCCACACATCACTCTTCTTGTAAAAGATGAGCTAAAGAAACTATTCGATATGGGTTTCATAAGACATGTTGCCTATCCAGAATCGGTTTCAAGCATTGTGCCAATGTCAAAACCAAATAAAAGCATAAGAGTCTGCACCGATTTCAGAGATTTGAACAAGGCATGTCCCAAAGATGATTTCCCACAACCCAACATTGATATAATTATGGACTTATCAACAAGACATGAGATGTTTTCATTAATGGATGGATTCTCAAGATACAATCAAATAAGAATTACCCCTAAAGATCAATAAAAGACAGCATTCACCTATGCATGGGGTACTTACTGCTTGAATGTTATGCCATTTGGGCTTAAGAATGCAGGAGAAACTTATCAAATAGCTATGACAATAATTTTCCATGATATGATGCATACATTTATGGAAGACTACGTAGATGATATACTTGCAAAATCTCATACAAGAGAAGAACATTTGAACATCTTGGGCAAGATTTTTGATAGGCTTGAAAGATATCAGTTAAGATTAAACCCAAAGAAATGTGCATTTGGAGTAACCTCTGGAAAACTTCTTGGGTACATTATATCATCCTATGGAATTGAAGTAGATCCAGAAAAGGTAAAACCTATCATGGAAATGGAGTCACCTAGGAACATAAGTCAATTGTGTTCTTTACAAGGAAGATTGTAATCAATCAGAAGATTTGTCTCTCAATTGGCAGATAGATGTCATACATTCACTCATCTTTTACATAAGAATGTTCAATTTAAATGGGATCGGAAGTGTGAAGACGATTTTATGCAAATCAAAGAATATCTCATGAATCCTTTGGTACTTATATCACCAATCAAAGGGAAACCATTGTTACTTTATATCTAAGAAACAAATGTATCATTAGGATCTCTCCTATCACAACATGATGAAGAAGGAAAAGAAAGAGCAGTGTATTACATCAATAGAACACTTATTGGCTATGATTTGAATTATACATTGTAGCGTTGTAAAATTACAACACTTGCAATTTCAACTGCATTTGGGTCTTCATGATGGCGATGCAACGTTGAACCTGAATGGAGACCTCGAAACCTATTTACGACATCAAAAACTGCATCTTTTTGCACCTTGGCCTGATCCTCCTTGCACCCTGCTGTCCTGGGAGGTGGGACCATGGTGCCCAACACCCTAGTCCTTCAGGACCATAGCGCCTAGTACCCTGGTCCCTTAGGACCATGGCACCCAGCGCCCTGGTCCCTGGCCCTATTTTGGGCCCGGTCTCTTGTTGGGCATTGGGTCTTCAAGTTTGCAATTTGGAAAATAATGTTCCTAGGTCGGCCTAAGGTCGAAAAAATCAATCTCCTAACCCTAGTTGACAAGTATATAAACTACATTTCCCCTCCCATTTGGATAAGGAGGGGTGAGAAACATATGTGTGCAAGAGGCGGAAGCGATAGACAAACATTCAAGCATTCAAGCATTCCTTCAAGCAATTGAGCATTCTAGGTCTCCATTCAAGGCTAGGTGTTGCATTCAAGATAAGGATTCAACCATTGAAGAGGAGATCACCTACAACATACAACATACAGCATCATTACACCTTCGCATGTAAGAATACAAACATTCTTACAACAAGGTATCAATACTTGATTACATTACAAACACTTACATCTATAGCATTCTCATTTCTTGGTTAATTCCAAAACCGAGGTTTGACCTAAAGGCAAACCCCTAATCCCTAACCCCCCAATTGTCCTCTCTTTTTTGTGTGTAGGTTGTAGGTACGCAACTATAATTGAAGATCTGGAATCCTTGTGCAGAGACGAACAGATCCCCCTTCATTTCGCGGATTTTTTGGAGGACCATGTGCACTCCGGGCGCCATTGTCCCCTCAACTTTCGCTCAAACTTGTAGGATAGCATCGTCTTGACATTTTACTGCTAATTTCAAGTCCCTAGCTTCATCTCGTGTCCCTATCTCTGTCTACAAGCGAATCTTTCTTACTTTTACATACACTCCTAGTTCAATCCTTCTATCTACATTCTTTACAAAAGAGGGTATCCTTGTTGTCTCAACCCTTGAAACTCATTTAGAATTCAATCTTGCATTGTGTGGGATTGGATCTTGTGAGTTTCAACCCCTCTTTTGAATGTAAAGTCTCTCCTAAGTGAAAACCGTCAATCCTAGTGACCTCCTTTCTCTCTCCTTGGAGTGGGGGAACACCTAGGGTTCGATTTTCCGCTTTACATTTTGGTGAACCCGACGTGAACATCCTAATTCTGATTATTCATGGTTAGTTCTGAAAAAATTTGCTTCCTTAATTGCATTTCCATGTTTGATCTTTTGCAAATTTTAGAGGATAATTGCATAAAAACCCTAAATTTTCTTTTTAGTAATTGAGCTTGTGAAATGTTTAATTGTTAATGCTTGTTTCAGATCTACCCTTCTATTGCAAATTGTCAATTCATATTTGTGCTTTAATTCTAAAAATTAAGTGGTTAAGTGTCAAAACCCTAATTTTTTAAAACCCTCTTGATTCAACCTTTGACCGATGATTTCACTGATCAAAACACCTCCAAATCAGCTGTAACTTTGGATTCCGCAACAAAATCATAATATCTCTCATCCTTGAAAATTTTGAAAAAAGTTGCGAGGACCGTGTGCACCCCGAGCACCATCGTCCCCGACATTTTTTCTGAAATTTCGGGAGCTAGATCTTACTGTATTTTTCTGCTAGAATCCAGAATCTTGGCTGATTTCATCAATTCTAACACTTTCAAAATTAAAGTCAAATTTGGTCTAGTGATTGGTTGGATTAAGGCTTCTAATCATTTAAAAATTGTTGAAATTGAAATTTTGTGTTAAAATTGTGTTTCTTACTGTCCTAAATCTGAAAAGTGTGTTGGCATTCATTCGAAGTTTCAGTGCTTTATTCAAATTTTTGCAGTTTGTGACTTTTGAAATTAAGTGTTTAATTGCAGCAACTTTGATTTCCGCTTTCAAAATTGAATTTTGCATGAAATTGAGTCAACTTTTAAATTTCAAAGCTTGCATTGCTTTTAGTATTCCCTCTAAAATCATAATATTCAAAATTTCAGTTTCCCTATCTTTTTCAAAATTCAAATTTTGCATTTTTCAACAATCTTGGTAGGGTTCAATTTTGAGATTGCAACTTTAATTTGGCCTATCTACAGATCGTAAAATCACTCAATTTTTTCAGATTAGCTTTAAAATCATCATAACTTTCATCCCTAAAAATTTCGAAAAAAGTTGCGAGGACCGTGTGCACTCCGTTCGCCACGGTCCCCAACATTTTTTCTGAAATTTTGAGAGATTGTCATGATTGCATTTAACAGCTTAAATCTAGGAGATTGGCTGGTTTTATTGAAATTTTCTACCTCTAAATTCGAAAATAAATTCAAAATTCAAGATTTCAATTTTCAAGATAACAATTAAAATTAAGTGCTACCCCCTTGGCCCTAATTTTCAATTGTGCCTACCTTTCTTGGAAATTGTGTTTCCCTCTCCTTTCACAAAGTTCAAATTGGATAATCATTATCTCATTGTTCAATTTTGCCAACTTTATTTTCAAAATTCAAAATCTTCTCTCTCTCTCTCTCTAGTGCATGAGTTTTACAACAATAAGCCCTACTTACACTATTCCCGTTAGACGAAGCCTTAGAATTAAGTCTTTCCAAGGTTTAATTATCAAAGAGATGGAACCTAATTTGAATGGCCCTTTTTAACGAGGACATGGGTAATTCCTCTAATCCTCTTAATGATGAAGAAGCTCTCCATGAGGTTTCTGTAGAACAACTTTCGAAATTGGATAATCAATTTGATGATTTTCAGCAATGGATGTCTCAAGAATACCCCGATAGTGAAGCTCTTCCATTAATTGAGGGTCTAAAATGTATGGTTCAAAGTGATAAGAATGGACTTGATATTTTGCATAGTATTGCAAACATTGTGGATTTGAATGTGATGCCTATGAAGAGTTGTGCCGAAACTTTAGGTTATACACAACCTCCTACTCAAGTCAATCATTCTATTCCTTTGACAACTTCTATTTCTAGTATACCTACTTTTACATCAAACATAATGACTACTTCAATACAAAACATTTCACCTATGTTCACCAGTCATGGGGGCAATCCTTCTTCTTCAATCAACCCTCTTCCTTCATTCATTCCTTCAATGAGTGTCCCTATTACATCTCCACAAATGAACATGACGCAAGGGGGCAATTCATTTAACCATTCCATTCCTCCTTGTAGTGTTCCTTCTTTCCAATCATCTCCTATGACTAACCATCATAGTGTCCCGCCACCTTACTCTCAATCAATACCTTCTTTCAATAATATAATACCTCCATCACAATCTAACATGTCTAAAATGTACTCTTCGACTGAAGTGACCATTAACAATCTTGCACAAACTGTCTCTTCTTTACAGCAACAAATTGCCTCTATGAATCAATCTAAGTTTAGTGTGCCCACATTTGATGTTGGGAGCACACTTTCTCTTGACATTATTCGAGCTATCCCTCCTAAGCATGTTGAAATCCCATAATTGGAGCTTTATAATGGTAAAGGTGATCCTCTAACACATGTTGAGACCTTTCAAACAATATGTACCGATTTTGCTCATGACCAAAGGTTGCGTGCAAAACTGCTTACTAGAACATTAAGAGATAAGGCTCTACAATGGTATTGCTCGTTGCCTTCCTATTCTATTACTTCTTTCCAACAACTTGCAAATGCTTTTATTCAACAATTTCAAAACAATATAGGTCCTAAAGTTACTTTGATTGATTTAATGCATTGTAAACAAGGTGTTAAAGAAAAAGTGACTGATTTCATTGGTAGATATAAGCATTTGTGTGCTCAAATTTCTTTTCCAGTACCTGACAATGATATTCAAAGAATCTTTATTTCTAATTTACAAAAAGATATTAGAGAAAAACTCCTGTTTTCTGAGTTTACTTCTTTCCAACAGTTGTGTGCAACTCTTCACAATTATCAAATGACTGTGAGTCAAGTGGAACAAGCAAATCCTATGGCTTCGAGTGATAAGGGTGATAGTAGTCAACAACCATTTGGGAAGTTTAAACCGAACAGAGGGTTCATCAAGTTCAATGAAAACATCACCAACAACAATGTGAATGTAGCATCAGGTTTGCCTCCTATTTCTAAGTTTTTCAAGAAAGAAAGAGAGTTTACTCCTTTGAATGAATCATTGCATAGTATTATGAATAAGTTATTGGAACGAAATGTGCTTACTCCCCCTCCTATAAAGCAAATAGATCCTGCAAAGATGAATTCACCCTATTTTGATAACAAATCTTTTTGTCAATTTCATCATCAACTTGGGCATGATACTGAAAAATGTTTTGCTTTAAAGGGTAAAATTCAAGATTTGATTGATAATAATACTATCTTTGTTTCAGGTGTGAATGATAAAGGCAACACATCTGTAGCTCCTCCTAACCAGAATCTTAAGATTTTTACTGATCCATTACCTTCTCATACCTCTAATGTGATTGAGACTAATGATTCCTCTTTCTCACCTGATGGTCTTGTGTCTATGACTCCGAATGTGGTTAACTTTGTAGAGCAGCAGAAAATCCCTAAAGAACCTTCCATCACATTTGATTCTAGTGAAACTATCAAGGCACCTGATGGTCCTTTATATATAGTTGGAAAAGTCAAGAATACACCTTGCCGTGGAGTGCTTATTGATCCTTCTTGCATGGTTAATGTCATTACTAAAGAATTTCTTTTTACTTTGCAATTGAATCAAGTGATCTATGACAAAACAAATGTGGTTGTGAAACTATTTGAGGCATTTTCTTCTCTTGCAATTGGTTCTATTACATTACCTATTGAGGTCCATAACAAATCCCTTGATGTGAGCTTTGCTATTATTCCATCATCCGAACAATTTCGTGTGAAGCTGGGCTATCCTTGGCTATCTTCCATGAAAGCTATTGCTTCTCCTATTCACAAGTGTTTGAAATTTCCCCATAATGGTGAATTTGTTACTGTCAATCATAGTCTCTTTAAACCATCTAAAAGAACTTCTAGCGTTCCTATTGATTATTTTTGGCCTAAACAATTTCAATCTCTTCCACCGCGAAGTGATCATCTTTTCAAATCTTATCAAAAGTGGAAAAAAGATATGATCCTATCTCTAAGTGAACCTAGAACACCCAAACTTGATATTCCTATCATTCTTGAGAAGGAAGTTCTTCCTTTGAAAGATAAAACTAATGTCTTTCCTCAAGAAGATTACCAACCCATCCCTATGGATGTGACTATGTCTATGTCTAATAAACTTTCTAAAGGTAGACCTATACCTCCTCGTCATGATGGGATTGGTCTCCTTCCTAAACCAGATATTCCTCCTTTATATGGAGCAGTTCCTCCTCCTTCCTCTTATAGAGAGAAGAGACCTTCCTCTTCTCCTATCGTCCAACCTAAGGGACCACAACCTAAACACCCAAGTGATAAGGATGAGAACATTCCTCCTCCTCAATCTTCTCAACTTCCTACTAAGACTAGACAAAATTGTTCTGCGCGTGAACGTCGACGAAAGTGTCATCTTAGAGCTCATGCAACTGCTTCTCAAACTTTGCAATCCCCTAAGACACCTTCAACTAGCATTATTCCATTTTCTCCTCAGCCAAAAATTGCATCAAAATCTCCTAAACATAAGATGCATGATGGTTTTGATCCTGTGCAAGTTAAAGATCCTATTTTTATAAATCTTGATGATGATATAGATGAAAATGTTATTCATGATGAAAATGTTACTCCTCTTGATTCTGATAGTGAATATGAATATGTTGATGTTAATAACCATTTATCTAATGAATTTTCTAAAGCACTTATCCTAGCTCCTAGACAAGAACAACGTGGCTTGGAACATGAACATAGCCCTTGTTTTGATCTTGTGATAGCTCCATCTGCTATGTTGGATGTTCCTCCTCTAGCGTGTTTCCTGCCTTCCCGAAATATTGATCAGCAAGATCGGGGGGTGGATGACGTGCTAGACTAGTTCATTAGCATAGCAGACTCTCTCCTCCTCTCTTGATCTCTTTTGTTAATTCTTCTATGTGTTATTCCCATTCTTCTATTTGTTGTCCTTAGTGTTGTCTACTTGAGGACGATGCAAAGCATTGAGATCTCTTTTGGTCTCTATCATGTTGACTCAAAAGACACATGTGTTCCCTTCTTCTAGGTGACCTTCCTTGATTGGGGAATGAAGAACAATTATGCATACATACATATGATATACATGAATTATCATACAACATATTGACCCCAAGGAAAGCGAAGTCACCTCGTGCTTTGTGTTTTGTGTCTATTATCCTTGGGGCCTAAATCTTTGTGAGAACATGCTCCTTCCCCTTCTCAATTCTTATGTGTATCACTACCTTAAAGAAATCACCCCCGATGAGGCATGTGTGATCACTTTAACGTAGGGGGCATACACTCCGTTCATATCTCTTCAAGATTCTTGAAAATTTCTTGGCGAAGTTAGCTTTGCCTTGAAAATTTTTTGTATTTTTCTTGCATGACTCATAGTGAGGGAACCTTACTACTGACAGTCATGGTTCTCCCTCGTGATCTTCCCTTTTACTTTGTCAATCGAAGTCGTAAGATCCTTAGTCCACTGGGCGCTTGTATCTTGCCTCCTTGATGTGGTGAAAGTCTTTCAATGTTGTTTCCTTGTACTTTACCGGAAGTATGGGTGTACGCTTATACTCCTGCTAAAGTGGGGGCTAAATGTAGCGTCGTAAAATTATGACACTTGCAATTTCGACTGCATTTGGGTCTTCACGATGGTAGCGCAACGTTGAACCTAAATGGAGACCCCGAAACCTGTTTACGACATCAAAAACTGCATCTTTCTGCACCTTGGCCTGATCCTCCTTGCACCCTGTTGTCCTGGGAGGTGGGACCATGCCACCTAGCACCCTGGTCCCTTAGGACCATGGCACCCAGTGCCTTGGTCCCTGGCCCTATTTTGGGCCCGGTCTCTTGTTGGGCATCGGGTCTTCAAGTTTGCAATTTGGAAAATAATGTTCCTAGGTCGGCCTAAGGTCGGAAAAATCAATCTCCTAACCCTAATTGACAAGTATATAAACTACATTTCCCCTCCCATTTGGATAAGGAGGGGTGAGAAACATATGTGTGCAAGAGGCGGAAGCGATAGACAAACATTCAAGCATTCAAGCATTCCTTCAAGCAATTGAGCATTCTAGGTCTCCATTCAAGGCTAGGTGTTGCATTCAAGATAAGGATTCAACCATTGAAGAGGAGATCACCTACAACATACAACATACAACATCATTACACCTTCGCATGTAGGAATACAAACATTCTTACAACAAGGTATCAATACTTGATTACATTACAAACACTTACATTTACAGCATTCTCATTTCTTGGTTAATTCCAAAACTAGGGTTTGACCTGAAGGCAAACCCCTAATCCCTAACCCCCCAATCATCCTCTCTTTTTTGTGTGTAGGTTGCAGGTACGCAGCTGTAATTGAAGATCTGGAATCCTTGTGCAGAGACGAACAGATCCCCCTTCGTTTCGCGGATTTTTCGGAGGACCGTGTGCACTCCGGGCACCATCATCCTATCAACTTTCGCTCAAACTTGCAGGACAACATCGTCTCGACATTTTACTGCTAATTTTAGGTCCGCAGCTTCATCCCATGTCCCTATCTCCGTCTACAAGCGAATCTTTCTTACTTTTACATACACTCCTAGTTCAATCCTTCTATCTACATTCTTTACAAAAGAGGGTATCCTTGCTGTCTCAACCATTGAAACTCATTTAGAATTCAATCTTGCATTGTGTGGGATTGGATCTTGTGAGTTTCAACCCCTCTTTTGAATGTAAAGTCTCTCCTAAGTGAAAACTGTCAATCCTAGTGACCTCCTTTCTCTCTCCTTGGAGTGGGGGAACACCTAGGGTTTGATTTTCCGCTTTACATACATCAATAGAGAAGGCATGACTAGCAGTTGTATTTGCCACTCAGAAGCTACGACATTATATGCTAACTCATTCTATGAAACTGATAGCAAAAATAGATCCACTAAAGTATTTGTTGAACAAGTCAACTTTGATAGGCAGATTGGCAAAGTGGGTTATGGTACTAAGTGAGTTTGATATAAAATATGTTGATCAAAAAGCTATCAAAGGAAATGTCATTTATGATCAATTAGTTGAAGCACCTTTACAAGATGACATACCATTACACATTGAATTTTCTGATGCAGACATTCTGACAATAAGTACAAAATTTTAGGAGTTGTACTTTGAAGGTTCTTATACATAATATGGATCAGGCATAGAAATTTTGTTCATCTCACCTTAGGGACACACAATTCCAAATTCATATAGACTGTGGTTTCCATGAACAAATAATACTACAGAATATGAAGCATTGACTATTGGTCTCAAAAGGGCTATTGAATGAAATATCAAGGAATTACATGTCTATGATGATTCATAGCTTATCATCAATCAAATAAATGATGATTATCAAACTAAAGATGACAAGCTCATGCCCTACAAATAGTTGGTAGAAGAGTTTAAATAACACTTTGAGGAAGTATCATTCACTATGATCCCAAGAAATGAGAACAAAGCAGCAAATGCAATGGCTACAATAACATCTCTCTTGCGGAATCAAGAGATTCAACAACATTACAAATTCCTGGTGGAAGATGTCTTAACCCCTACCATTCAATCCCTGCATACCTACATGATTTTCCATATATCGGGAACCAGTCAATCCTTATACAGCCAAACTTATCAGTGTTTAAAAGAAAATATCATTCCTCCTGACCTATCCAGCAAATCAGAGAAGAAATTTTATCTGTCAGTCATCTGGCTATACTATTATTTTTGATACCTTATATAGGCGAGGTCTAGATAGCACTTTATTGAGATCTCTCTAACAAGAAGAATCTGAGAAAGTTCTTAATGAAGTTCATGTAGGTATTTGTGGCACACACTCAAGTGGATTAACACTGGCTAAGAAACTTCTTTGAATGGGTTACTATTGGCCTACTATGGAGAGATATTCATTCACATATGCCAAGAAATGCAAACAATGCCAAATCCATGGGAATCTCATTCACACACTAGCACAAGAATTGATTCTTATGACAAGATCATGGTCATTTTATCAATGGGGCCTTGATTGGGTAGGTAAGATAAATCCTTCATCCTCTAATGGACACAAGTTCATTCTGACTGCTACTAAATATTTCACTAAATGGATTTAAGCAGTACCTTTGACATAAGTGACAGGAAAAAAAATATCATCATTCATCTTGAATTATATAATCTGTCACTATGGAGTTCCTATGACCATTATCACTGATAATGGATGACCATTTAAGAATCAAGATGTGAAGGAATTATGTGAGCAATTCCATATCCAACATAGGTTTTATACTACATATTATCCACAAGGAAATGGTCAAGTTGAGTCATCAAACAAGACTATCTTGAAAATCTTGAAGAAAATAGTCAATTGAAGTAGAGATACCTTCTCTACGAGTTTCCTTGAAAGGCCTTATACCAGAAGAAGAAGAACGAGTCTCTAGGCTTCAAGAACTTGAGTTGATTCAAGAACCTCACCAAAATGAAATAGATCATTTGAAGGTATATCAACAACAAATGGAAATAAGTTATAATCATAGAGTCAAGCCACACATTTTTCAGATTGGAGATATATTTCTAAGGGAGAATCCAAGAAATGAGCAAGACCAAGAAAACAAGGGTAAATTTGAACCAAATTGGTTAGGTCGTTTTGTCATAGTAGCACCATATGGCTCAAGAGCATACAAGTTATCTACCCCTGAAGGTGATTGGGTTGATGAACCTATCAATTATATCCATCTCAAGAAATTCTATGCTTGAGATATAAAGTCCTGAAAAAATCAATAAAAAGCATATAAAGTTCTGAAGAAATCAGTAAAAATCATAAGAGCAGAAAATCCTTAAAAAGCATAAAACAACATAAAAGAAGACAAAAATCAAAATATGAAAAAATGCAATAAATTTAGATAGTGAAAACCTGGTAAATAGGTGTTGTCTAAAAAATGAGTTTTTCCATCTATGAGATCGTTTTTGTGCACCTATCCACTCCATCCTTTCACATCTACCGCTTCCATCTATCCTAGCTCATCCATTTCATCTTTCACATCCATTTCTCTAAACCATTAGCAGCAAATATGTAGCTTAGCAAAACTTATCAATCTTTGGCATACTTGTCATAGTCATTGTCTTAGATTTTATCAGAATCAATCATATCTGCATTTGTATCCTGTCATGGTTTGGATCTTGATCAATTTGCACATCCATAATAAATTTTTGTTTCTGCTAGGGGAAAAGTCCTATTTCCTTTTGCTAAGGTGATCTTTTGAGTCTTTGAAAATCCAAAACATTTGGAAAACTTAGAAAAAAAACCAAAAACATCTAGGATTTTGAGACAAATAACGAGCAACAAAGCAACGAAGATCAAGGCATTTTATGACAACAAAATCATGAAACTCAGGAAACGAACAATCAACCAGCAAGTAATAAAGGATTATCAATGATCATTCATCAAGATGATTATATCAGTTAATGACCATGAGAACATGTGAATGGCATACAAGATTCAGTGTTTATATCTCGATTTTATTGCTAATCATGTACTCTATGCAACTCAGGATATCCATGACTAGAGAAGCTATGATGGGGCATGATTATTTTTTTTGATTGTTGTCTATGGTTTATTTCTTATTAAGGTATGTACTTATCTAAGGATATAATAGGCAAAATATCAAGGAGGACATTCCAAGTCATGCATGAAAGGGGATAATCCTTGTCTGTTCTACAAGAAATACTCAGGTCATCTTGGTTCATTATATCAAGTTTCTTGTATTAACTTGCTATATCAAAATCCATGTAAGAAATACTCGGGTCGGCTTGAATCTTTATGTCAAGTTGCTTGTATTTTCTTACAACATTTTAAAGCTCAATGATGAAATCAAGCACTATTACAAGACAAGTATATGAAGAATGGCAATATCATTTTTAGTTAGATCATTTTAGATTAGTTCATTATTTGTCTGCATTATAAGCATTCATTGTTAGTTGCATTATAAGCATATCATTTCATTCATAAACCAACGGTCATAAAAAAATATTGAGTATACTTGAAAAAAGAAAATTAATTTGCATTTGATCATTGTAGGTACATTCATTTTTAGAATCATTTTAATCATCATCCATTTTATTTAGTTGCATTCAATCATTGCATTAGTTTGTATTCTATTAAGTGCATTTAATTAATCATGTAGTGTATCATCATTATTATTTGCATTAGGATCATTATCATTGAAGTTCATTAAGATCATTTAGTTGCATCTTTGCACTTAGATTCATAATCATTATAAACAATACATATAAAAATCAAAAACATTTCATGTAGATCATTTGCATTTACATCATCCTACACATTAAAAATGAAATAAAATCACTCATTCATTTTCATTCCCATATAGATCATTGCTTTTGCATCATTTAAGTTAGTAATCATTTTCATTTGCATCCATGATCATCAAAATAAAAATAAAAAATAAAAATCAAAAGCATTCATGATTGCATCATATAGATCATCATCATATAGAGAAACATGCATAATATATATCATCATCATAAAGAGTAACATGCATCATAAAAGACAATCATATAGAGTCCATGTCTGCATATAGATCATCATAAAACAATAAAAAGTCCAAGTATACAATGATATTAGATCAAAAATACAAGTGCCTCATCAATATAAATCAATTCAAGGCTGTTATGTGCCACTACCACCTGACTATGTCCATCTTTGTGGTTGTGGGGAAGAACATCCTCCAGATGCCTATCTCATGCGATCACCACTCCTTTGAGGAGGTCCCATGACTCCACCATTGCTAGTATCCATCCTCACAGTGTGGTATGATAGCTACCTGCCCTCTGGCTCTCTGTGACTAAATCCTCATATAATCATTGCCAGTGTGATGTCTCCCTCCTGGCCGGAAATAGTGCTCTAATGGTATCAGTTGAGAGAGTGCCTGATCCAACCTGTTGAATGTGATCAAGGAGACCCTGAGTATCCTATCGGCTCCTAACACCCCTATCTCTCTCTATCATGAGTGTATGTACTTGTGCTCTAAGCCGCTCTATCTGTGCTCTGAGACTATCCACAGTCTCCTACTCTGGCACATCCTGCTGAGGAACATGACCCTCAATCCCCTCATCTCCACCTCCCTGTCCACCTGCTAGAATCTCAGCCCAAGTAGCTCTCAGAACCCGTCATCTAATAAGAGGAACATGATCCTCTGGATCCTCATCCTCTCCACCATAAGCTGCAATAACCCTAGGGTCTCACTGAATCTAACCAGAATTAATGCCTCTCCCGCAACCCCCATCTAGTCCAGTAATCCTGCCTCCTCCTGTAGAGGGTAACCCTCTCACTGATCTCATATCTTCCCTACTAGTATCCCTCCCAATCTGTCCTGCCTCTCTCCTGCCCATGGGAAGTGGTCTCCCAATCTTGCCAACCAGTCCAAAAGATCCTCCATAAACTCTCAATCGACCTCCTCTCTATCTCAGTCTCCTACCGGCTCTAGCTCCATCTCCTCCCTCATTTCCATCACCTTCGGCCTCCTGAGTAGCTCTAATCTCTTTTCTCCATCTTCATCTCCTAATTATGGGATCATCTGAATCATCCTCCTCATCTCCTGAGCTAGGAGGAGGGTCTGTTGGATCGGTAATACGAGGAAATGGGTGTGCAAGCATCTACTGAGCATAATTTGCAGTCACCCCAGGATCTAGAATGTGCGATCTCAAATCATAAGCCACCCTAGAAGTAGCCAGAAACTCTGTGCATGCTATTTCAAAAGACAAAGATGGTCCCCAATCTCGCCTATCCTTGTACCATCGTGCATATATCGTGACACCAGTAGGCATGTGCTGAATGATACCAAACTGTCTCAAAATGCGACTAATCAACTACCACTCAATAATGTATGGCATATGACCAATGAGATATCTACTTTGCATAATATATGGTAATGTCCATACATCATCCATCCATGGCTCACAGTTGATATACGGTCTCCAAATAACACTATCTAGTGAATCCAAAACCCGCCAACACTCCATCTTACCCAGCTTATGCTCAGTAAGGATACCTACATATAAATAGACATATGGTTTCCTCTCACCACAAACTCTATGATGGATAGGCCGAGTAATAGCAATGTGCTCCCAATACCAGATCTGTAAAAGTGTGCATCCTATAGAAAGACTAGCACTCTCATCGAAAACAACCTGATGAAGATCATGATACAAATGAGTGAGCATATAAACACCCCATGCATATTGAGTCTGATGTTGCATCATGCTCTGAAGAATCTCACCCCAACCAATAGCAAAACCTTGAGATCTCTTGTCTAGATAGATGAATCTGCCAATCAAACCTGCAAGAATCATTGGGAGAGTCTCGTAATACATGATCATATCCTCCCATCAAATCTCTCCTCTAGAAATGCTCTCATCACCAAAACAGGCTCTGGAAGCCTCTATCCCTCCACAATCCTGAAAAATCATACTGGACTAACTCACCAGTAACAGGGATGTGAAGAATCCTGTAGACATCCTCAAGTGTCACACTAATCTCACTAGTGGGTAGGTGGAAAGTGTTACGCTCGCTATGCCATCTCTCTGCTAAGGCAGCCAACAATCCCCTATGATGGGTAATATCAGGCATATATAACAAGTGGCATAATCCGCAGGCATCTATGTGTCTAATCTCAGCTTGTGTAAGCTCTGGCACTAAGTGGTGCATAGCTAAGAATTTCTCTAGACACTAGAGAACATCGAGTTTCTCCTATTTAATAAGAGAATTTGATCTCTATCAATTATCAATCATCTATCTATCAAATCAAAGCGATTGCTAATCTATCACATCAACAATTGGTACATCTTTTCAAATGAAGCAAATTAGGCTATCAAATCAATCTAAACCTATCAAATCATGGTTTTCTATCAATCATTGAGTTCAATCAAACTCTGTTATGCTCTTCATCAGAAACTGCATCGGTTTCTTAGAGATAATCTATCAATTTATCAATCAAATCAAATCAAATCAATCAAACATTTATCCTATCAATCAACATTATCAAATTTCTATCAATCAAAACAATCGAATACCTATCCATCACAATTGCACATCAATATGCCTAAATCTAATCATCATCAAAATGAATTTTAACATGAACAACATCAAACAAATTCATCTGAAACAAAAGTGCTAATCTTTTTACCAAAAGCGCTATTCTATTAAACACAGGCGCTGAAACACAAATATGCATGAACCTTTTTCGCAAAAGCGCTAACACTTGGAACAAAAGCGTGAAACAATCATATGCACTACCTTTTTTAACATATGCGCAAGCACTCAAAGCATAAGCATTGACTTAACAAAGGCACTAACATAAATCATAAAGGTGTGAGCAAAACAAACGAATGTGCTAAATCAATCAAAAGCGTTAACATCCAATGCAAAAGCGCTAACATGCAAAACGAAAGCGTTAAAACATAAAGCCAAAAGTTGAAAAAATTCAAAATAGCCTCACATGCGCCAAAAAACATGGAAAATCATAGGAAAAGTTGCCAAACAGCTCAGGATAAGGTGCATACTAGACAACCATAGTCAGGAGGTCGCTAATATTGTCTTACACACTCAAATTGATGGTTCTCGAACAGGATCACTAATTCGCCACCTCACCAAAGACAATTCTCTTCACAAGTTGACAAGGATGCAAATGAAATTAAAATTACCTTTGGTTAATTTTATATTTACCATTTGGAAGGGTAATTAATGCTATTAACTAGGGGAATTTTATTTATTTTTCATAAATAAATTTAATTGAATGACTTTTTTAATTATCGTGAGATCAATCGCTTGTCCAAATTTTTCAACAATTTCACGATCAATCTCCCAAGGGGGCACACAATTAGGATTTTTATCTCCATCAGGCACACTCGAGACTTGATTTAATCTTTGAAACAATGTTGTCTTGATATCATTTCAAAGAGGGGCAAAATGTATACACATAAAATTGGCTATGAGCAATTAAATAAATATTTTATATTTATTTAATAATTATTCTTCTATTAAATAGTTAATTTGAAAAAGATTAATTTGTTCAATTCATTTCAAGTCTTTCTATTAATTAATTTAATTGAAATATTTTATTAATTAATTCGTTATATCCTTTTCTTCTAATCAATTAATTAAATATCTAATATTTAATTATTCCTCTATCTACTATCCTATAGTCTCAAATATTAAATGATTTCTTAAATTATTTAATTCATTTTCCAACTCATCTCCCATCTTCACTTCATCTTTCCTTTTCCAACTGATCCATCATGTGGCTAAATTAATTCAACAAAATTAAATTAAATAAAACATTTATTAGCCACTTATCTTCAACTTCCAAAATAAATGAAATATTGTGTACGTACACATATTTCTTAACCTTCTTCCATATTCTCTCCAACATCCCTAGATCTTGGGAAGGACTTGAGTCAACTTGTCCTCTCATGCCTAAATCTTCTCCAACCATCCCTAGATTTTCTTAGTCAACAACCCAGTCAAGGTGAGATGAGTGACACTTGTCTTCTCCTTCCCCCTTTCTCTCAACCTTCACCTTTGCTCACAGCCATCCAAATCTGCAGATATGATTATGATTGTTGATCTAGGCCACATCATCTTATCCTCTCAAAGTCTATAAATGTGGGAGTTTGAGTTAAGAGTTAGTCTTCAAGTGATTTTTAAGTTAACCATTTTGTGAAAACTTATGCATCCATGAGTTTTAAGCTTGAAGCAAATAGCAAATTGCAAATAGCAATTAGAAATTTAGCATAATCATTTAGCATTTAGCATTGCATATCATAGTATCAGTTAACTATCAAACCATTCTTCATATGCCATCTTGGAAGCTATCAGTGCTTGTCTAAGAGAACATCATCTACAACTAGGAACAGTGGAGTTAGGACACAATGAGACTTAAATCATGGAGCTAATAATATGGTTTTTATTTTAATATCAATTTCATGTAGTTTCATTGGTTGAGTTTGGATTTCTTGTAGCATTTCCTTTGTATTTTGTGAAACTAATATGTTGCAGGTAGTATTCTGATGATGAAATTCAAGTCAACACAAAAGTTATTAGACGAATATTTATTAGATTAGTTATATAATTTTTCGAGGTGGTTATAATGCATGGTTATTGGGGTGTCTATAAATAGGTATTGGGTGTCACCTTTAAATGGCTATTTTTTACATCTATGCACATAACAAATCCTCAAATATTCTTTGTAACTACCCAAAACAATTACTTTAAGCTCTTAAGTTGCATATGTAGAAACCCAAGAAATTTGTTAAAACACAATGTATTGTTTAAGAATTTAAGGTGCACAAAGTTAGGATGGGTAACTAATAGTACCCTTCCCCTATGTAGGTATATAAGGGGCCTACCCAAAAAATGCAAATATAAAAATAAATAAAAATTTGATGAATAATTGTGTTAGTTTCTATTGATTAAATATAAGTACAAATATTCACAAAAAGGGTAAGAGGACACACGAGTACCCCTCAAAGTCATGCACACCCAACCCTCAAAAAGAAAAACTAAAGTCACATGGGTAGAGCTTGGGAAGCACAAAATAACAGTCATTGGGTAGAGTCTAGATAGTAGATAACCATTAAAAATATGCGACTTAAGCAGTAAAATGAATCACAGAAGATGGTGGAGGGGGATCCCATTGATCCAATTTTTCCCATACATCAATGGGGTCTAGAGTAGCATCAAGCAAAGACTATGCCTCGTCAATAATAGCTTCACCTTCTTGCTTGTCTCTATCATCATGAACAGCCGATATTGCTAGAGCCAACTTGGAAAAAACCTTAAAAGAATCAAGCCAACTACCACCACCACCAAAAGTCAGCCAAAGTTTATGTTTGATACAGGAAAAAACATAGATAAAAGTTGTGAAATTTAATTGAATTTAAAATCTTTTGGATACAAAAAAGTATATACATAATCAAATCCAGAATATTTTAAAATCATTAACCTGGATTGTGAAAACTTAATGTTTTTAATAATTAACTATTGTTTGTACACATGGTTAAACACTTTTAGTTACAAGGATTGGGCATTTAGTGCTTGAATTTTCATTAACTAGAGATTAAACAGAAATGTTGTTTATACATGGCTTTTAGTAGGACTATTTATTCTACATGTGTTTGTACTAATTTTCAAGACACTCATTTCTCTTACAAGACTTTGATATCACTTCAAGTTGACTATGATATCTACTTTTGTGATAATGTATGTGTTTATATTCCTTTACAATTACAATAATGTTCATGTTCATGGTTATAATTTTTACTCTTAGGTTTATCTTAAGTGATTCATTAGACAATGATATTGACCAAGTTGGAAGTGTGGTATATACATAAGATTATTGTCAAATGTAAATCAAAAGTCTCCACTTTTATTTTAAATCAACTAAAAATAAACTTGCATGGGTAATTAGAAATGCTTATACAGTAGAAATCTAATTTCTAAATTATAATAGATTTTTAAAATGGTTAAAGATCAAGAGGGTGAAACATTGGATATATGAAAAAAGTGTCTATTTATTTATCACTAAAATATAACATAACATTTGATGTGTGATTCCCCCTACATTTTGCTATGTTAAATATTTTTCAAAGTTAATTGGTAGAAACATATCAGAGGCATTAATTTCCATAGTCAATGTTGAATAAGTGTTGGTTTTTGGATTCAATTGTGTGAGAATTTATTTTTGCATCAATGTTCACACTCTAGGATCCATCATCAAGATGTAATAAGAGAGATAAATGAGAAAAATGCGTACTATATGTTGTATATTTTTTAATTGATTAATTTACTTTTTTAAGTTTTTCAAATGGATGTATCTAAAAAAATACATCCCTAAGTGTGCATGTCACATAACTTATCCATAAATTAATAAAAATACAAATTTTAAAATATGTGTACAATAAAGCATAGAATGATCCTATATAACTTTTTAAAATTTAAATAAGTAGATGAAAAATCTAAAGAAAAAGAAAAACAAATGGTATATAGAATTTAAACATATCAATCAACTTAAATTAAATACCTTTTTTTTTAAAATAAAATTTTACATGGTCATAAATTTGAGAAGTGGACTAACATTTGGTGCTGGTTTCATCAAATTTTGTAGTGAAATGAGTAAGTTCATGAGGATGAACCACTTAATGTGTACAACATGATTTGGGAGGTGAAATGGGGATCCAACTCTCAAAGATTGAATAACCAAGGCTATTACAAGCCTAATTGGCATGAGTCAAAAATTTGAAATATAGTGTACTTGTAGTATTTCAATATTAAAATGATATAAAGTTCTTATAAAGATAAACATGTAACAATTTTAATATTATGCATAATATGAATACACTATAATATTTTTCCATTATGGATCAAGCTTATTGTACCATTTTTGAGCCATAACATGCTTGAATTATATTTTTAAGAAGTGAGGACATCATGTTTAGTCACCTTCAAATTTATTGTGAACCATTTTTTTTCTACCATTTTCATACACTTACATATATAACTCTTATATTAGTAGGGTGCTATTTTATTGTTTATTAATTTCAAAATGTGTAGCATGGTGGAATGGGGTTCATTAGTATAATCATGCAAACTAGGAATCAAAACCCATTCACAAAAACATACATTGGAGAATAATCAATAAGCCCAATATTAAACCCTTGAGAGAGTTGTGAACTATGGATTGAATTATTCTCTTTTGAATTTTGATATGATTGTATAAGATAAAATGAGAAAATAACAAGAACTAGATATGAAGATGCAAATTTGACAATAATAATCATGAACAGTAAGCTATAGAACATAATACAAATTCTAAAGATAGATCTAGAAATGGGACTCATAATGGAACTTATGTCGATAATTTGAGTCTGAAAGTGACAGTCTATGTATCTAGGCACCACTATCTTGCAGATGTCTAATGCAAATTTCATGAATAGATTTTGGATCAATATTCCCTATAGATCATGTCCCTAAAATTTCATTGGAAAAATTTCATACATTGTAGATAATCTACAATGTCTAGGGTTTTTCGCTTCTTCAAAGTACGAATTTGTTCATCTTAATATATGCTTTGAAAATTTATAATGCAAATTCACCATATTTGAATCCTACACACAAAAGAGAGAGAGAAAATGGTGTTGGGGTGTATAGGGTCTTATCTAAGTCAAACCTTGGGTAGTTGTTAACCTCCGCTACAATAATGATGATTACAAAGAGACCTTATCATTGTAGGGGAGAACCTAAATCTAAAGTAAAATGTTGAATTGACAAGATTATACATCAAACTTTTTAATGTTGATGATGAAATAATCTTTGGATATAAATCTTAAGTGTTGATGCAATAACATGAAATGACAAGACACAATCAATCATGACAACCCACTTGTTGATGATTGTTATAACTTGCTACTCCATAATGCTCATATTCAAAGAAATTTGCTCATGATACTTACTTTTTAAGGAATGATCTAAATAATTCTTAAATGAAAATAAATTTGGGAAGATGCACTTATATAGGGTTCCCAAGGTATTTCATCAATTAGGCTAACTTCCAATGGTCATATTCAAATATTAGGATCAAATAACAACTGGCAGGAATTGACACACCAACAAGTTTAAATTTGGGCCTATTTTAGGGGGACTATAGCATGTAGAACACTATTTCACTAGGACTAACACATATAGCACCATATTCCACTAGGACCAAGGCACCTAGCATCATAGTCCACCCAAAAACGGGTGGAATAGAGGACAGTGTGGCATGCATAGACTCAGAACATAAAATCTAATCACCTCATGAAAACATGACAATATTTTGGTAGTGAAAAGGCCAAAAATAGGCTTGGAAAGAGCTATGAGGGGGAAGAATACATAAAGGGACCTAAAAGGAGTGTGTGAAATTTTAAGAGATTACAATATATGATAGTATATTTAGCTACGCATATAGCAAGAGTATAAACTTACACTCATAATCATGATAAAGTAGAAGAAATAAAGAGAAAGAGAGAGAGGGGGAGATAAATTTGAGAAACTAGGAGCAAGATTAACAATAGGTGAGATATCATTAAGTTTGAGATAACAAGCCCCAAAGCATACGATCTTAACTCACACAACCACATCTGAGGAAGGACACACAAAATACAAGACATCGAAACAAAACTGAAGAAAAGGGCAAAAAGGAAAACAAAAGCAAATAAAAAGACAAACAAAGGGGTTAGTACTACTAGGTCCCATGTTTGTCTTTGTTTTTATCAATTATATTCTGGACTTTAACTATGTTTTATGGTATATGCATCATGAATGGAATTTAGTCTTAAGTATGGTTTATTATTGCATTTAGACCTTATTTGAGCACTGATCAGTCCCTCATTTGTCTTTTAGATCAGAAGGACACACAAAATCCACTATAAGAAGGTCATAAAAAAATTCAAGACTGAGGAGAGCCACTCATCCCGGCCCTTTGATTTTCATTCCTTCAAAGGTTGATTTTGATTGTCATCTCCCGCTCTGTTGGATTCCTTTCTTGTATCTCCTAAGATAGTTCCCTACACACACAAAAGAATGAAATAGGTTTTGTTTATCGGGGTCTACCTTAGGTAAAACATCATTTCAAGAACTAACCTTGAATTTAATTTATAATTGAAAGATAATTTCACTGAAATCGAATGATCTCCTTTTGAGAGAGAGGCTCGAAAATTTGAAAATGCTTGAACTTGATACCTTGATGAAATTTGCTTGAATCCTAATGCAAAGTTTTATGATGCAATGTAGAATATCTTCATAGAAGGTTGATGATGGATGCTTGAAAATGAATGCTTGATCTTGACTTGACCTTCTCCTTCAATGTTTGATAAATACTTGAATGATTTCTCATATAGACTTGAATTCATCTTGCTAGAGTGTGATTTAGAGCTTACTTATGATTTTCTAGTTAAAAATTGAGTGCAGTAGGCTTCCCTTTATACCTAACCATGAATTAAATGTTTGAATTTTCTAAGCTAGCCAACATGGAGCCAAATTTCTCACCCACATCAACTGACTATTGTGAGCTCCTATTTTGGGTCCTAATTGGGAGGACCAAGGCAGTCAAGGCAGTCTAGTCCTCAGGTATGACTAGGGTGCCTAGGGTATCCTTTTCCTATCAATTAGGACTGGAAATGGGGGAGAGGCAATATCATGAGTTGAGAATGTATATTTCAAGGGGGTATGAGCAACGTCAAAGAAGTAATTAAGAACTAGAGGCTGGAATGCCAAGGTTAGGGCTAGGTGAGGACAAAATTGTATAGGGATGCATTTTAGTATGCTACAGTTACATCCCTCATTATGATACGACTTATACATTTTACTTAAATATGGTAATTTTGTGGTAATTTTATATTTTGATTTGGTTACATCAGATAGCTAAAATTAAATGAGTTTAATGAGTTTTCATGGAATGGGTGTTTAACTCTAATGATCAATAGATGTGATTAATGCTTTAATTTTAATTATTTTGAAAATGATATATTATGGCCTAACTATAATCATGGTTCTAAGTTGATTCCAAGCCAAACCACCCTTCTCTCTAGGAGAAGAGGGAGAGCATAATTAGAGAGAGGGTTACATACATATAACACCAGGCTTAGATGACAACCTTTGGCCAAGGTGGTAAAAAGGTATGCTTGTGCCTAGTCAATTCACAGTGTCCATATACATAGTCTAGTCTAGGGGTCATGTATAGTTAGCAGGAGATTATTCTTGTATGATTGACTAGAATTGTGTAGGATATAACACCAGGCTCAGATGGAAACCTTGACTGATTACTGTGTTTGTACCCTCGTGAAGGGTAGGGCCACTTCCAGTAAGAAGGTGTGCAAGGGACCACCACATTTGTGGTTGGAGAAAAAGTTCTTAAATAATGTTCTTCCTTATGTAGATTCACACCAATACATGTGATAAAACTCAATTAGTCTAGAATATAGTAGATTCTAAACTCTACCTCTCTCTTAAAATGCTTTGTTATTCTCATGCTTATTATGATGCATGTTATTAATATGAGAATTTAATATATTAGAGTCATTTTGATTTCATCTCAGTATATATGATGTTCATGTCTATATTGCATCTTTGAAATGATATTTGAAACTTAGAAATTTTTCATATGCGAATTCTCAAGCAACTTTTGCTTAATGTTATGTAAACTTTTGTCACTTTTCATGTTTAAGTATTTGAGAGTGTTACATTTGTATTTGATGTATACCTTTAAACCTATAGACAATCAAGTCCAGATTTCTAATAATTTGTGAGTTATGATAGAAACAAAGATATTGACCAAAATCATAACTCTAATACTACTTATTTGATATTCTTTGTAATGCAATGAAAAAAATAGGAAATCAATAAATCACTTTGAGTTGGTTACCTCCAATAAGAAGACAATAATATATTAATTTAATATTTAGAAGCTGTTATTATCTTGGAGAGACTTGTCATTTTTATTTATAGGCTTAACTATGTAGGGGCACATTCCCTTGCCTTGATTAATAGGACTTAGAACATTTAACTAAAAATGATATTAAGGTTAAGTATGCCATAATTGCTTCACCTTATTATATTTGAATATATAGAATATTAGGGACCTAATAGTAGAGTACAGGATTCTATAGATTTTTAAATATGCTTGCAAAAAAAATATTCAACATGCTCTAAAACATTAGAAAACCTAAATACATGAAAAAATATCACAAATAACTATAAATAAGATTTATAATTGAATAAAAGAGTATTATAGAAAGCATCTAGGATGCATAATACGAAAAGAGAAATATTTGGTATTTTATAAAATTTTAATAAAAAATGTATTTTTGACTCCTATTAATTTAATTTTGTTACTAATTAATAATAATATCTAATTGTAATGGTGAAAATAGCACACCCATACAATTCTTATTTGCTTTTATGCACAACATTTTGAGAGAATGACACAATCTTGTGCAAAGTTAGATTGATTCCTTAGCCTTTCACTATCCACACACACCCACAAACAACCACATTCTAATAATACCTTATGTGTTCCTACGCATTTTTCATATTATTTATATCTATTATTTCCTTGCATAGATTTCGCAACTTAATTATTATTAGTCAATCTTGTGGGTTTGAGAGCAAATCATGTTTGTAGCTAGTTATAAACTTTGTAGGTGACAAATCATGTGAAAAATATAACAAAATAAAAATAAAAATTGTCATATATAAGTTTTTAGGCAATAAAACATGTGAAAAATATGACAAGAATAAATATAATTTTTTCATATATCAGATATAAATTCTGAAAATGTAAATAATTATAATTTCTAGTATTTTATAAAATAAATGCAAAAAAATATTAAATGTTACACTAATGAATGTTTGTGCAAGAATCTTACTTAAATGGAAGATGACAATGGAAAGTGAGATCATGTCTAGATAAAGGTATACTTGAAGGTTCAAGTATAAGAGATGTACATTTATTTATGATACCTTAGGAATCATTAACTGATTGTGTAGATGCCCAATCTGAATCCATTTTTTCTTTATGCCTATTATAAAGTGTATGATTCTTATTATGTACACGTGTAAGTTATAGAAAAACTATATTTTTTTAAATGTCAAGATTTTTTACAAGTGATCGTCTATTCCAATCGATTTGGCTTTTATTTGGTATATCATAAGAACCATTGCTTTTTTCTTTAACATAAAGACAAAAAAAATATTTTAAGATAACAACTAATTACACATGTACGTTTGCACATGTATCAATATTTTATTAAATGACTAAGTTGCTATTTGATTCAACTCAAGATAATTGGCAGGGGAAGGGTACTAGTAGCCAACTTCATGATCCCTTAGCTCCTAAACAGTATATCGGATTTTGATGATTTTGTTTTGGTTTTCTTCATATGTAACTTAAGTGATTATATCTATTATTTTGGTTTTTGGGTAGTTATGATAGGCACAATGGGATTTGTTACCTGCGCAAGGGTCAAAAAGTGGTCATTTCTAGTTGACATCTGATACATATTCCATGTTCTTTATTCACACGTTAACCATTTCCTTTGACCACCACAAAATTTGCACAATTGATATAAAATTTACAGGTGAAGTTCATCTTAACTCTTGACTGAGAGAGGCGTACAAACCCTGAGCTCTGCCCACCAATTTGTAGGTGGGCTCAAGGCCTTCGGTCAACAGGTCGTTTATCACCACTACCATCCCGAAGAAACTAGCCGACCTGTTGGACTGTACCAACTGCTTGTTTTTTCCTTTGGTCGACATACCAACTGAGGACTGTATCAAACTCCTTGCAATACAAAGTTGATCCAGCTAATAATGACGTCTGGATTCACCACATTTCTATGCATGACGCGCAAGAAAGAGATCGAAGAGATTATATTATAGAGGACCTCGAAAAGTCTCCGGAGGAAACTACTAAGCTGTACGATTATTTTGAATAAAAAATGATACCAATTATTTTCTAAATAGGGGGACATGTTCAAATTTCCGTTCATTTTTGTTACCGAATCTTTAATTATTATATTTTTAAAATTCAATATATAATAGTTAAAAGTTAATTAAAATATCTCACATATATTAATAGTCAAATTTGTATTTCTAATATTTAAAATTTTAATATTTTTATGTATGACTTCCAACAAAAAGATGAAGCAAATTATATAAGTCCTCAAAAAGTCTATAGAGGAAACTACCAAACTCAATGATTATTTCAAAAGAAAAATAGATATCAATTATTTTTTATATAGAGGAAAGGGTCCAGTATTGTCAATATTCTATTAACGTTCATTCTATGTTCACATAACTTTTAAGTATATATTTTTTTAAATAATCCAATACATGATAATTATAAGTCGACTAAAATATTTCATGTGTACCAATAGCTGCCTATTTATACCTTTAGTAGTTAAAATTTTAATATTTAATTGGAAGAGTTGTGCAATTTTATTGGTACCCATAGAGCACAATTACTTGAGCATTTGCGCAAAAGTGTTGATAAAAAAATTTATTAGAGGAATATGTATTACATTAGTTATACAATTTTTTGAGGTGGTTGTAATGCATGGTTCTTGGGGTGTCTATTAATAGGTATTAGGCGTCACCTTTAAATGCCTATTTTTAACCTTTGTGCCCATAAAAAAATCATGGTCAAGTAGAAGAAATAAAGAGAAAGAGAGGGAGGGAGAGATAATATTTTGAGAAACTAGGAGCGAGATTAAGAAGATGTAAGATATCACTAAGCTTGAGAGAACAAGCCCCAAATCTTAAGATCTTAACTCAGACAACCGCATCCATGGAAGGACACACAAAACACGAAAAAACAAAACAAAACCAAATAAATGATTGAGAAAATATTAAATCTTATTCTATTAAAATTTTGTGCAAGCATCTTCTTAAATGAGAGATAGACAATGGAAAATGAGATCAAGAGTAGATAAATGTACACTTGGAAGTCCAAGTATAAGAATGTACATTTATTTATGATACCTTAGGAATCATTAACTGTTTGTGTATATGTTCAATTTGAACCCATTTTGTCTTTATGTCTTTTATAAAGTGGTTGATTTTGTAATATGTACATATGTAAGTTATAGAAAAATATTATTTTTTTTAAATCTCGACAATTTTTATAAATGATCATCTATTGCAATCAATTTGACTTTTATTTGGTATACCTTAAGAAACATTACTTTTTTTTAACATAAAGACCAAATAATTTCTTATGATAAAAAATGATTACACATGTATAGATTCTTTGTTAAATGACTAAGTTACTTTTTTTTCAACTCAAGATATAAATATATAACAATTGATAGGGCAAGTGTACTAAAAGCCATTATAGCTAGCTTCATGATCCTTAAGCTTTTAAACAATACATTAGATTTTGATGTTTTTTTTTGTTTTCTTCAAATGCACATCTATTAGATATCTATGATCCTTAAGTTGCTTTTATTTGGTATACTTTAAGAAATATTTGGCTTCTTGACATCCCGTACATGTTCTCTATTAGTTCGTTAACCATTCACTTTGACCATCATAAAATTTACACAAGTGATACAATACTTATGCACAAACGAAAATATTCCTCTAATTACTAACCTTTTTTTCAAGATATACAAAATGGGTTATTAATTTGCTAGATGATTTTTTCAAGTAGACTTTTAATTAAGAAAATCCAATAAATACATATTGAAACAAGAATGATAATTGACCCCTTCCTGTAGATGGTATCTATGAGCTCCTCTCGAAAGAGAAAGAGATAACAAAACAAAATAGATTTAAGATAAAACAGTCCTACAAGAATTGGATAAACAATGTCAGCTCTATTAGCAGAAGGTTTCCAATTTAGTTGATTCTTTTGATGTATTGTAATTGGATGCTCTGTGATCTTACATTCTAACTCCAGCTTTATTCAATCCAAAAAAAATTAAAAAATGGATAAACGGATCGCTTATTCGAATTCTAAACAAACAGAAGAATAAATGGGGCAAACGTTGTTGCAACATAATCAGTAATGGTACACGGTGACATTGTAATGAACGATTGCATTTCCAGATTTGAGGTCGAAGAAGTGAGTTTGGGCGAGGGCATATCCTCGAGCCAACCTGAATTTCCCACTTCCTCCCACAATCGGCATCTCTCTAACTTTGTTAAACACGGCGTTGTTGCCCACCACGGAGAGTGTACTGCCATTGAACTTTCCGCCCTGAAAAACATAGGTGACCGCCATAAGCAGCCGAAGTTCCTCTTGGCCGGCAGCGGCGTACAAACCCTGAGCTCTGCCCACCAATTTGGAGGTGGGCTCAGGCCCTTCCGTCAACAGGTCGTCAATCACCACTACTCCTCCAAAGAAAGTAGACGACGTGTTAGTCGTTGGAGCAGACGCCACCAGCACGGCCGTCACATTTTTTCCCTCAACTTTATCATGGAAATAGAATTGCAAGTGACTTATTTTCTCCTTCAACAGATATGCTTGGGAAGCTTGCAGGGATAACATTGTTACAATTGCGACCACTGCAACTGCTGCCAAATTCTTCTTCCCCATCATCATTGCTCGATCGATAGAAGTGGCTTGGCGTTGAAAGCAGGAATTGAAGGACTTTTTATGGACCGAGAATAGATGATATTAAATTCTGGACCGTACCAACTCCTTATTAGAAAACTAAAATGCTGACATTCATCTGAGGACTGTTCCTTCCAATACAAAGTTGACCCAGCTAACAATGCCGTGTGGATTCCGTTTTACAAGGTCTAATTTGGTGTTTATATGTAAACAATTTGTTAAATCCAACTATTCTATTCGTGAACCACAAGAAAAGGAGGAAGGAAATTATATTATACAGGGCCTGAAAAAGTCTACGGAAGGAACTACTAAGCTGTATGATTATTTCGAAGAAAAAACGGGTATCTCCACGTTCTAATATTTATTCATTTCTTTGTTCTCCTAATTTCTAATTATTATCTTAAAATAATCTAATATATGTGTAAAGTGGAAAATTGCACCCTACTCGTTTGCAAAAATGCACTTTATATTCAAGAGAGAGATTGAATCCACTAGATCCATATCCAAGGAAAATAAAGATATGAATGCTAAGTGGATTGCAAGTGTTGGAATGTAATTTGCCGTCTTTTCTAGATAGATATGTTGACTTGTTGACTATGTAGAAAAGGAAGACAAAATGGATGAAATAAGGAGCTACAGATTCAGGATCGCGCTATAACTTCGGATGTGAGATGTTTAAACTGATACAGATTTGCCCTACAAATTTGAAGAAAAATCGTCGGGACCGTGTGTAAATTATGCACAATCCTCTGAAAAATTTGCGAGTCGAAAAAGGTTTTTCCGTCTCTGCAAATGAAACCTAAATCTGCAATTACAGTCATGCACCTGCAACCTACACACAGAAAAGAAGGTAAGAAGGGTTGTGGATAGGGGTTTGCCTCGGTTGAGGAATCAACCTTGAAAGAAAGTAATTGCAAATACTTAAATATGAATAATGGAAATGTATACCTTGTAGATCTGTAATTTATTGATGATGGTTGCTTTGCTTCTTGAATTTAATCACAAGTGTTGCGTGAAATGGCATGTAACATGAAAAAGCCCTAACACACACACATGCTTGCAAATGAATGTTGTAATGTTGCTCCATTGGATGAGTGAAGAAGACACATGAAGAAGAAGAAGACTTGATGAATGCTTAAAGGCTTGAAGGCTTGAACACTTGAACACTTGATGATGATAATAAAGGCCTCCTCATGAATTTCGCTTATTCTTCCTTTCTTCCAAATGAGGGGATTAAGTCTCCTTTTATACTTGCCTAGGAGGGTTAATTTTCATCTCGCCAAAGCCCGACATAGGAGAAATTAAATCCCGAAAAGAAAATTAGGTCCAAGGGTCAGATGGACCCATTTTGGGGCCAAGCAAAGAGGG